>NC_133581.1:31190165-31504777 GCF_964106895.1 Numenius arquata
AGATTATATTTATATAATTACAGTATGGTATGGGAAGTGCCATATATTATACACGCTCAGCATTAGACTAACTCTGAAGTCAGCTACTGCCACTCTGCTATGAGTAACACAGACCTCTGCTATGAGGTCTCTCTTCATACAGCAACTCACATCACGAAGGCTTTAAGACACAGCTCTTTTCTAGCCTTTGTGTGTTTTCACAGCCTGGACACCAACATCCCAACCCACTTCCAGACTCTCACCCCCACTGTGATGGAAATATTAAAGAACGCGGTTTCTTCTTTCAGCGCTCTGCTCTCATTCCCACGCTGCTGAGTTTTTGCCACTAGACCTCTTGCTTGCCTCAATCCCGCCCGTTCCCATCCACCAGGCGATCCACGAGTGAGTGAAGAGGCAGCAGAGCTAACTAGCTGAGTATACGACAGGCTGTTTTATCCAGCTCCATCCAGTTCTTGCATTCAAGTTACTTTCTGCAATAAGTTCCTCTGAGTCTCATAAGCACAGACATTAGAGCCACCCAACAGAAAAAATGAAATGCTGTCGTGACCCTCTGTGTCCAACCAGCGACGAGGTTAAGAGGATGCCTCTGCTCAGCAGGAATCTGGGAGCAGGGATTTGGCACGGAAGGCTGCTCCCAGGAGTGCCCGGTGAAACACTGATGCGCCAGGACGCAGAGGGAACTCATTCTTAACTCTGAGGGTCCAGCACCTTGTGGGATGGGGCACACTAAAAGGAAAGCCCTGTTGGGACAACAGTTTCAACTCCCCTTTGACTCCATCATTTCACAGGTTACCTTCTCCTCTTGATTAGAAGGAAACCGAGGTTTCCCCACCCCAGCCAGGAGCAAGGCTGCCTGGAACCATGTTGCAAGAAGGCAGGTGAATGTCTGTGACTCCTCTGAGGGACTGGCAGCAGTTTCACACTGACTGAAAAAAAACTGCCTGAAACTGCTCTGAGAAGATCCCGTGGGACTGGGGTGCTTGGTGGCGACTGCCAGCTCCTTTCTACTGCCAGGGAAAGGAAACATTGTGCAGGAAACATGGCTGAGGAAAGAATTCCTAATACTAGCACGGTGCGTGTCTGTCATTACATTCTCCTCCCACTAACCATTTTTTTGTGGTGCTTAGTTGCTGGCCAGTGTTAAACCACAACAACTTCATCACCTGTTAAAAACTCCCCTTTTCTTGTCCTCATCATTCCCTTGGTTTCTCTACCTTTTCAAACACCTTCCCATCCTCTCCTGTCTTCTTCAATTTCTTTTTTTTTTAATTCTCACTACAGGTTTCTCTCCCCTTTCTGTTCATCGCTGGGACCATCACCTCTAAAGAGCAGTTGGTCTCCACCACTTTGAATATGAAAAAGCCATGCACTGTCTTTCCCGCTCAGAGCTAGGAGTCCTGCACTTCCAATGCCCAAGCACAAACTCTTCTCAGCTCTACTCCACCTGCTGCCCTTCAGGAACACGGTCTCCTTCACTTGCTAGAGTAGTCTTATGCTATCTCAGACTTGGAAATTTATGCAGGGATCAGTGGCAACCAGCAGATACATAACCATTTGCTTTCAAGATTTAGTAAGTGGAAGCAGCAGGGGTAAGATCCAGGGCTGGCATTGCTTTTTGCCCTGATAGCTTTCATGTTGAACCCATCAAAGTTTCCTGGTCTGTGTATCTAGCAAGGCTTCTGCACACCAGGGCTAGAGCTTTCCAGTCTGGTGTCCAGAGCCCTGCTGCAACTTGTTGTGGCCAGATCAGCTGGCAACAGCTCACCTGAAACACTCTTGGAGTTACTTAACAGGTAGAGCTGCAAGGAGGTCAGAACACTTCTCTGTCTCATGCTCTCACAGCCCTCGGTAACTCCTTAGTTCAGAAGACGTTTGTTACCCTGGGCATTCACTCAAGTCATTCAACAGGGGCCTTCGTGTTGGGCTGCTGTGGTCCTTGACATAGTGAGGGTCCCCAGAAGGGAAAGCTTTCCTTGGCTTACCTTCCACTAGGCACGTGGCGCTGCCGTGCCATGACTCGTTCAAGGATAAGGTTAGAGTACACCTTGGCAAGGTGAATCCTAGCCACTGCTAACTTTGCCAACACGTCGTCCATTTCTTTCCTCTCTACAAATATCATAGTCCTGTTTAAAACAAAAAGGAAGAAAAGTTTTCAGGGAAGGTGCTCTGGACAGAAGGGATGCTAGAAAGAGTGAGAAGTTCCTGAGAAGCAGGCATGGTTTTCAGGCACATAAACCAACACGCTGCCTGACCACCACTGCCAGGGACCCCTCTGCAGCAAGGTTGGGCTCAGATGCTTCCAGAGCAGCTTGGCAATGCCGGTGGGGCCACAAAGCCTGGGGCTCGGACGCAGACAGTCTCTCTTGCCCCGCATAACTTAAAAGCTGCATGCCCATAACCTGTCAGGTTGCCGTCTTTGATCCTGCACGGCTTACGAATCCTTCTAGCAGCCTGCATGAAAATCCTGGGGGTGCATTTAGGTATCTGTGGGCGCAGGCGCTGTCAGCAGGTGGCCTGGAGCGGTGGGTCTGGCTCATTCAGAGACAGCACTTACTTCTCTTCAAAAAGGCACATGAAGCGCTTTTGGGACTGCCTCTAAGCAGGAATGGCTAAAACCGCAAACCTGTATTTTAAACCAATTCAGATCAAACACAAAGGGAAATGCCAAACCAAAGAGCTTTCTATTTCCTCTGCTTCCCCTGTAATCCACCCGACTGTCTCCCGGTGCCTGGGAGCGCTGCTGGACTAAAAGTTACCAGCCTCCTTTCACACTCAGGAGAGTTGGGTTGTTTTTTTTTTTTTATCTGTCCCATCCCTGATGGCCTCCAGCTCTAAAGCTTCCTACACAACCCACCTTTAATAAATTAGGACAATTACTCTGGGCTTCTTGAGCATAATTGCTAATAAAATTCAGCAGATTTTCCTCAAAAGACATGAAAGGATTGGAAGCAAAAACAAACAGAAACTAAAGGGGAAAGAAAATGCAGGACAGAAATAATAGCCCTTGTTCCATTCATGTCTCATCCACCACTGCTGAGTTTTTGTTCTTAGAGTCACATATTTCAGAAGTGAGTACTCCCAAGCTGTCTCCGATGGGAGAATGCCTCATCCTCACTGCTTTGGAAAACTGGTTGGTTGTTTTTGAAGTTAGTTACAAGATCTTCCTGAACCCAGAAGCCAGGAAAGCCTCAGACTTGGACTTACAAAAAATCAAAGTTCAAAAATTCAAAAGTCACAAGAAGACAAAGATGTCCATATTCATCCTGATGTTCTCTGATAGGAACCCCTTCCAATACTTTATTTTCCAAAGGAAGTTTAATGCACAGAAGCAGTGACTTCTGAAGCCAGGGTGGTCTTAGACATTCTCTTGAGGCACTGTGGACACTGATACTTCTACACGATCTAGGTTCAAGACAGTTGAGGAGCTGCTCAGACCATCACGGCTGGCTTCCTGTGGACAAGAGTAGTCCCAACAGATGAGTTGGTCATCTCTCATAGGCAGCCCAACTAGCAGGAACCCCAAAAAACATCCACTAGGAGCAGGAATAACCAGCACTGTTTTCTGTGTTACTAGGTTATCACACAGGGTCTACAAGAAGAGCAGCTCGAGGACTGCACAGCCGTTGGATGTGTCTGTCATATAGGAACGTCAGGCTGCTAAACGACTAGGCGAGTCACCAAACCCAGTCTCCAAATAATCTGTCTGTCAGATTAAGTGGGAGCAAATTATAGGTGTCACTAACGAGACACATGAAATGGTATCAGCATGTCTTGCCTCCAGTCTGTCTCTGCTTGTGGCACATAGCCAGTACTACATAGGAAAGCAAAAAAGCCTATGAAACTAAATTACATCTTGGAGGAAGGGGAAGGAAGTTTCCTTCCCAAGCAGGCAACTAGCAACAGCCCTGAGCATGGGATTTATGTGGGATAGATATGGGAAAACAAATGGCTATGCAATCTTCTTTCACATTCTCTCAAATACATCAGCATATCACAAACCCAAGGATTCTTATCACAAGTGTAATTTTATGTCATTATGATTCTATTATGTAGTTATAAAATCCCTTTCACAAGCTCATGGAGCTCCACCTTCAGAAAAAAAGTAGTTTTCTTGCCTGTCCCCACTACTTCCTAGTGGATTCCAGAACTTTACTCCACAGGAGGAAAGAGACAGTCCTTGCTACATTTGATTTGAAATATAGCACATACCAAGTTTGGAATTAGACCAAGTGGGTATCAGAGGAAATAGGAGGTCTTGAACAGGGAAAGAAAACGCAGTGTCAGAAAACTCTTCACATCGTGCTTAATATCTCTCTACTTCACTGAGTCAGCTAAGATGCTAGAACAATTTAGGATGAACTTAAATAGGAATTGAAAATGCCTTTTGTCATTTTACTTTCCTTTCCTGTATTTATACTTCAGTAGATCAATATCCTGACTTCCTGCTTCTGCACACTGTCTCTTTAAGCTTCTCTGATGTTACACTGCATGCAGGTAATCCTGACAAGCAAGCCACTTCCCTTCAGGGAAAGTAATGAATGTATATAAAACAGTATTGTAGAATACCCCTTTGGGAAGCGGAGAGTCAGTATGTATTTCCCACCAACAGGCAGGGGTCACTTTGGGAGCACTGCATGCCAGAACACACTGCAAAGCCTCTCCTGGCAAAGTTTATCCAGTGCTTCCTTATCGCTGATACCTACTAACCGGAGTCCCCTGGATCCAGGAAACATAACCCTATCTTGCAATAAGTCCAAACTCCTCTTCGTTTCAGTCTGTTTCTGTCTTTGCCACACCAATAGATGATATGAGCCATTTTGAGATGTCATGGCCCACAGAGTGGCCTCCTTGTCCTTTACCAGCCAAGAGCAAGAGGATCGTTTTGTAAATTACAGCCCAGGGCGCCTCAGCTGAATCTACGACATTTGTGTGTGAAACTATGCTGATGGTTTTCTTTATTTATGAATTAGTCCTTGCACAATGAAAGGAACACCTGTCTATATCTATGGATATAGAACAAATCAATTCCTTAAGGCCAGCGATCCTCCAACAGTCTTTCCTTCAATCCAGACAAATCATCCCCTTTTTATATCAAGGCTTCATGAACTGTGAAGTAAGTAATTTAAGAAAACGGTCAATCAATTTGCAGAGGCTATTACAGACTCCAGAAAAATCACTGAAGTTTCTTACAATCATAGTTTGTAACTCTACAATGCTTTCTCTCAAGGCATATAACCCTCAAACACAGCAGCTCCCAAACTACGCCCCTGGCACCGCCACTTCCACTCTGCAAGGTAGCAAGTGTGGCCACACACCCTTACCCGGGAACTGCTTTCCTAGCAGATATTCCTCGTGTCGTAACACGTTTCTAGCACCTAAGAGTCATCTGAACCTGCCTGGCAAAGTATTTAGAAATGAAGTCCTTAAAGCAATGTGACCCACAGCACAAATTAACACCCAGCAGATTCAGCTGTGACTATTTGGTGCTCCGTATTGCAAGCAAAAATGACTGGATGCTAATGTTATTGCTGGGAAATGGCATTAAGGGAGGGGTAATTCGATCCAGGGCACTCACATAGATTTAACGTTGGTGGTAGCAGTAATGATTTATTCAAATTGCAGCATTACCTCGAGAAGCCAAATCACTTGGTGACTGATTCCAGATTTGCTCGGGCAAGCTCTGCGTACTTACACCCCTAAAGACTTGTACTCACGAAATCAAGGATCTGTGCTTCTTTTCCAGGGAAATCTTTTCAAGGTAAAAAGATAGGTAGAAGAGCAGGGCCATGAGGAACTCGTCTATTTTCTCATTCCTGAGTGGAAGGTAAAAGGTCACTGTGAAGTCTGCAGATTCGGGTTGACATAGAGCTTAGAGACATAGTTTAGTAATGTGGTAATGTGGGGGGTTCTTTTGTAGGGTTTTCTTTTGTGTTTGTTTTTTTTTTTTTTTTTTTTTTTTATCTTTTATCAGAGTTATCAGAGTTAGGTTGATGGTTGAACTAGATGATCTTAAAGGTCCCTTCCAACCTAGACGATTCTATGATTCTATGATTTGCAGATAGAGACACCACCAGACCATTATGAAAAAGAACAAAGTCTCTGCTCAAGGACATGCATTATACCAAATATTAGCTATATGGCCGAGACCTATTTGTAGGAAGCACTTCACCTCACACTAAGACTTTGAAGGCTTTTAGAGAATTACTAACAGAGTCCAATAAACACGCTGAAGAGTGGATTGAATTGGATATTACCAGGCACACTTCCAAGAAGCATGTTTTCTGCACTGAACATGCTGGAAGAGTGGCATCCATATTCAAAGGAAAAGGGAGACAACTAGGACACCTCTCCCCTTATGAAAGGACAGTATGGTGAAGTCTTAACAAGGTCTACAGATACATCCCTAAGTCACGGGCAATGCAGCCACTGCGCGGCCCTGACGATCCCAGGGGTATGCCTCTGAGAGGTAACGCTCCGCCTGCTGCCTCCTTGCTTTTAGCCTAGAGAGTAGTGCTGACTAAGTGACAGCAGGAAATAAGGAGCCCTATAGCTCCCACAGGAACTGCAGCAGCACAGGAAGGTAGCCCAGATTCCCATTCCTGTCGGCACTCCTGGTGCACGCAGTGTTGCGGATGCGCTGGCCAACAGGGAATTTAACTTAGAGTAAAATGGATAACAACCTTCGGATATTTAAGCCCAAGTTCTTGGCTTCCTTTAGGTAATAGAGTGGGAGGCTGTCAAACACGCCATAGGATTATTTCTCTACACATGTTGAGGACAAACATGCATTTGGTATTGTTTCCCACTGAACCTCCCAGGTGAGAGACTTTAAACCTCTGGTATTTCATATCCCACTTCGCATATGCCCTGGTCCATCCGCTACCAGCTACACACACATAATTCTTGAAACAAACTCTAAATGAAATACCTTGAAACTGCTGCAAATGATAGCATGGGATGTGACTCATTTGCTTCCTTCAAAAGCAGTGCAGCATCTGAAAACATACAGAGGAGAAAAACAGTATTTCCTCAAAAAAATTGCTAGCGTTAGTAGAAATAGCTTCCTAACTCGTATGGGCGATGCCTTGCTGACATGAAATACCAGGAGTTACTCACATTTGACATCATCCAACGTCACATATTCATGTTGAACCCTCTTTGACAGCCCATGCAATTTTCCTTCTGTGTCAGCCAGCCTTCTTTCAGGAAGCATTGCACTGCAGTCCTCTTGGAAGACGCTAGTGGTTGACCAACACATAACATTTAAGGACACACTGTTAATTCCAGTCTGAGGATATTAAGATTACCTACCTGGTACATAGTCTCTTCGTTGCACTCAGTTTCAAAGGGACAGGCAGTGAAATGTGTTTGGCAGGTCTCCTGAACTAACTTTCAACTATTACAACCACAAAACAGGCCAGGGTTGTTGAGAGAAACAGGACATTTCAGCTCTAAGGTTGCGTCTGAAGATGCTCTTTTAGTTGCTAATATAATAAATTGTGACTACATTATTTAGATCAAAGAGGCTTTAAGTAATGGATGAAAGTCAGCTGTACCGTGTTGTGAATTTATAAAAGTATTAATAATAATAATAATACTTTAATCTTTGAAGTGCCTTACACAGATGAATTAATTACCTCACAATACTCTTTAGGGTGGATGAGAATTATTACCTTGTTCTGAGCGATCTGGAAAGAGCAACAAAGATGCTGAATGACTTTACCAAAGTCATACCAGGCCAGTGCCTGAGCTAGCATTCAACACCAGGCATGTCTGGCTCTGTTTTTATGTTCAGACCACTCACCCACCCTGTTGAAATGACAGCTGGCTTCCTCTTTCACGTGCTTTGTTCAGACACGATCTTCAGACAACGGATGAAAATATTCTCACCCAAATGATCTCGTTTCTGTTTGAGCTAGGCTGGTCAAATTGAAATACCTCTTTAATGCCTTGACACGCATTTCCTGGAAGTGAGTATTTTTTCCTTCCTTCCCTTTTTCCTCAGCTGCTGGTTTGGAGCTGAAATACAGAGTATGAGCATGCAGTAGTATGAGTTTAAATTACTAGCAGCAGTACAAAGAGGTCAACATCTCATGATACAAAGGCATACCTATTTTGGCCTCTAACTGACACTAAGAAAACAACTGGGTTTTGGTGAGGTCAACGGGAGAAGACATTGCTTTCAAGAACACAGGAGCGAAGAGTGAAGGAGCTTCCTCGGGTCCTCCTGCTCTGTCTCCTGCCACCGTACACACTGCACCATGTAAAGCCTTCAAGCCACCAGTGCCTCAATTGGCTTTAGGAAGATTTTAAATGTAAACTGCTCTGTTCCAGAGCTTTTCTTTGGGATCATTGAGGGCAGAGACAGGCAGAGGTCACCAGGGAGCTCACGCCTCTCCCTGGAGAGCTACCAGACACAGTCAGCAGCGTTCCCAAGCCCAACGGAGAAGTTGGCCGGAGCTGCTGAGACACAGACCATGAAAGGCACCTGCAGTAGTCGTATGACCAGGAGAGAGGTGAGCAGCCTGGCTCCACCATGACAAAGGCTGGGGAAATGCCCAGCAGGTCAGAAGGCAGCAGCGGGCAGCGTGTGACTGTCCCACCGCTGCCACGCTCCACTGCCCTGCCTGCCCTGCACTCGAGAAGAGAGCAGGAGGAATACAGTCTGGCTGTTGGTTGGGGTTGTTTGGTTTTTTTTCCCCCCAATAGTTTAAATTATAAAGTCTTAATCCACAACTGCCACAGAAATTCAAAGCACAGTTACGTGCACTTTGTCCCCTGCAGAGCTGTGGTTTCCCTGAAGGTTTGCAGTCCTCCAGTGTTCAATTATTGCACGGGGTTATACCGAACACCAGCAACAGGGAACGTCGGTCTGCCGACCCTCACGTATACACACCTGGGGTGGCATTTGAATCATAGAATCATTCAGGTTGGAAAAGACCCTTGGGATCATCGAGTCCAACCATCTACCCTACTCTACAAAGTTCTTCCCTACACCATATCCCCCGACACCGTATCTAAAACCACACCACATTTGGCCCTTGTGTCCGGCACTACAGCTCCCACGCGTGGTTCACTTCCAGCTGTCCCTCTGAAGTGGGTTCAGCTTGAGAGCAGTGTAAGTAAATGCGTATTTCTGATTCTCTCCATTAACATGATGCTACAGAGCAGCAGTTAAGGAGCTCTAGTCTCAATTGCAAAAAAAAGCCCCCAAACTGTAAGATGCAATTGATGCTCAGGTAAAACAACAAAAAACCCTGATTTTACCTTACTTGGAACTGCTGTATCAGGGCCTAAACCTGCATAATTTGAAACTAAATGTCATTCTTTTACCTTGCAAATTCAAGAGTGTTAGTGTCATCTTTCCAGTACCACACACCTGGAGTTACTTGTATCTTCTGCAAGAAAACAGCATACAGAGTACATGTCATAAATCTATGCTCGTGTTCTCAGCCCAGCTCAACAAAATATTTATAACGCAAGCACTGTGCAAATGGGCCACTCTCTATCTTTCTTAAGTCTGCTTTTCACCCAGATGTTGTTTGCTCATGAGCTGTTGAACAGAAGTTCTCTGAGATGAAAGGTGGACAGCAGAAGAAAGAAAAATGAGTATTTGTCCTTTTTTATGTCTTCCAGGTTATGAATAAATAATTGAAAGTTTGCTAAGGGACATCAGTTCTTTGATTCTCAGTGAATCAATAAAGACCAAGAAATCAAATACAGTCATGCATTAAAGAATACATTGCTTTTTTATGGGTTTTTTTATAATATTTATGTAATTGTAGAGACTAAGTATCAGGAGAAAGGAAATCTTTGTTTAAAAATGGAATATGTTATGCACTTCCCTGATATTCTGAGAACTTTAAATAAACACCAGATAGACTTTTCAGGGGACAAGGGACAAAACTACTAGGAACATCATTTACAGTATTTATACATTTTTTTAAAAAATCCATACAAAAAAAAATCCCCTGGAAATAAATAAGATCTATTTGTCCTCTCTTAATTAACAAGAGACACTTGCAAATTCTTAGCTATTATTTGCAGGTCACCTTTAAAGCAAAATTACTCTTATTGCTGAAATCCTTCTGCATACAAATTTAAATTGAGTGTAACATTAAGGCTTTCTGTGACTTTTTGCCAGGTACCATTCAGCCAGCCAGCCACGAGGATCTAACAAATTCTTGCTCAACCTAATTTGGTAGTAGACTGCTGGGTACGGGACATCAGGCTAATTTCACACTAGCAGCCCATGCGATGGTTAGACCAGAGAGATGAATATTAGGAAACCACGGCTCTAATCCTTTCACAAAAAATATTGGTTATTTCAACATGTCTGTCCTGGTCTTCAGTTCCAGCTTTCTAAGGGCTACAAAGATGATGAGGGGCCTGGAGCATCTCTCTTAAGAGGAAAGACTGAGGGACTTGGGTCTTCTTAGTCTGGAGAAGAGAAGGCTGAGGGGGGATCTGATCAACGCTTATAAATACTTAAAGGGAGGGTGTCAAGAGGACGGGGCCGGTCTTTTTTCAGTGGTGCCCAGGGACAGGACGAGAGCAAATGGGCACAAACTTGAATCTAAGAAGTTCCACCTAAACATGAGGAGGAACTTCTTTCCTTTGAGGGTGGCAGAGCCCTGGAAGAGGCTTCCCAGGGAGGTGGTGGAGTCTCCTTCTCTGGAGACATTCCAAACCCGCCCGGACACGTTCCTGTGGGACCTGCTCTGGGTGGACCTGCTTTGGCAGGGGGTTTGGACTACATGATCTCCAGAGGTCCCTTCCAACCCCATGTGATTCTGTGATGCTGGTTTAAAATGCTTGGATGAAAAGGGCCATGCAAACGCTGTACCTTTGTGTTACACACAAGGGATTATGAACCATGAAAGAAAAATAGAGAAAGTGGTAGCAAGGCGTAGCAAGGTCTACCAAAGCATCACAGTAAGGAGAAAATACCACTCCTCTGTCTTCAAAATGCCTCTCAGCTGCTTCTCGCTAATACAAATGGCTGAGTAACTGTCCCCGGCCACCCTGCTCCCTGTCTGGGGCGGTGGGACAGGTCCCTGCCCTGCCCACCCCATGGGTCCTCCCATGGCCCCCGGGATCTGCTGCAAACATGAGCAGCAGCAACAAGATGGAGCTGAGAAAGGTGAGGAGACTCACAGGTAGCATGGTGCTCGCCTGGGACACCACCAGGAGCGCAGAGAATAAGGCAGGCACTGTTTACAGCAGTATCCCGGTGACAGCCCGCTGTCCCCTAAGAACCATAGATCCTGGCACGTAAATCCCCCTCCAGCCAGCGCTGTGGACTGGGACTCGTAGTCTGCGTGCTTCGCTCCTTCCCAGCTCTGCTAAGCAGCTTCCCTGGGTAACATTTCTGTCCAAACAGGGGAAAATAAGCGCTATCTGTGCGGTAACATCTCCACAGCTCCTCCTTTGGGCTTCTGTGTTCTTTGACAGTTGGGAGCTGCAGAGGTTTTCCTGGTTATTGGCCCAGGGCTGGCAGCAGTGAAGGCAGCTGTACCTGGTCCCTCTGGTATGGGCACTGATGTCTGTATCATGTTAAACATGCTTTATCTTGGGACTGTACAAGGTTTAAAAGCATATCTACCAGGTCGCAAGTCTGTGACATGACCTAGATCCACAGGCGAGCAATCAGCTCAAGATTTGCAAGTTGCCCCTGGAAATGACTCCCGTACGCTCAAGCAGGTCACTTAAGGTCATGACTTTGAGGGAGGGGCTTTCATCTTTGGGATATGGTCAAACATTTGCTTTTGCAAGCAGAGAATCTCTCATACTCATCAGTCACAGTGGATCAGTGTCATGCATAACTGGTAACGATTAGATCGCACCCAAAAATTGATCCAAGTTATATTGACAAAAGCGCTTTTTCCCAGTAGAAGTCAAGTCTCCATGAAGGGTGAGGTTTCACGTTACAGCTAAGCCAACCTTAATAGCTGGTTGTTGATGGAAGAGGCATTCTTGCTCCCATCAAAGTTTTCCCATCATTTATCTTTGTGTCGATTCTTTATTTTCTCTGTCCCCACAGCAAGGCGGCTCCCCAAACTGTCAAAACCAGTAATCCAGCAAAAATTACTGAGAAGCTTTCTATTGAGTTAGCATTTTACATCAGTTCATGGCAGGGTCAGAGAAGGGCCAGCGAAGATGCAGAAACAGGTAATGGGACAGGGACAACTCCACCTCTCAATAGATCAGGTCAGCTATAAGGCAAAAACCAGCCACAATCTAGGAAAATTTTACTAGTACAGATGCACTAAGCCAGTATGTACTTTGAAGAGATGAAAATACCTAAGACTTTTAGACAGATCAGTTCAATAAGACAGAAGGAGCATTTCCTGTGCTTTCAGCTCTTAACAATGGCATCATTCATTTTTGCAATAGTCTCTAACTAGGGAAAATACTCCTGAGAGCAGCACTGAGATGTTCATAACCGCATGGAAGAACACATGGACAATACAACGTGAGGAAAGGAAAATTTCCATAAAACAACCTGTTCCTAGCTTTCCCCCATTTCCATATCCTTCCAAACCCTGCATGTTTTCTCCTGTAGGTACTCTTTAGAGGTTTATCCATGCAAACACAATCAGTCCACGTATAGCTAAGTAAGAATCTCAAATCAGCCTGAAAATTCAGCTCTGGCTCTGTTCTCTACACCCATGTCTTCTTTTCTTTTTTTTTTTTTTCCCCTCTTTTCTTTTTTTGCCAATCGTATTGTGTATGTTGTGTTTCCAGTTGCTATTGCAGGCTGCCAAGTACATATCCATGACTTGGCAGCCAAGTTACATATTTAAGAGGATGAGAGCAGCAGGTTTGTGAACGAGCTCAAACCTCACCCACGGCAGCCAGGCAGCAGTATAGAAATAGGCTTCCCATCAAGGGGACAGGGGAGGTGTGGAACTGATGGCTCATCAACTCATTTTTATAGAGTGGGGCTGTCATTGGCCTCAGGCATTGGCCATTGGCATCAGTCCATCTTGGCTGTAGTAAAAGTTGTGCCAAAAAGAACCAGGAAAAGTGAAGGTCATGTTGCAGATAGTCAGGACCACCGCCGTTAGCGTTCGTGGTGCAAGAGGCAGGGGAGACAAGCCTTCAGCTCTACTAGAGTTGGGAGCAAATTGGCACAAAAAGCTCCGATGAAAGATGGGGAGAAGCTAAGAGTGAGAAACACCAACAGGGAGAACAACTGTGAATGTAAAGACTGGGACTGAGAGCAAAAGACAGAGCTGGCTAGACAGGCAGGGAAGGCCCGGGAATCAGCGCAGCAGATGGGTAACTAGCAGAAAATGAAGAAAATCTGGAAGGGATTTGTGAATAGAGGGACAGAATTTGCCCTGGCCAAGCACAAGGGCCAGAACAGACAACAATGTTAGGAGAAACCCCGTGACTGACTGAGTTACCGGGGCAGGAGACTTGGGATGCTCAGATGCAGGACTGTACTACCTTTAACCGAGCACGTGCTGGAGGACATCAGTTCAGCCCGGGTATTTCATGGGTGCAGAATTGAACACCAAACTTCCCACCCTTGCGGATGGCCCAAGTGGGTATCGGTCTGAAAACAGAAGTAATTAAAAGCCTGGCATTGTGTAGCAAAGGAGATTAGCGTCTGTTGGATCCCTGCTTCAGCTGTTGCAAGAGTTGGAAGCTCTAAAATGAGTGAGCCAGAAGATTACAAGAAGTGAAATTAAGGCATAATGGGTGAAGCAGTTGAAGGCTACGTGGGAAGCTGATTTCCATATGGACTTCAGTCGCAGAGTGCCAGGCAAATCACTCCAACCCGCATTTAACCCTAAGGACCATTATTTGCATGCTCTTTTCTCTCTGAGCAAATGGCCTGGCTTCATGGAAGTCTGAAACGCAGGACCAGGTACCCACAGATGTGACCAAAGCCAACATGAACTCCACTTTGAACAGTCAAAGAAGCGTATAATACAAATCTGTCTGAAAAAACAGTTCCTTGGCACTTCCAGTGGAAGACCCCATAATAGACAGATGGCTTTTGGCTTGCGGTGTTTCATTTTATCACCTTCTCTCTCTGGGAATTATACACATCTCAGGGGTAAAAACTAAATGTTTGATGTTGTGAAGCATTCAAGATGAGATGCGATGGTGATGAGATTCACAGGCAACATCTGAAGGGATAATTCTTCTCCAGAGCTGGGGCTGGACAGCACGTAGTAAATCAGGTGCATATTGAACTGGGAAATACTACTTTCTTAGAGTATACACTGCCAATTGCGTGCACTGACTGAGGCAGGTGCCCTACAGAAGAAAAAAGATTTTTAAAACCTGTTACTGTGTAATTAAAAACTGGGTTATGATGCATAAGCACAAAGAAAGAAGAAATAGGCTTGCTCTAATGGCTGTAATTCTGAACAAGTGACCTTGCAGCCTTAATAGGCTTCTTTCAATGTTGTTTCTTGTGGTGTTTGTGTGTCCATGTGTGTCCCAGTAGCTGAGAACACTCAGCAGTAAGCATATGTATCCATTCTTTAGGTATATCTAATGTTTACCTCGGATATCACACCCAGAAAATAAACACATGCATAAACTCAACAAAAATATCACTGACTCACCATCCAGCCATTCACCTCTTTTCTGCCTCTTGTTTCTGCTCGCTGCGTCAAGTCTCTGCCTTCCATACCCATCGTATTAATTTCCTCCTCTCTTCCCAGGGACAGTTAAATGTCAGCCCTGGCTTCTCTGGGAATATTAGACTCTGTGTGCACGCACTGCTGTTTGTATTAGACACACAAGTACAGAATTCAATTTCACAGTAGCTAATACTTAGTCCATGACTACGCCATTTACCTGCCAAGTGCTTCTGCCTGCTCATTAAAAACAGGATCATGCTATATGAATGGAATAAATAATGTCCTTAGGCATGATACTACGAGCACTGGTGTGGTTTTTCCACTTCAAAATTGAAGCTCTTAATTCTTTGTTTTCAGCAATTTTCACATGTTAACGCTGCTGCATTTCAGCCCCATCCCTCAGATCATACAAGGCGAAGGGTAGGTAGATAGTTGCACTATGACTTCCGGAGAAATATCGTGTCCCCTCACATCCTCCTCTTCCTGGGACAGCAGCCCCAGCCCTGCCCTAGGTTCAGAGCCTGGTGGCCTGGCTACCTGCCGTGTTCAGTGGCGACTACAAGCCACAGGCAAACTGGCTAAAGATGTTCAATAGGCAAAGGCAGAATTAGCTACGGACTCCAGACCCAAGGTCGAAGAGAAATCAGGAGGCAATGATGGCCTCGCATCGCTTATGCACCACAGGCTGCTTTTGGAGACCCAGAAAAACCAGTTGCACATTCTTTCACTGAAATCCTCATGCAATTACTCCCTCTGCATGGTTTTATCAGATGAGGTTACCGAACATTAGCAGTTGTCAGCTATTTTCATGCAGCTAAGCATTTGCCTTGTGCTCCGAACAATCAACCTTTTGTTATTAACATGCCTCTAACAGAAAAGGAGAAGTACTAACCTCACACTCAATAGGTATTTTCAAAAAAAATTATTTTGATTCTGTGTCTGAGATGCTCAGAAATCTGTGGAGCTTAAAAAAACCTGACATAGCCTAGTTTTTAGTTCTTCTGTAGGATATAATAACCATCTCCCTGCTATAGAATGAGGAAAAAAAAAAAAAGAGGTGAAAATTTAATATAGATGTACTGTATTAAAGTACATCTCTATTCATTTCTGTGAGCTTTGAAGGTAATTGTTGCAGAGAACTTTATTTTTAGGTTTTAGTTTATTACAGAGACTTTTTAGCTTAGTTATCTTCCCCCTGTAGTACCGCAGCTAGGACTAAAGGCTTGCTAGCCTCAGTTGTCTTTAACCAGGCTGTGTTAGTCTGTTTGCAAACAGGTTGCCAATGAGATCTGCAGCAGGAAAGTAAGGAGTCTGCCAAAGGAGAAATAAATGTGGTTTGGAAAGAAACATGTTTACTTTTTTCAGACCCAGCCTGGCAAAAAGAAATGCTGCTTTCAGCTATGAGACGCGATTGCTGGACTGGCGGTTCAACTGATAGAAAATAACTTCACCACGCTTGTCAGTGAACAGCCAGGCAACCAAGACTGCTAAACCCAGGGGGTGTTCTATAGAGTCTTGCTGAAATACACCGCGCTAGCACTTCTGGAAGTGTTTTTGCCTCCTTAAGTACGTTCAAAATAGATTTTTAACTGCAATCATTTGCAGCAGCGACATTTTGAACTGCTCCAACAGATAGGGTACAGGTGCTGCTACCTAAGCACGGGCAAGAATGACCCCACGCTTCTTGGTCCAGGATGCAACAGTGATCTGTCAGCTTGTGGACAGGCCAACACACAAATGCCAATTCCCGAATGGTGGGAGAGAGTAACTTCAGCAATGGGGAAGGAACAAAACTTCCCTATGCCACTCCTGATTTTCCTTAAAAGAAACCCTACCAAAAACGTTTTGCCTCGTAGAGGGAAATTTATCCCCTCTCTCAAATTCCTGGCTGGTGCTGCTATTGGGATGACAAGAGAAACCAGCTTGTCTATGTCTCCACCCTACTGATGCAGGAGAGAGTAAAGGCAAATGGGTCATGCAAGGGTGGATCAGGCGTTTTTAATACTGCTGTTTCATATGTGGAAGTGAAATATGTTGTTGCATCTGGAAATGCTGGCCTGCCCAACTATATAATCACCACACCGCTGTAAGCAAAATCTACTCCAAAGGCAGGTCTATGCTATAGGCTTCTGCCTGCATAAATATAAGGAGGAGAGCGGCGGAGAGATGTGATACCTGACCCACATAGGTTGTGCTAAAGAAGCTTTACTAGCATAACTCGTTTCGCTGTGGGGCAGGGAGGGGTGATAACTTTCCTGTGATGAACAACTACAGACATAATTTTGCTGCTGTAAGAGCATCCACACGCTCTGCTGGTTTAACACCACAGGATTCCTGTGTGCCAAGGTACGGTGTCCCTCTGCCTACGTAGGCAGAGATTAGACCACTGTGAGCTTTCTAAAGGGACACAGTAAGGGAAACTCATGCCAGGCACAGGGCAAAGGAGCAGAAATGAAGAACACCTTTTAAATAAGTAGAGCTTGAAATGCTACTACATTGCAACACACTAACAAGGCTGAAAAAAGGAACCTTAGAATTAAGTATGCGTGCTGGGTATAAGTGCATGCTTTTTAACGCAACGCCTTGCATTTAATGTTAAGTGCCAAGACTGCAAATGTGAATTCCCTGAACGTTTTTCCCCTTTCTTCCTGTTCCTGTGGGAGTGGCTCGCAATGGTGAAGGCAAAATTTATGGTGCAGTCCTGAAGTGCCACATATCCTTCAGAGTTGTTTCCCCTTGGCTGCGCCCTGTAGTGCCCCAAACCTTCAAGGAGAACCTTTCAAAGAAACGACAGGCAGCTCCCAAGAGAGAGGCTGCCCAGCCTGCAGGGCTCCACACAGTGTCTCCTGAGAGATAAAAGGAAGGCTGCCGGGATATATTCATTCCTGTCTTTAAGATGGTATCACAAGGGGATGAGCAGGGCTGCAGTCTGTCTGCTAAGTCCTCTCTGCAGAACTTCAAACAGACGCTCTGGAGGCAGCGGGGCACGGGGCTGACTCACCTGGCCGGCTGGGTGGACACAGCCCATCCAAGCACGTCTCGGCTTTCCAGCTCCCGAGTGGGTTGCCCTCGGCCAGCTCTCTTGTCCTCAGGTCCCTCCGAGGGCTCTTCACACGGCACATTATTTTAGAATCATAGAATCATTCAGGTTGGAAAAGACCCTTGGGATCATCGAGTCCAACCATCTACCCTACTCTACAAAGTTTTTCCCTACACCATATCCCCCAACACCACATCTAAACGACTCTTAAACTCATCCAAGGATGGTGACTCAACCACCTCCCTGGGCAGCCTGTTCCACTGTCTGATCACTCTTACTGTCAAGAACTTCTTCCTAATGTCCAGTCTAAACCTACCCTGTTGCAACTTGAAGCCATTCCCTCTTGTTCTATCGCTGTTTGCTTGTGAGAAGAGACCAGCACCAACCTCTCTACAATGTCCTTTCAAGTAGTTATAGAGAGTGATGAGGTCTCCCCTCAGTCTCCTCTTTCAGCTTTGTCCTTTTTAGGCTCTTCTCTCTCCCCTGCAAAGAGACAGGGGGGAATTGCAGAGTGACACAGGAGTTAATTGCTTTGCCTCGTTACACACCTGGTTGCAATGTAAGCAAGGTGCTAAGGTGCTTAAGGGTTTTAATTTGGGTGATTAAATTCTGCAGTATTAGTGAAATGGGTGTTCCTCTATAGGAAATAATGCCGTCCGTATAAACCTGAGGAGCAAATACAAGGAGCCATCAAAAGTTAGCGGTGTACTTATAGTTATACAAGTGCTACAAAGTTATAACCAGTTTATATCCTTCCTATGGGCTTGGTGTTTCCCACAGCCCCGTTCTAAGAATAAGCGAAGCTCAGGAGCCCAGGCTCATGATTTTGACAGAAGGAGGTGGCTTTCCCTGTGAGTCAGGACAGTACAAAGGACGAGAGACGCTGAGCGTGGAAGCAATGAAACTGCAGATTTTTAGACCAGATTATTTCCCTGGCTTTGCCAAATTCATTCGACATGCGCAACTACTCCTCAGAGCTACATGTACACCCCAAATACGCCTGTTTGCAAATGAGGAACAGTATTTTCCCCTCTGATATTTACTTTATTTCTTTAAGAAACTGGGGGAAAAAAAATGTGGACCCACTGGAGTCAGTGGGAAATTTCCACTGACAGGATCAGAGCTCACCCTACAGTAAGTACAATATACTGAAAATCAACTCGAAGTTACTCTTTGTTTTATAAAGTAAGTGGATGAATGCAAGGAATCTGGCT
Source organism: Numenius arquata (assembly GCF_964106895.1). Lineage (NCBI taxonomy): Eukaryota > Metazoa > Chordata > Aves > Charadriiformes > Scolopacidae > Numenius > Numenius arquata. Next base: position 31,209,026 of record NC_133581.1, read on the forward strand.
CTGAGCCGTTCGAGTTGGCTGCCTCTTGCATTTTGGGGGGGTTGTTCACATATTTGAAAAGCTACTTTTGTGCCTTGAGACTTCAAATCTTACTCCAGTCATGAAGGTCAGGAGAAGTTTCTCATCCTTTACATACTGCACACACAGTCTAGGAGTGTCCACACTGAAAAATATCCCTTTCCTAGGAAAAAAAATAAAGAAATCAATTATTCCAGTGTTAACCTGTTCATGTCCTCAGCTCCTGGGGTGTTCTAACCATCTGGCTGGGCACTTCCAATTCTGTGGTCTCTGTTACTCCCTGCCTAGGACAGGTGACAGTGCAAGCGTGTGACAAACCATCTGCTGCGTGCGTTTGGCCACCTTAGCTTGGCGATGCACTTAAATAGACGTTTGGGGAGAACAACAAAAAATTGCGTTTAATAACTGGGAAGCGACACCGAGGAATGCGCACCGAGGGCTGAAAAGTAAAGGAAGCTATGTGGCAAGGGCTATTACCAGAAAAAAGGGTTAACTCACATTTACAATCAACGTGGGTGCTCCCTGATCCTTACCGTCTTCCCGTGGCAGTGGGATTTCTGTTAGGAAGAGCGTCTCTGACAAAGTATTGCACTTTGCAGCAACAACTTTTCACTTACAGATAATCTACTACTATCCATAAACATATTTATGTATTAGCTCCCAGAAAAAAAAAAATAAATAAAAAAAAATTTGAAAGTCATGGTATCTCCTCATTCTCCGGGCTCCTAGATAAGTTGCAGCCTGGAAATCTAGAGGCTGATTGCCAGGAAAATGCTGTGTACAGAAACACCAAAAAGCGCCCAGCCCGGCGACACCCTTTCAAGGTTTCACTGAAGCACCCAGCAGGTGCTGAAGCTGCTGTAATCGACTTCTCCCATCCCCTTGATACCTATAAACCCTTCAATAAACTTGGTTTTGAATCATTTGCGACACCAGCTGATCAAACAAGCTTCTCACATGCCTGGTGCTCCCCCCGTGGTGACTGTAACCCCCTTTTCTGCAGCCGGTGGAGAGAAAGCCACAGTCAGCACCCTGGCAAACCACCCGGGAGAAGTAGCGCAGTGAAAACCCGGAGTTTCACATCTCCCGTGATCATCAAACACTAAAACAAGTTTATTTTTGTCTGCCCTCTCGTCACAAAGTATTTTTATAGGTGGTTGGTTTTTTGGGGTTTTTTTTGAGATATCATCTAAAATGATGATGTCCGAAAAGTTCTTTGCAGCACAGAGAGCCAGCAGGGCAGCACCGGCCTCATTACAGCAACTCTCCCCACTTACTAACGAGCGGCCAAACGAAAACACAGCGGCTCATTCCCTCCGGCTGCCCACTGCTCTGCGATTTTTTCCCTTAAAGGACAAGCCAGTCCAAAAACATGCATGTCATCAGGCTCCTCCATTAGAGGCTCCTTAATTCGCAGCTCCCTGGACTCTAAACACGGCAGTATCTGGAGACGGTTTGTAGTAAAGCCAGACAAGTTTAACTACTACAAATTTTGCCTGTTTTATCAAGTTTGGCATCCCAGCTCCTTACTCAGCACTCCCGGGGTCCCTGGCAGCTGTACTTTTTGACTGTCTTAGGAAGGGAAAAAAATAACAACCCCACGTTCTTAAAAGTATTGAAAGCTTAGCTTGCATACTAGCAACCCAAGAATAACTCAGCCATTTATATAGCTGCCCCCAAACCCGTCTCTATTTTATCGAGCCCAGCCACCTTGCCAAGCAGGACTATTTTTGTTGTTACTTGTTTCCCTGCTGTTTTTATTTCAGTGACATGAAGACAACGAGCTGCCCTGCGTTTCCACTGCCGGAGCTGCGGTTAAACAGCAGGTTCTGCCCAAAAACCTCACGTACGTGTACACCCCCCCACACACACACACCCCCCACCCAACTCAGGGAAACTTTTTATCCCCACTGTGGTGATGCCGGGGATCAGCTCACACCAGCCCCAGGGCTTGGGGTCCACAACACCCATGCTCCCCCCTGCTCCCCGAGGGGAGCTGGCTCACACCCCCTGGCTGGGCGAGCTGCCGTCCCAGTACCGAGCCCGCAGCGGTCACCTAACCCCACTCCTGTTCACACTGCCTTTCTGCCCCCCCCCCCCCCCCACCCACACTCCCCCCCAACCCCTGGCACCCCCCCACCCCGGGGCACAGAGCTCGGGGGTCGCCAACACTGCCAGGAAGGTCTTCCTCACCCTCCACCCCCACCCCCCCGCTACTGCCCCTTCACAGACAGGAGGAGGATAGGTTCATGCTTTTAATACGTTTTATTTATTACCAAAATTTCCAGAAGCCGAATGTGGCATATTTTTTTTTTTTTCTTTTTCCCTAATCTTCTGTAAAGATTTTTCATGCATAACTTGAAACTTGTCAACTGCAACAGTCGAGTGGTTACTTTAAAAGAGACACTTGTACAGAGACAAACATCCAGAGTACAAACAGCTGTATCTCAATTAACAAAACTTGTCTATTACTAACCTTATAAAGCAGGACGTGCCTTCCCTTTTATCAAAACCAAGCTGACAGATCTGCCTTTATACACACCCAACAGAATAAACTCTGTTATCGGCAAGGACGTTTTCCTTAAACGTTAGAAAAAAAAAAAAATAAAAGGCAAAGAATAGAGTGACTGTCCATCAACCAGTCTTTACTTCAGTCCTCTTTAATCTACTTCTTCGATGGTTGGGCCACCAGAGCCACCTGCCCCGGCCCCTCCAGCTCCCTGGTACAATTTTGTGACGATCGGGTTGCAGAGTTTCTCCAGCTCTTTCTGCTTGTGCTCGTACTCTTCCTTCTCGGCCATCTGGTTGCGATCAAGCCAAGAGACCACCTCCCGGCACTTGTCGAGCACCTTCTGCTTGTCCTGGTCGCTGATCTTTCCCTTCAGTTTATCATCCTCCACCGTCTGCTTCATGTTGTACGTGTAGGACTCGAGGGAGTTCTTGGCTGCAACCCGATCTCGGTTAGCTTCATCCTCCGCTTTGTATTTCTCTGCTTCTTGCACCATACGGTCGATGTCATCCTTGCTCAGGCGACCCTTGTCATTGGTGATGGTGATCTTATTCTCCTTACCCGTGCTCTTGTCCACGGCGCTGACATTCAGGATACCATTGGCATCGATGTCAAAAGTAACCTCAATCTGGGGGACTCCACGGGGTGCTGGAGGGATGCCCGTTAGGTCAAACTTGCCCAGCAAGTTGTTGTCCTTCGTCATGGCCCTCTCACCCTCATACACCTGGACTAGGACACTGCTCTGGTTGTCTGAGTAGGTGGTGAAGGTCTGAGTTTGTTTGGTGGGAATGGTGGTGTTGCGCTTGATGAGAGCGGTCATCACTCCACCAGCTGTCTCGATGCCCAGGGACAGAGGGGTGACATCCAACAGCAGCAGATCCTGCACATTCTCAGACTTGTCTCCCATGAGGATAGCTGCTTGCACAGCAGCCCCATAAGCAACAGCCTCATCGGGGTTGATGCTCTTGTTGAGCTCTTTGCCATTGAAGAAGTCCTGCAGGAGCTTTTGGATCTTGGGGATACGAGTGGAGCCACCCACCAGCACGATCTCCTGGATCTGGCCCTTGTCTAGCTTGGCATCACGCAGAGCCTTCTCCACTGGCTCCAGTGTGCCACGGAAGAGATCAGCATTGAGCTCCTCGAAGCGGGCACGAGTAATGGAGGTGTAGAAGTCAATGCCCTCATAGAGGGAGTCGATCTCAATGCTAGCTTGTGTGGAAGAGCTGAGGGTGCGCTTTGCCCTCTCACAAGCCGTACGCAGTCGCCTCACCGCTCGCTTGTTGCCAGCAATGTCGCGCTTGTGCTTACGCTTGAATTCTTCCACAAAATGGTTCACCATGCGGTTGTCAAAGTCCTCCCCACCCAGGTGGGTGTCTCCAGCTGTGGACTTCACCTCAAAGATGCCATCCTCAATGGTAAGGATAGACACATCAAAAGTGCCCCCTCCCAGGTCAAAGATGAGCACATTCTTCTCTCCAGCCCGCGTACCTTTCTTGTCCAAGCCATAGGCTATAGCAGCTGCTGTGGGCTCATTGATAATACGCATCACATTAAGGCCAGTGATGGTGCCAGCATCTTTGGTGGCCTGGCGCTGGGAGTCATTGAAGTAAGCAGGCACCGTGATGACAGCATTCTGTACCTTGCGCCCCAGATAGGCCTCAGCAATCTCCTTCATCTTGGTAAGGACCATGGAGCTGATCTCCTCTGGGAAGAAGGTCTTCATCTCACCCTTGTACTCCACCTGCACCTTGGGCTTGCCACCTTCATTCACCACACGGAAGGGCCAGTGCTTCATGTCAGACTGCACTGTGGGGTCATCATACTTGCGGCCAATGAGACGCTTGGCATCGAAGATGGTGTTGGTAGGGTTCATAGCCACCTGGTTCTTGGCAGCATCCCCGATGAGGCGCTCTGTATCGGTGAAGGCCACGTAGCTGGGTGTGGTGCGGTTGCCCTGGTCATTGGCAATGATCTCCACTTTGCCATGCTGGAAGACACCCACGCAGGAGTACGTGGTGCCCAAGTCGATGCCGATTGCCGGCCCTTTGCCAGACATGATGACGGGGGTTCCTCTGATGGCTCGCGGTCGCCTCTCCCGCCTCCCGCTCTCGCTGCTCTCCGCGGCGCGATGTACCGGCCCGCCGCCCTCCACCTCCCTTTTAAAGCCGCCTCAGCCGCCTTCTGGAACCTGCCAGAACCCCGCTGGCCAATCCAGACGCCCACCCGCCACTACCGGCCAATCGCCTCTGTCCGTCGCCGAACAGCACCCCGCCCCCTGCCTCCTGGCCAATCAGAGCCGTGGCGCCCACCCGCCAGCCCAGCCCTCCCCGCTGTACGGCCGCCAGGCCCTACTTCTTCCTGGGTTTTTCTCGATCTGTCTGGGCTTGCAGCGTGCGCCACAGCCCTCGGCCAATCGCCACGCGCGCATCTCGTTCGCCCCGCCCCCGCCCCTCAAAACTGCTGGAAAGTTCCAGTGGACGTTTGACGCAAGGCCAGGGATTGACATCAGCGTCCTCCAATAGAGATCGCCCCTCGGGGGAGGGGCGCGGCCAGGGCGCCGGGGGGCCCTGAGGCGGGTGCTGGGGTGAGGCGGGAGCGGGGCCGCGTTCGCCTCCCAGTGTGTGTGACTCCCGGTGGCTCAGCCCAACGCTGCGTGGCAGCTCCCGGTGGGGAATTTACCCTTATTTGGTCGCAAGGCGGCAGAAATTCAACCCTCCCTCCCCTCACACACACACACCCCCCTCCTTCCAGCCTCCCCACGTCCCGTCAGGGCGACGCGGCCGCCGAGCCGACACCCCACCCGTTCCCCCCCCCCGCTTCGGCCGGGCCTGAGGTGCCGCCCGCCTGAGGAGAATTCTATGGCAGAGGGAAAGTCCCGCGGCCAGTACAGGCTGAGGGCGGTTTTTAGCCTTATTCTGGCTGTACTTGGCCGGCTGACAGCCCTCCCTGCCCACATCCCCTCAGGGGGGCAGCGAGGGCCCCGGCCACCCCCAAGGGCCGAGGAGCCGGTTGTCACTGCTGCCCCTGTGGTATTAGCCTGCCCCGGCCCCGGAAGGTGGGGGATGGCAGCTGGCTTCCCCCCCCCCCCGAAATAAGTAGTTAGGAGTTTGGGGAGCCCTGCTGCTGGTGCTGCGTGCGTCTGCCTGGTCACGGCCATTCTTGAAACACTTCCAAATTTTTTGTCTGTTGTGCTAACGTGAAATGCCATCACGCCTACATTTAGCAAAAGCTGCGGAGCTATTAACTCGGAGCTAGGAAAGTGCTTTGATGAAAATATGTTAAAGTAGAAAATCTGTTGTGGTTCCTCCAAATTATTCCTCCTTACTTTGAGACAAACACTTCAAAATATTCCAGTTCTAGTAAGGAGAGCAAAATACCATGCTGAGATCTTTTTTCCTCGGAGGCTTAGTGAGAAGCTCCTTTTGGATACCTCCTTTAGAAGTGTGGCTAAGCCTGCTACCCATAGACTTCACGTGTTACACCAAAGAAGGATTAAATACGCTGTGTGCTTAAATCATCCTTCATTACATTTTGTCCCCAGTCTTCAGCATTATGCTATAGCAGCCCTTATAGAAAATATGTTACAGCTTTTCCCAGAATTATTTGTGTCCATGCAGTTACAGATACTCCCATTCAAAAACATCCTTGTTTCAGTTAGTGTATTTTTCAAGGCCTTTTTACAAGACATGAGGATTCCATATCTTTTCTGTAGTGTGTGTGCATGTAGTTTTGAGACGGAAGAGTTTCAGACAGTAAATATCGTACATGTTTAAATAACTATTATTCTTCCACAGATCCTGGTCTTTTTTTTCACATCGGTTCTGACCTTGGAGAAATCCGAAAGAAGTCAATGGAAAATGGAAACCATCAGTTCTCCCTACCTCCAACAGGAGCTGCTCTATATATACCGTATGCATATTTCTTTGATGGGAGGGGTGTCAGTTTCTCTTGTAGTTAGACCAGTGACTGATTCATCAAGGAACTATCTCTTCCTGTAATTCACTGCTACTTCACTCAGTTGATTGTATCCTATGGAGCAGGGAGAAATGGCAGAGCAATACAAAGAGTTGGTTAGTAAATTCCGTTTCAGTTGAAAAGCTGATGTTATTTATTATTTGTATCCTTGTGAGGCTTATCTCTTAGGCCCACTCGTAATGCCCAAGAACCCTGTTTTGGTAGCTGCAGTACAAACTGAGGCCCTGTTATTTCAGAGTAAAAAGAGGATTCCTGCCTCAAAAACTTATGTACAGAAACAAGAGAGAGAGCGAACAAATGGACTAAGAAGTAATACAGCAATATTGATTAGCACAATAAGCAGTCTTTGCAGCAAAATTAATTTCGTATCTCATTTAAGTGTAGCTGTAATCAAACAGGTTTTATCAGATTTAGAAGTGACATTTCATTAACTTGGCCCAAAGCTTTTAGCTGTATGTTTTATCAGCCTGGGCACAAAATAAGTACAAGAGCTCCAGACAAAACTTGTTTGGGGTTTCCTTGGCCCAATAACTAGTAGGGCCCCGATATGGTTGTGCTGATACCCAGATGTGCTGATAACCTGCTAAAGAGGTGTTTGCATTGACTGGACTACTGCTTACCCTGATCAAGTACTCCCTCAGTCCTCTTTATTTCATCATTTGAATTGTTGTTTTGCTATAGTAAATTTGGGGAAAAGATCCTGGAGGAATGTATGAGCATACCCTTTTAATGTTAATGGTGTAAATGACATACTCGTGTCCATTCTTGGGAAAAATCAAAAGGTCTCTAGACTCAGGCTACCAGATATTTAATTTAGCCTGTTGCAGAAGTATTTCTTTTCACATAGATGCTGTTTTCTTCTTGTACAACAGTATGTATAGGTCTGAGATGCTTTTTAAGCTTTTGTTCCTAATCATAAGTTCACGTGATGTTCTTGCCATCATCTCTCATCTCTGACTGATGTCCTTGGAGAAAGTCCAGTCTAACTAGAGGGAGCAGCATCTAAAACCTCATTAGACTTATTCTCTCTTCTCAGCAGAGCTATTACAAGCCTGGTTTTTGTCAGCAGTTCTCCAAGACTTGCAGCACAATTTGTGAACCAACTCATCTATGCAGTCATCCTCTCGTATGGGAAGAGCCACATGATTTTCTTTCATGTTGCTTCATATGCAGGCTTGTTATAGGTGAGCCAAACAAACTGGTTCAGAAATTAAAGAGTGAGCTTTACGGTGAGGACTTCAGTGCAAGTTTGATTTTCCCTTTAACAAAACATTCGCTGTTATTCCCCCACCCTGAATCTGTAAGCCATTATTTTCATTGTAACTCCCAGAACAGCAAGTCGGCGCCTCTGGAAGTAGCAGGCCTCTTTCTGATCCATTTATTTGTGTTTAGGATCGATAATGCACCCACGTCTCCTGTTTGGCAGTGTTGTGTAACATGCTGTAGGCTATTCTCCATTACACCACCCAGCCAGAAATGAAGATGATATTTAGATTTCTCCAGTGAAGCAAGAGCTCAGTATCTGGAGCAGAACTGAGAACTCACCTTTATCTTGATAAAAGGAAGATTTTTTCCCCCACATATTTCATAAGGCAATGTAGTATAAAAATAGGAGTGAACACAAGTTACAGTTGAATCAGACATAAAATGCTAAAGTTGAAATGCAATGGGCTGACATTGCACTCAGGTTTGACAATCCGAAGATCTTGGACCTTAAATTCTGGTATCCATTTCCCTCGTATCCGTTTTTCTAGTAAAACTATCCAGAATATTGCATAAATCAGACTGTATTGGTGAGGATAAATTAATTCTTTTATAATACAGCAAAGAGTTTAGAAAAGTCTAAGCAACAGCTGTTCTAAGAACAAATAATACTTTGTCATAATACCTTTGCATCACTGAAATTCTTCATGTTGTTTATATTTGAGGATATTTGTCTAGTAATTGGAATTCAGAAAAGAGCTACCAGTGTATGAAATGACAACAGATTCTTCTGACAAGGTGCTGTTGCGTTAAAAATCATCGTGTATGTGGGGGGAACAATGTATCTTTTTTTTTGTTGTTATTTTGGTTTTATATACCTCCACTTTTTGCACACAGATGTTCCTTGTTAATTTGAAAGGCAGCCATAATACATGACAGTTTTAAATAAGCGTTCCTTTGTTTTTGTGAATGACAAAATAAAGTTCTGCGAATCTATATAACATGTTTGCGGCAAATTATGCAAATACATGATCAGTAACATGGAAATATTCAGAACAGCAGAATATAGGGCACAGTAATTTGGTATCGCCAAACCAAGAGTTCAAAACTCATGAGTCAGATCTCCTAAAATTATAAACCTAGTTTAAAATTATGAGCTTAAAAACCACACATGGCTTTATTCACCTTCTGGCTGTTTAATCTTTAGCATATGTTCAGATTACACTTTTAGAATTTTCCATGTAATTTGCAGAGCTTTTTTTTTAATAAATAAAATAGCTGATTACACCATCTCACAACTAAAAACAGGCTGCCTCTGATTGATTAGACTCAATAAAATCATACAAGTTGTCAACACTGATTAAACTCATGCTTGATGTTTCAAGGAATAATTATTTTGTAATTAAGTGGTTTGAAAGCACATTTATTGACATAAACTTCTGACAGTTTGCTGAGGCATGATTAAAAGCTCAGGTTAGTATCACTAGTGCTAACTAGATAAACTGGTGTGCTGTGTGTTTTAGGCACAGTTCTTTACTTTCCTACAACTGCAGTCTCCATTTCTTGCAGCCACTGCCAGGTCTACTGACAGTAATAACTAAGGGACTTTAAAGCAGATAGTTTGCAAGTAATCATAGAAAAGGATCTCAATAGGTCATTTAGTCTCATTTTGCGTCTAACCGAAATCTCCTTTCTGGCAATTTAAGGCAATTATTTCTATTCCTATTAATTGTGGATTTGAGAAACTGTTATTCCATTTTTCTTTGCAACCAGCTTTTATATATATATGAAAATTATTCTGTTTCCCCTCTACTATCTCTTTTGTCAGATGACCTAAAATCATTCAATCTGTGCTCAAAGGCAAAGTTTTCTAGACTTCTAGACATTCTCGTTGCTTTCTCCTGGATTCTCTGTGTCCAACTTGTATCTTCTTTTTCAAGTGCCGTGATCAAAACTGGAGACGTTACTAGCTACACCTTAGCAGTTCTGAAGGAGCAGATTATGCTCCAGTTTAGACATTGCAATTTTTCCTTTTATTTGCAACAGCATGTTGCAGACTCATTTTTCAGAATTTGATCCGAAATAACACATTGATTCTTTTCAACAGAAATCAAGCAGCTGTTCCTTTACTTGCACAGCTAGTTTTTCCAGCTTGCACTTGCTCCTATTAAATAACATCTTATGTTTTCAGATCATGTCTGCACCTTGATGGGATTATTTTGTATTCTAATCTTAGCTTCTAGTATACTTGAAGTCGAACTCTGCTTGGTCTGGTTTGAAGATATTAAAAGAATCCTCTACATGGTCCAGTGGGTGAATAAACGAAAACAGAAAAATTTGTCTAGAACTGCTGTGAATGGGGTTAAACAACATACTGTAATTAATGGCAGTAACTGTAAAGCTGGAAAATGATGATAAGTCTTAAACAAGGAAAATGGTGTACTGTAAAGGCAGGCAAAGACCAATACTTCATACTCGAGATGAATATAATTTGATTAATCTCTCAGATTCATTTAAGTGCGTAGTGTGGAGAATTTTTATAATAATTGAACAGTAGCGGTGCTATAAATTTCTCTTATTTTCTCATTCCTATGATTACTTGATTTTTCCTCATCTCAGTTTTCCCTTGTCATTCTTAGGTGGATAGGAAAAATGCAGGAGCAGATGAAACAGGTGGCAACTGGAACTTCACCCTGTTGCCAGGACTGTTTTAACTCGGGTATAAGATGGAATTAAATGAGAATAATAAGCAGATTTGTAAGAATATTTTATTAAAGATACTTTATCAAATCACAGAATAAGCTTTAAAGGTGATGAAAACTAACCTGGAATGTCTTCACTGATACTCTACATAGACTACAAATAAGAGCTAAGTTACAGAACAGTCGCAGCCTGTTCTAGCTGTCCTACGCTTAGTATAATGTTGAAGGCTTATCTTTAGGTGATGCTATAAACGTATTTCCTTTCTCTCTCTCCTCTGCTTCGTGGTCCTTACTGTGAAGGTCCTTCCTGTGCTCTATGGAAAGGACATCCCATTTTCTATTTGATTTCCCAGCTATATTGTGCCTTCTCCCTGTGGAGTCCAAAGCGGGATCTGGCTTTGCCCAGATATTCACCATCTTCCCTTTGCTCCAGCACAGCCACTGGGACAGAGGTGTCAGCATTCCAATATTGCACTGAAGGCTTTTAAAATGCCTACTTTAATATTTGAGGTGTTATGTATTAATAGAGCCGATACCTTCAACATCCATATGCTGAAATGTTTGGGCTATATAATTAGATTAAGCAACCACATCCAAAGATACCTGAACATCTTTTCTTGCATTTGTATAGCAACTTTATAAAACTCAAAAAGACTCAAGCAAGCACAGACACATGCCCTATACAAGCTGCAATACAGACAATATTTTACACACTTTGTAACAACAGTAATGAAAATGATGCCAACTATAAATAAAATTATAGACAGACTCTTCTTGAGATAACAGTTATACTGAACAATGAAACATCCTTTTATAGTCATGAGTAGAATTAGTAAAATGCGTAACTACAGCAGAATATAGATCAGCATGTTTAGTCTGCTTACATGTCTCAAGCTGATCCACTGTTGTCTGGGGAAGCAAAAGAAATTAATATTTTTTTAATCCATGCTGGCCCTAATTTGGAACATTTACTGCCTTCTTGGTTTTTTGGTTAGTTTTTTTTTCCCCATTAATTTAGCTGGAAACATTGGGATTCCTAAAATGCTCAACTCTGAACATGAATGCCTGATTCTCCTCTTCAAGCCAGCTTTTTCAAGGCTTAGATCCAGAACAAGGTGCACCCTGTGCCCTGTGAAGATTGTTTCAAATTTACTCATCTCCTTGTTGGTAAAATTTTTTTCCCCCATTCTTGTAATAAGACCAGAGCACCATTTCTTTACTCTCCACATACAAGCACTGTGCTCCATGGAAGGTCCTCTTCAGCTTGCAAATGATGATCATGGCAGCAGGGGGAATCAGGTCAGCTGGATCTTTCTCACCGTCCTGTCCTTCCTCAGGGACCCTCTGTCCTCAGTTTTTAAGATTTATTTGTTTTTCCTCCTTGTACTCCAGATTAAATATTTTTTCCTTTTTTTTTAACACTTTATAGTTTAGCATTGTAACTGTCTGAGAATACATACGTTTCAGTTCACGAGTATACACTTCTAACGTTTAACTAAAAAATCTAAACAGTTTTTGACAGAAATTCTAAGAAGCCTCATTTCAGAAAAGGTGCATTCCAGCATATGAATAGCAAATTCTGCAAACTTATTTCAGTGCAGCCCTTAACACCTGGCATCTGCCACTTTTGGCTGTCTGCTCCGTGAAAGGTGACTTCGAATTTGTTCTTAACAGGTGTAAATAGTAGTCACAGGGAAGTAAGTTTTATAATACAGAGAAGAGTCCAAAACAACTTTTACCGCATGTTCTAATTTGACTGCTTTGGTGCCTTTTGCGATTGCTGCAGTATCTCAAAAAAGCAAAGGTGGTGCCAATTCAGATCTGGCACACGCGGTTCTGAGTTTTTATGAAATCTTTTGCCGACCAGTTCTTCCTCATGTCTTCTTCAAACCTGGTTCTCTCAGTTGTTCAGAAGCTTAGAAGTCCCTATTTCACTACTGCCATGCAGAAAAGAAATGCAAGAAAAATATTAAAAGTCAGAAGCCCACACTGCAGTACTGTATTTGCTAGCATGATGTGGTCCCTCCCACCTCACTACGCTGTGGTTTTGCTCTAAATACCCATCCAGTTATATTCAGAGCGCCCACCACAGTCGGGAACTCTGTTTAAAAGCCATGCGGTTCATATCCTTCAACCCCTGCCCCACCAAAACACAACTTAACCTTAATGGTTTGATCTTGTTTCAGAAACTTTTGTTTGTTTCTTTCTCCTTTGCCTTCCATTTTCAAAATAGCTAAAGATTTGCTGAAGAAAAACTTCACTTCCCAAGCCTCCCAGAAGTTATTTTTAATACTGTATGTGTTACTTTCCAGCAGTGGTTTATGGCTTGGCTTAGTGAATGCTCAAAAAATTGCAGGAGGATTATTTCCCCTCGGCTTGGACTTCACATAGCTTGGATCACCCCCACCCTGGAACACTTCTTACTGCTTCATATTTGCCTCTGTTCTGGTTTTTTGTTTTGTTTTGTTCTGTTTTTTCCTTGCCTAACTCAGAGGTAACTGTTACAGATTTACTTAACCCCCCTCCCCCAATTCTTATTTTAGCTTAAATGCAGATAAATGTACAATTCCTGCAAGTCTCTTTCGACCAAACTAATTTATGACAAATAGGAGCAGCTTTGTATCCAATACAAACAGTCAAGAAATTAGAAACATGCGGATGTAATTTTAAAAGACAATCCTCAGGGTGGTTTTTTTCTTGGTACACTGACTTCTTTCTCTGGATATGCAAATCGCATTGTACAAATTGTCCTGCTTTTGGCTAATTTATACTTGGTGCTTCTATGTACACGATGGCAGCCCTGGAAAGAGTGGTTGTGTCTACACTGCAGTGCAGGAAAGGCTTCAAGGCTTCAAGCCAGGTTTATCAGCTGTCTGCATTACTTACCTGCTAGAGCATCCTCAAGGCCAGTTCACGGCCGAATTTCCTGGCACACCTTTGAGAGGAAAGCCTTGGCAGTGGTGCTTCACACTTCAGAGTGTATTACAGAATGCCCCGTGTGACGTGGCCAGGCCCAGAATTGTCTATATATTCTATCTGCCCTCTGTGCCACGTCACATACTGATGGTGGGCAAAAAAAAAGCCATCTGGCACAAACGGTGCTTGTTTCATGCCAGGAGGGCGATGTGAACATGGGGAGGCAGGTCCTGGGCAAACTCCTAGCTTCAAAGTGCTGCTGGCTCTGGCAGCAAATCCGTGTGTATACCTAATAAGTTCTTCAAATCTTGGAGGGGAATTCATTGGACTGATGCTGTTATCTCAAAGTAGCTCTTATTTGACTAGCTCAATGGTCAGGAAATGCCTTTTTTTTTGGTTTGTAAACTAACAAAGGAGAAAAAAAGGCATTCTAACTACAGTATGCACGTGAACATTATTTTTCCCCAGGCAATATCAGTGTTTAACATTGCTGTTTATTAAATGCTGGCCTGCATCTTACAGTCAGAGATCTCTCTTAATTCAGATCACACACAGCTCACGCGGCATGACTGAGCTTTCTTTACACCACCCCCCTCAAATACACTGACTGTGCTGTGTGGGACCACCTCTGAGTGTGCCTCTGAATATTAAATTACATTTTTCCGATGAGACTCCAAAAATACTGTGAATCAGTGCCAACTGTGGTGGTGTGGTGTACATAGAGAACTGTGAACACCACAGAACTGCTGGTGTTGGGAACAGCTTTTAGCCCACAGTAAGCTAGATTAGAGGTAAAATGTTGTGCCCTCCTCCCAGACTCTGAAATCCTCTAGCTACCCTAAAAACAGAAGTTGTTTCAGGAATGCACAGCTGCAAGAGGATCTGCTTCACTCTTCGCACAGTAAACTCTGCTCAACTGTCGACGTGCTCGAGCTTTTTAAAGAAATCTGCATGTTTCCAGTTAGCCACCAGATGGGGCTCATACCTCCCCGTCACACAAATCCACCAACATCTGCGAAGTTAAAGCACTTCAGAGATGTTACAAAGGATGCAGGTTTTTTTCCACTTCATAAAAGTCAGAGGAAGTCTGTGATTAACTGGATGGTTACAAATAAAATGGAGATAGATCAAAGATAACTCTCCAGATTTGGCATGGTATCAGGTTCCTGTACTAATAGCATCTGCATGGGTTTGACGGTCGCTTTAAGTAGTTGAACTTGGCATATCTCATCATGTATTAATAATATTCTTTTAATGCTTAGTGCATTTATAAGAAGTCTGAAGATTCAGCCAGCTAAGGACCTGAAAAAAAAAAAAACAAAACCCAAACAAAACCAAAAAAAACCCCAACACCCTCCAGCTAACAAGATCTTCCAGGCTCCATTAAAAGAGAAGCACCCACTGGGTTCTCCCTCACCCTGCTTTCTGGAACGTAAAGGGAATCAAGAAGCAAAGATAAGCACTGTTCCAAAAGCCAAAGGATGTAGTACTTCAAGCTTAGTAAACAGGAGCTGTAGCACTCCAAGCCTGTCCTCTAATGATCTAAGTAGTTTGGATGGTCCAATCATACCACCTATGCTTTTTACTGGGAAGTCTATAGTTCATTCAGGATCTCAGTGACTTTGGCACAGCCCCAGTGACTGGGGAGAAGAGCAGATCTGAGATAAAAGATTGTGGTGTGTGAAATACACTGACCTAATGTATATGTGTTTTAAGGGACATCTTTGTTTTGACTCTGTGTAACAAACCAACATGGCTTGTGAGGTCTGGAAGGCCACAGACTAGTCCTACTTTCATAGTAGTGCTCTGTTTGAAGCCAGTATTTCTATTTGGGGTCTAAGCCGCACTGAACTTGATCAAATAAACATTCGCCAAAGGAAACTGCCTTTGAAGTATTTAACTCTTTGCACAACAAACTAGAGCTGAAAGAACTGTAACAAGTACTGTAAGATTTCTTGTGTCTTCATTGACTTATTTTTCAGTTTTTAAGATACTGTTCATAAGGACCTCTTGTCTTTTCTGGCAGAACTGACCATGCTAGCAACAGCCAGTAAATCCAAGTGAAACACAACCCCTTCTGAAAGCAGACTAGATGGGGCTAATCCTCATACTTCCAGGCATGCAGACTGTGCCAGTGTCATGTTTTATAGCAGTGTAGACAAATTATATTTAATCTACCTGAGAGCTGTGCAGCTCAGAGATCTCAGCTCTCTCCTGGGCTGTGGGATGTACTAAGACAATTTCTTCATCAGTTCCAAGGAATCCTATCCTGTATTTCCTCCTTCTACAATACTACTCTATCCGTCCTTTTCCTGAAAGAGGCGTATTCCAGATTTCATCTTTTAAAATGTTTCCACGTTGTATAAATAATTAAATAACCAATGGCTAGAAACCAGAACCTCAGCAGTTTGGTAGTTGGAACCCTCTACTAGCAGGAACCCCATCGGCAGGGAGGAAAGAGAGGCACCATCTTTAGCACCCTGAATAAATGCTCTAACAATGGCTTGTGTACAAGGAAGGAGCGTAACTGATACCAGAAGTCTGGTGTATCTATTGCCAAACCCAAAAGTAATCTATGGCATTCAGCAAACTCTGTTTTTAGCCAGCGTATCTGCATTTCCACAAACTTTCACGATCTTGGGGCTTTTGCCATGGAGAGAAGGACATTATATTATTTCTCCCATTCATTTTCTGGGGAGTCAGAAGCAGAAGTCCCTCTGGTGACCATCCCCAGTGTAGCGGGATGGTTACCTAAAAAAGGAGAGAACAGGTGTTACTGAGTTGTGTAGGTATTCCTTAGTATGTGAGAACTATTAAACAAAGGCAAGTTGTTAGCCCTAGTCATTGCTTCAGAACAGGAAGAAAGCACATCTTCCCATTTCAAAAAACAGAAGGCAAATAGAAGAGCCAAAAGGATGAAATTTTAAAATAGCAACCTTGTTATCAGGGAGATGGGGGAGAAGAGATGGGGAAAGCCTGATTTTTGCATCTTTCACGTCGGCAATACTGCTGCTGCAGAGACCTTGCCAATTGCTGACACTGGTGGCACTTTGCCTGACAGACAGGTTGAGAAACCAAAGATTTGCACACAGTCCTGATTTCCAGTGGATTTCCCACAATCCACACAGCTTCCAGGATTCAGAGGCCTTTAAGGAATGCTCTCTTCTCATTCCCTGTCAGAAGTCTTGGGATGTCTATGAACTACAAGACATACTTATCTGAGATCATCTCTTATTTGCAACTACAAAAAAAGAGTATACCCCAAAATCTCGTTGATATAAAGTACAGTTGAGTTTGAGTAAAAACAATAGCAGCATCGGGACTTTGTCAGAGGGGGAAATTCTTGAACAGCTCTGAAATGGCTATTTTATTTTGTTTTCCTCCCGTAGGAAATGCTAGATGCAGCATTGTTTTTGTGGTTGTCGCTGCAGGAAGATTTACTACGGCTTTAGTATGCCAGAAGGCACAGGGAAGGATTAAACCATTTTGTTTTCTTGCAAGAGAATCAGATACTGGCCACTTCTGAAATTCTAGGTTCCTGGGGTGAGGCGTGCCATGCCAGCTACACAAAACCAATGGACAGTTAAAAAAAATCTGGCCTTGGTCTATCTGCTGATTTCTCATGTCATAATTTTGTTATCTTCCCTTGAATACAATAATATGAAACTTTAAAAAAACAGATCTTCAACTACTTTTATATGGCAGACGTGCACAAATTGCTGAAAACAGTTTCTCTGAAAGCATGATGCACAATACTGTTTTCCTATGGCTTAAATTAAAAAAAAAAAAAACCTCTACAAGACATTTGGGGGCAAAAGTGACCCAAAGGAAGCATTTCTGTTGTAAAGTTGGCACTGGTCGTTCAAGTACATGAAAAGGAACATGGGCTGTTTGTTTCAGGGCTGAATATTTATAGTCATGATGAACTGGCTCCTGACTCATGAGCTCTGTTGCCCTGTAACAAATTAAGATTTGTCTTTCTGCATGAAAAAATAAAATAAAATCACAATTAATTCCAGAATCATAGAAGTGACTGTAAAAGTGGCAGAAGACACTTAATTTAAAAAATGTGTCCTGTTTTTTGGCATCTTCCTCCTTCAAAATCTCAGCCTACTAACACGTCTCAAGAATACACCGCACAGCAATATTTTAGGAGTTTTTTGGAAGTTGGAAGAAAACACTGAAAACTGGTTTATAGCTGAGAACTACAGAAGTGTCAGCTTTTAAAAAAAACATGTTCTTAATCTCTAGCCTTCAGCAGACCTTTTTAAAGTCAAATTAGTCATGCTTCATCTTGTAGGTCTTTAAGTCTGTGACAAGCATCAAACCAACTGAGAATTAGGAAAGTTGGAATATTTGATTTTTAACCCTTTCAGATTAGGAAGCATTTAAAAGTCAGAAGCAGGCACACAGGGATAGTAACAGATACTGCCTACATCTCCTCAACTTATGCAAGGAATTATCCTGAGCTTTCAATATTAGACCAAAAATGAGAAGACTGTCTCCCCTTATCGCGACACCCAGAAAAGCACACATTGTGAGCCGCTGGAGGGCATGAAGACCAGAGGAAGGTGGGAACCATTCCTGGTGTCCGGCCGGACAAGGGGCCCAGCTCGTTCCTGGCCTCGGGCCAGGCCAACCACACAAACCCAGTGGCGTGGAGCACTACAGAGTCTGTTTCAAGAAAGGCTAAGAAAGCTCCAGAGCATATTTGAGGGGTGAGCTGAACGCAGGAAGGTTTCCAATTCTCATAAAGTGGGCAGATAGCATAGATGTGTCTCATTTGTATGTAAGAGGCTGGGCTGCCTTTTTTCCTTATCAGGAAATAGGAGTTGAACATAAGAGTTCAGCTTCCATGAGGATGCTGGGGGAGACAAGAGACCGAGTTAAGCTCGGGATGTGCTTGGAGTTCTGGCACTGTTCGTTTAAGCAAACGAGCCCCCTCCCAGCCACCCATCTCCCCCCTCATGCCAGCCCTTCTATTGTGCTAGCACAAGATTTGACACAGAGCTGGAGAGGGGAGCACAGCGAGGAACTGAGCCAGCCAAAAAACAGCCCCACGAGGAATGAGAAAAAAAGCCCGTTGTTTGATTCAGTTCATTGTAAAGCTACATAAATATCTTCTTTTTGACAATGGAGAGGGTGGCGCACACAGGATATAACAGCTGAAACTAGGTAGGGAGGAGGAAGGGGCTGCCAGGGCTCAAAGTGACACTGCCTTCAGGAGCAAACTTAGGTACTCAGCAACAGCTGAGATACTCTTGATGGTTGAGCACAACTGTGTTCAAATACAATAGGGTAGTCAAAGTATTCACTTTTATAACAATATATTTTTAATATACTCTCCAGGACAGTACATTTTCTGTCTTCAGCTTTGAATACAAAATATGCTGAACTGTATTTTCTCCATTAACTGAAAATATGAAATGGAGAAGTCCCCTAATAAAAGCATAAATTCTCAGAATTCTGTGATATTTGATTCTATTCAAATCAAGATTTCTCCACAGACCTGTTGGCTACAAATATTGTTATACACCTCTTTGAATTAACAAGTTGTCAATAAGCATTTACAAGTATATATATATATATATATATATATTTTTAACATTTGAAACATCTCTGAAACTGAAAAAGAAGCCCAACAGTTTTTGTGATATTTTAAAGCTCATTCCAGATCTTTATGAATTCCCTTTTTTAAAGTAAAGCCTAAAAGCTGAGAGCTAGGCCGGCTACTCAGAAATTATTTTCAGGGTTGCAGCCCACACCACTGCCAAAATGAGGAAAAGAACGGAACAGAGAGGGGTCCTCCAAAAATAAGAATAGCAAATCCCTTATATTTAAGTCAGATCGTCCAGCAAGTCTTTTCTTTCTGGCTACGCCTCGTGCAATGTGATACGCTTACACCTCCACTCTCAAGGATCCTCAAGTGCTTTTACACTCGTAACAGTCCATGTAGCGCAGCATGGAGACGCAAAGGAACTATGTTATGATGACTGAGAAGTACAAATCTCTTAGAGGAAACAGAACTCTAAATGAAGTCATTTGTGCTTCCCCTTCGCTTTCTTTCAAGTAACAGCAAGACTTCTAGGATACTGTAGCTGCCAAATGCTTTTTTTCAGGTCTGCTTTTGTTCTCTCCACAGTATGTAATTTTTATCACAGTAGGAGGGCTGAAACGCCATCATTTCACTCTCCTGTGGATGTTGTCCCATAACGGGGAGAACACCCCTGCCCCCAGGAGTGACCAGCCCCAGGCTGCCTCAGCACCCACCCCTTCTCCCCGTTCACAGCAGCCAAATTCCTCCTGTCACCCCAGGCCTTTTCTTCAACAGTCCCATGCTGTTCCCTTGCATGCTTTTTCAGCACCGTGAACACTCTCCCCATCTACTTGCAAGCCAGGCTGTCTTATTTATGCCTTAGTACCTTTGATTTGTTCTCCCCTTGATAACTTTTCAGGCTACTTCAGTCATTCTGGTTTTCTCTGACTACACGCAAGTAGATCTACTCTTAAGCTCCCCTGCAGTGCAATTCATGCTCTTTTTTGAGCCTTAGTCTGGACGTTCATACACATGAACTCCAAGGCACTGGGGTTTGTTTCACAAGAACAGGAAAAAAACATTCATTCAAGTTCAGTTGGAAAGGTTTAACAAACCTTCCTTTGAAAAGCTACTACAACACAGCTTATAACTGAAAAACAAAGAGCATTCCAGGGTGTTTATAAAGTTAGATAGTACATATAAATACCACCATGCCCAGTTCCTCCATTTAACTTCTGTAGTTGGCAGGTTTACTTACACTAGGAAGTAACTTTTTTTGTGAAACGTTTTTGGGTCAAGTTCAGACAAATTCATTGTAAACAAGGGCTCCTGACCCCAAGCATGAGTCTCCATAAATTATCTTTAGCCCTTCACTGTATTCAGGAATGATCTCTTAGTTCACAGAGGTCACCTCCTCCTTTTCAACAAGGCCTTTAACTGTAGTGAGCTAATCACCCGGGCTGACAGCTCCCCCAGCCAAGCTGAGACCTTCTCACTCCGCTCTCACAGGACATTTTATCCAGTCCTCCAGCTGTTCCCTCCATGCCACCTTTGAGATTTGCTTCCCAACTGCACGGCTCTAATCCTGCCCGCCCAGGTTTCATCCATCCCTCCTCTCCCACTCAGCCTTCCCACTTCCCCAGCGCCACACGACTCTTCTGCCAACTCCCCCAGCACCCTCCAGATCTCCCTCACTTCCCTTGGCTGCTTTTCCCAGTCCGGCCATAGCTGATACCATAAGGGATAACCTGCATGTCCAGAGAATTGCCGTGCGGTGTATTAGCCCCACCAGCTCTTCCACTACAGCACTTGACTAACTACTTCATCTCCAAGATGATCATTATAGCTAAATATTTTCTCTTTTTAAGAGCCTTATTATCACCTTACCACTGATTCTTGTACTAAAAAGTGTTAAAATACTCATCCCGCTTATTCTTTGAACTCTTACACACTTCTTACACTTCTTACACACTTACAGAGCTTCAGTCTGGCTTGGGATGGGAAATGTAGAATAAATCTTCAGACGGGGGAAAGCTCTGAATTAACTGAAATGATGGGATTGCATTCACGTCTGTGGTCTTTTTGGCCCCAGTGTGATTCGACACATGGTCAGCTTCAGCACCATCCAAGAAGGGACAGGACTGAGCAGTTAGGGCAAAACACCAGTGGCCCAAACTGCACCCGAAGCGGCCAGTGCCCGGGGTAGCCAGCTACTGCCGCAGGACTGAGGTCTGGTGGCAGGGTCCTTCTCCATCACTGCAGAAGCGCACTCGTCTACCAACCAACCAAGAGAAACTCTAATGCACGTTTAAAACTGAATAAATGCAAGGCAACTCTTACTAATTTAAATAGTTATAGCCGAGATTCTGAACTGTATTCATTTCTCTAGTGTAACATTACAGCTCGATACTCTTCATAATCCCCAAGAAACAACAAGGGATCAAAACTCAACTCTGACAGCAACGGGCACGTGAAAGCCCTGGACGAGACCCTCAGCTCCTGGCTCCTATTCTCAGCCCCACCTACGGCTGGCGAGGTGACAGGATAGAATATTGCAGCAGGAAGGGACCTACAACAACCACCTATTCCAACTCCCTTAATTGCTGATCTAAATTGCTTTACTCCCTCCGCGGCTCAGCAGAAAATGGCATCACTACCCTCTTTATTAAAGTGAGATCTGCTGGGAGACAGTACTGCTAGGTTTTATTTTTTAATAGTTTCCTCCCCCCATTAAAAATCACGCACTTAGCAAACATTTAGACATCTGGTGCCTAAGAGTCAACGCCAGTCATTCTCTCAAAGGCCAAAATGCCTCGCTGAATTGATGTCAGCTGACACTTAGTAGGATTTTAAAATTCAATTAAATTAAGAGACAAGCTACGCAGATTAGAGCTATACTAGAATCAGAAAGGAATCTTAAAAGGCATAAAATGTCTTTACATTTATTAAGCAAACTCTGCAGTCTTTTCTTGTTATACTCTTGTTGAAAAACAGAACATTCAGCAAGTATCATGAAGACAAGAAACAAAAACAAACAAACAAAAAAAAAAAAAACCAAAAAAATAAAATCTAAGGTTCACATGAGCCGCACTCCCCCTCTCCCTCCCCACCCCAGCAATGGGACTATCGTCACACCCATCCCACTTTTAACTTTCCAGCACAAGCAGCAAGGCACCATTTACAGCTGAGAACCGCAGTCTTCACCGCACATCGGCATTCTGCATTCCTAGCAATCCGCCACAGCCACTCTTGTATATTACGGTCAGCAGGTTATACGCACCCACGGAGGAACAGACAGAAAACGAAAGGCCAAAATGTAGAGCTGTACAGTTCTGCTAGGGCTTCAAGTCTGGGAAATGACCACTCTGCTGAGAACTCCTCAGTTACCCCCAGAGTCATTAACTCCCTTTCCCTTTTGCGCACACCGGTCCGAGTCTGCAAGGCGTCACTGAGCCTACGTGCTCTCACCCCTGGGACGCACCTCGCGACAAAGCCAAGAAGCAGAGGACCAGGACAGCCGGCTCTGCCCTTACAGCAGAGTCAGACAGCAAAGGATTATTTCTTGGCACTGGGGTTGTTTGGGTTTTTTGGGTTTTTTTTGGTTTTGTTTTTGTTTTGTTTTCATTTGGAAAATTAATTTAGGGATTACAAACAATTATGCTTTTGCATATTAATCGCTGTGATCTAAAAATTTCGCATGAAGAAACAAGACATGGAAATATTAAAGCACTCATCTTACGGACGTGGATCCGAGAACTGTTTAATAGCAGTCAGTGAAGGGGTAACATTGTGCTTTTAATCTACAGTTTAAAAATAATGATTTGTATATCTACTTAGTAAAACAATAAAATTAAGAACAGAAACTGATATTAGGAAACAGTGAAAATGTAATAATTAAACACATGACGCTTTGCAAAGCTATACCTAAATAGACACCTATGGTTAGGAGGGTCTTAAAAAAAAAAAAAATAATAAAAAAGAGACTTATTTTCAATTTTTTTTTCTTTTTCAATTTTTGTCTACTATACTGTATGCCTTGCTTTGGTGTTCTCTCTGCTGCCAACTTAATGCTTTAACAGTAAGTTTACGCTTATGTTCTTTTCAAATGCTTGGCATTATAGTGAGATCTCATATCTTTCCTCAAATTAAATTTTGCTCCACATACTCCACATGTATACAGATGAACATCCATGTGCTGCTCCAGTTGCTCATTATTTGGGAATATCTGAAAGCAGACCTGGCATATAGTCTCTCCAGCTGATAAGTGAGATATCATATGCCGTACATGGTCATGTTTTCGGAAGTTTCCTTGATCACAAATGGAACAGACATACCTGGCCATGCCTTTGTGCATATCATTGTGGAGCCGCAACTGGCGCTCTCTTAAGAACTGCTTCCCACATGTCTGACAAACAAACTGTTTTTCCTTGGTATGAACGGTATAGTGTTCCCGCAAGTGGCAACGCTGATAAAATCCTTTCCCACAAAGATTGCAGAAATGCTTACGTCTGTGATCCCTCTCGTTCTCTTCCATCATGGAGTTCTTGAACAGATCTTGCTCCAGGCAGTTAGACATATGTTCCACCACTAGGCTTTCAGTTTCAAAACGCTGACCGCAATTAGGGCATCGGAAAGGACAGGCAGAATGCTTGAATAACTGTTTTTTTTGAAGGCTGTTCATTTGGAAATGACTGTCCCTGAAGTCCTCTAGCATCTCTGCAAACATCATGTCCCTTATTTCTGACTGCTCCTCGGGGTTTTCTTCTAAGTCCATTTTCTCCTCAGAATTTCTGATACCGTTCATGGTCAGATCCTGGGGCTCTCCACAGGTCTGCGCATGGTCCTGTAACTGCTTGCCTTTGACCAGTATTTGACCGCACTTGCCGCAAGCACATATATTTTCTATGTGTTTGGATAAATAATGAGAGGACAAGTCTTCCTCGGTGATCGTTAGCCCACAAAGTTCACAGGGAGCATTCTCCACATCTTCCTGCACGGAAGGAGCCTTCCTGGTAAGGTGCCGCGGACTTTTCAAACACTTTCTTTCATCCTCATCCATGGATAAACGGGGCTTTAACGTCTTCCGAGCATTTCTCTTCTCTCTGATCTCTTCCTCAACATAGTATCTGTAAAGCGGCTCTTCCTGTTCATCATCTAGGTCGTCATTGTCCGAAGACTCATTGCAGTCTTTATCTGTCACCTTAATAATATTAAAATCCTTCAGCTCGTCTGCAGGATTGTCCTCTGGTTCCATCTTGATGATAATCCTCTTCCTCTCCGAGGCTCTACTTCCTTCTTCACCTGATGTCTCGGAGGCAACTGTGCTGCTTTTCCTGCTGGTCATGTTTGACACGGGAGACGAAGAATCGTCCGCGGCTTGGCTCGAGTCCCCCTTGTATTTCTCTGTTTGTGTGGAGATTATTTTAGAAGTAGAGTCCTTTTCGTTAAAGTCTATTTTTTCAGCACTGTAGTACCGGGCACTTTGGTAAGAATGCCTGTTAGTGCACGTTAACACGTGCTCATCCAGTAGCTTTTCACAGCTGAAACTAAACCCGCAGCTGTCGCAGGTGAAGCTTCTTCCAAACCGGCGCGAGTGGGACACACGCTCTTTTGTGTGAGAGAATTTAGACGTGGTGCTCTTTTTGCAGACATCAAACAGTTGTTCGGGGAAGCTGCTTAGCTGCAAAGCTTCTTCGTCAGGCTCTTTGTTATGGGATGTATTTACTGTTGAACTTGGCGGCTCCATGCCCCACCTGTTTGCCTCGCTGCCATTTCTAGCAAGCGTGTCTTCATACATTCTCACGCCAAATATCATTTTACTATTCTGGGTGCTAGAAGCAGAAGACGAACATTTTAAACTAGACGAGTCTGTATCCTGTATATCTTCTAGACATTCAGGTACGTTATACAGCTGTAAATAGTTCATGGCCACTTTAAATTGCTCAAAATTAGCAGGGGCTGTCATAATTTTTCCCAAATACATGAACTGTAAAATAAGATCAAAGCATTCAGCGCTAATCTTCATGTTGCTTAGATTCAGCTGGGCTGTAGTGTGTTGATGGTTCATAAAAAACATCCTAAAATAGGAGCTGCACGCAGCAAGGACTGCTTTATGTGCTTGGAAATAAATATCATCGATAGCGATACAGCAGTCGCACAGAAAGCCCCACTCTCTTTGGTTGTTTAGCTGCTGAAGGACATAGTTGCTGTGGCTGGTTCTTGCCATCTTGTACTTCAATTACAGCCCTGCACAAAGAAGAAGACATCTGTTAAATCACAAGCACAAAAAGCAAAACCTACTTAAACACGGCGAGGGAACTGACGTCTTTTTTCCTCTTTAGATCTTCCTATTCTCACGCTGCTTGTGGTACAGCTTCCTGTCTGGAGATCTTCGGCGGCAACTACTACGAATATCGATGCCAGCGAAAACATCCATAATTCCATGCTCTCACCACGAGACTTACAAGACTAGTAAACTAATAAACGTAACCACCACACATGTCAATCAGAGCAACGCTGCTAGAATATAAATTAGCAAATGTATCTCAAAGTCCTACAGCCAAGATTTTCAGATATGAATTCTGAATGCAGAACTTCAAAAACTCCAGGGAGTAGGCTTCTGTGAGATGGCCCCAGGACAACACCTATACAAGGTAAGCTGACTGTAAGAAACCACTCCTCGGTCTCGACTTGCCTTTTTCACCTGTCAGTCCAACGGGCATGTGATGCAACACATACTGGAAACCAGGCCAGGCTCAAACTGGTCTCTCCCTCCCCATTAAAGGAAACCAAGAAGACACATCTTGTGGAGCATCAGTGCAAAGCTACATCCACGCGCTTTTTTGCTCTTCGGGGCAGCTCATGGGGGAAGAGTCTCAACCTTATCTGCAAGGCAACCTGCAAACCAGGAACTGCAAGCTCAAGACGCGTTCCCAGAAGCACAGGGCGGCCCGGCTGCGATGGCACGGCCCACCTCCAAGCCCGTTGCAGATGGTGACCAGGCTAGCAGCGCGAGAGAGAGCCGCAGGGGCGGCGGAGGGGCAGGAAGTGGCGCGGGCTGTGCCTCCCACCGCTCTCAAAAACCACGCGTTCAGAGCGCTGTAATATCATCAAAAACATGCAGAAGGGAGACCGGACAAAGAAAAAAAAACAACTCAGCAATGGAGAACTGGAAGGACAGCAAGGCAGAAGTGGAGCCTCAGTGAAATGAAGCCTCAACGAAGACCAGAGAGAAAAGGTCTGAGGGTTGCTGTAAGGGAAATAATTTGTCCTCAAGAGAAAAGAGGAAGAAAACATACCAGTTTGTGTTAACAAAACCCATCCAGAAGAAGCACCTTGTATATTGTATTATACACAGGAGGTGTGCCTTTGATTTACAGTAGATAAACTTAACCAAGTTGACAGGCTGAGAGAGTTGGGATTGTTCAGCCTGGAGAAGAGAAGGCTCCGGGAAGACCTTGTAGCAGCCTTCTAGTACCTGAAGGGGGCCTACAGGAGAGATGGGGAGGGACTCTTTGTCAGGGAGTGGAGCGATAGGATGAGGCGTAATGGTTTTAAACTGAAAGAGGGGAGATTTAGATTAGATACTAGAAAGAAATTCTTTACTCTGAGGGTGGCGAGACCCTGGCCCAGGTTGCCCAGGGAAGTTGTGGATGCCCCATCCCTGGAGGTGTTTAAGGCCAGGCTGGATGGGGCTTTGAGCAACCTGGTCTGGTGGGAGGTGTCCCTGTCCAGGGCAGGGGGGTTGGAACTCAATGATCTTTAAGGTCCCTTCCAACCCGAACCATTCTATGGTTCTACAAAGTATGGCCAGACCCAACAGCTAGTCACTACTCACTTTGGAAAACCTCGGTGAGAAACCAAAAGAAGATATAAAGAACCCCCAAATTGAAATGAAAAACTTAAAGCAATAACAAGCATTCGTAAAATTTTGAAACGTTATTGCAAACAATGCAAATAACTATAAGAGATTTGCACAAATGAAGTATAGGCTAGCAAACAAGATATATTAAATGGCATTTTATGATTCAATGAAATGTATGGATTGATTAGCAACCATTCTTTCAACTGTCCAAAATTTAAACAAGATACACACAAAAACACTCCCTATTTCTTCTTATTCCCCTGACAGTTTACACCTCCTAGAGCCTGGGAAACGGGTGGAGAGATTCCATTCTGCAATTAGTGCTGAATTCACAAGTCGTAGGCGTTGTCTGCCTTGTTAAGTAGCAAACCTAATGTCAAATCACCGTTGTTCTTCATTCCACAAAGGACTGCCATGGAAGAAATGCATTCAGGCTCTCAAGGCAAGGACATGCTCACCTTGCCCAGCAATATTCCCTACTGCCAATTCACATAGCGGTACTTGTGGATCACCACCAGCATGAGACCTTGAGATTTGGGTTGAACTACACTGATGACGAGCATCTGAATGGCAGCTGTTCCTCTCCTCTCAACCCAGTCTTCCACACCCCAAACTCAAGGCGAGCACCCTGCCATAATAATTCTCTCACCAGTTTGGCCCAGTGATGTCCACTGCAGAAATACAACTCATTGCATGAAATTAATTTAATGGCTTTCTTCCTAACTCGCAAAAGGATGGCTTTGAAAGTAGGAGAATCTCTGAAACAACTTTATGTCTTTTCTACCGAATATTGATTATTGTCCAAGTCACTGGGTGAGTTCAGATGTTTCTGTGAAAAAAAAGCAAAGCTCTCAACATCAGGTAATAATAAAAGGGCACTTCATATTCTTCCGAGTGCTAACACGTTTTGGATTTAAGGCAATTCATTAGATACTTAAATATAATTCAGCATACTGTATCAAGCATTAAGAACAGCAGCTGCACAATGACAAAGAATTTACTTCAACTTCCACCTAATAAGAATGAAAACCAAGAAGGAAGTGAGAACATGCAGTCTAAGGCACCACCGGCCTCTTGGTGTGAACTGCCATCAAGGCAAGAAAAGGCTCAGGACAGCTCGTTTTAATTTTCTCATCCTCATAAAGTGGCAAGTTTTAAATGTTTTATTTAATTATTTAAATTTTTTTCCCCATTAAAAGTATTCCACCATGTCTTCCAACAGCAAAACAGCAGTACAAGCAGCAAGCCCGTACTGAAAAGAAGGTCACGAACTATCTGCATGCACCTGCAGAAGGGGACATTTCCAAATGGTGGGAACCACCTGGCAGCCACTGGAGTGAGAACACACAAACTTGTCTTTTTAAAGTTTCCTTCTTCTTGGAAAAAGGTGAAAGGTATTTCCCCCTTTGACAGGTGAACTCTTGCAGAGATCTCAGCACACAAGTCCCGATACACAAAACCAACCCACTGGCAATGCCTACCTCCTACCCCCACTCCAGGAAAAAAACAGCCCCAGCATGATGTCCCTTGACCAGGACGACAAGGTGCTCAGATCCGTCCAGCCCTCCATTGCGGTGGTACTACATGTAGGTATTAAAATAGAGTGTTTGAAGTTATTTATGTTAATGGAAGTACTGGCACATCCTCCCTCTGGATGCTGTATTAACCTGCTGGACGTAATTATATATTTACAGCTGCCAACACCTCCCACTATGAGAGCCTGTTGGGTTATTTAAAACTTTGACACATTTCAACCAGCAAAAGCAAAACCGTGATTCTGAACTGTCTGCTTAGGACTGATTCTTTTTTTTTTTTTTTTTTTTTTTATTTTTTTCCCTCCACAGAAAATTACAGCCCAAAGGGTTCCAAAAATGAGGCTGAGAAAATATATCTAGATTATTACTTTTTCTTTTAAAAATAATAAAGTTTCTCTTCCCAAGACTTTGAAGAGAGACTTCATATGGGAGAAAGCGCTATGTCTTGGATATGTTGTCACAATATAAAAATCTGGCTGAATTTGGCCAAGCTATAAGCTTGAGGGGGAGAAGATAAAAATTACCCATTTGTTCACACTTAAGACTTTTGTTAGTTACTAAAATCTCAGATTACAGCCTTGCTGAGAACATTCCATGCTCCTGCAGCTCCTTTGTACATAGGAGCCTGCCTGAGTCATCCCACCTGCAGTGAAACCCCCCTTTCGCGCAGAGCTCTGCCATGGTTTTAAACTACAAATGGGTAGATTCCGACTAGATTGAAGGAAGAATTTTTTCATGATGAGCCCAGGTTGGCCAGAGAGGTGGTAGATGCCCCATCCCTGGAAACATTCAAGGCCAGGTTGGACGGGGGCTCTGAGCAACCTGATCTTGTTGAAGATGTCCCCGCTCACGGCAGGGCGGTTGGACTAGATGACCTTTAAAGGTCCCTTCCAACCAAACCATTCTATGTGCCACCTCCACAAAATCACGAACCGGCAGCAGGGCTCACCGGAGACTGCTTCGCACCGTGACTCACCGCTGGGTTTTAGCCTCCCTCCTGGCAGCCGGAAGGAAAAGATGCCCAGTTCTGGTTTACGAGAGCCAGACCCAGGAGGAGACTTACTGAAAACACAGGGAGATTGGGAACTGTAAGAAGGATGTAAGAGAAGACCTTCAGAAACGGGGATTGCGGGGAGAGGCAGGCTGGGAGGAGAAAGCTGAGCCAAGAAGAGGGCAGTGGCATTAGAAAGGAGCCATGTGAAGAAAAAATGGGTGCAAGGAGGGTCTAAAGGGTGGAGGGAAGTTGCTTGGGCATGGGGCTGGGGAGAGTCAAGCTGCAGGGACTTAGGGGTATAAAGGATATATAGAAGGGGTACAAAAAAAGACACGCTTTTGCTGGGAAACAGGCAGACAGCAATTACAGCATTCACCCACCCAGAGCTGGAATTGAACCCCAAATTCCTGATTCTGCTGTTCATTTGCCATTGAGCTTGCTGACAAACTCTTTCCCATCAAGAGCAAGCTCTCAGAAAATGATAATTTACTATTATTTTGTTGCTTGAATTTCTGAAATGGCAGAGATCTGCGTTTATCACCCATGTGGGTGGTTCAATGCTGCGAACTATTTTTGAAGTTTGCTTTGGAAAGAAAAAAGCAG
Source organism: Numenius arquata (assembly GCF_964106895.1). NCBI lineage: Eukaryota > Metazoa > Chordata > Aves > Charadriiformes > Scolopacidae > Numenius > Numenius arquata. Next base: position 31,238,881 of record NC_133581.1, read on the forward strand.
GCATTAGAATAAAAACAGGTCCCTTTTAAAGAAAACCCAAGGTTTCAAAGTCAAGTATACACACAAGAAATGCCATAATTAATGCGGGATTCATTCAGCTGCTGTTTAGGCGTATAACATCGTACAGTCTTCCAGCTCTCCCCTTACCAAAGGTTCCCTCCTTTCCTCAGCGCACCCCCTGGATCTGTCCAGGGATGGATCCGAGCAAGAAACAACACAAGATCCCTGCTCATTTGGCACTGCATTTGGAGGATGTGAAGTGAACGAGAGCAGGGGACAGAACGGAGAATCTCACAGCAATGAACGCTGCCCTGGAGAACAGCATCCCATCTCCGTCAGTGCCAGGACAAGTAATTTTGACCTTTTTTTTTTATTATTGTTTTTAGTAAGTCTGGCTTGCATTTTTTGGATGTCTGATTTCTTCACAGGGAAACACCATGGGCAGCAGCTGAGGCCAATGGAAGCTATCCTCTGTATGTATTAATCACTGAGTATCTTGGAAAATTAAACCTCTATGCAGGCAGGTTTGTCAGTCCAAATTTTTTTAAGCATTTCTCATCCTTTCTGACTCTTTTCTACTTCAAAAAGAGGAGAAATGCCAGATGCTTGCCCGACGGACTAGCACACTGCCTTTGTGAAGCACCCAAATAACGTCGTCACAAACATCACAGGGAGGTCCATGAGGAACGCAAGTAACTCCAGCAATGATTGATTTACACAGTAAACACAGCAACAGGCCACGTCGTAAGCAATACTGAACGATGCAGAGGTGTTCTGAAAAAATATACTAAAAAAGCACCTGATATGAAAATGCAAAGTGAAGATATTTGAGTCAGGTATTTTCACTCTGATTTTCAGCCTGAAAGCCCCCAAATGCATTTTATTTTCCTAGTAAATGTTTATTTTTACACTGCCACCCTTTGATTCAAGCTGTTTCTCCGCCATCAGATTTTTTTCTTTTCTAATCACCACGCAGATACTATTACTCTTCAGATGTTATCGTGAGCAAGGTAAATTGCACTATTGCACCAACCAAATGTACTGTTTATAAGTGTGCTAACAAGAAAGAACGGAAATTTACTATAGCTCCATGCTTTTTGTTATTTCCTCACATTTAAAATTTTCTGAGATGTGTTAAAACTAAAGACGTAAAAAGTCCCCAGGGAAAGAACTGGTAAAGTTCTTTGCCAACTCCTCTGTCTTTAAAAAAGACATACCACAAGGTTCAGAATTTAGGAGCCTTTTGGCTCCTAAAATTAGTAGGTGGTTTTCAAAACCCAGCATTTCCACTGCTGAGCAGGCAAAAACGGAGCACTTCCACGCTTAGTTACTGGCTGCTTTTCTTTGGAAACCAAGAGCAGCCTGGACAAAAGTATAATAAATGAGTGGAGAATTCGGTGCTAATAGAAATCGAGACTAGAAAACCTCAAGAAAACAACGCCCAGTTATCCAAAGCAACAAGCGCGTGGGCAGCAGAAAGCACATTCCCCATCAGAGTCTGACACCGTTTCCCACCCTGGCGTGGGTTCCCAAGAGCTCTCCTCCCTAAAGAGTTATTTTGCCTCTGCGGGTCAGATCCACCAAAGAATGTGGATTCCTAAATGACAGCATCTAGATGCTCAGAAGAAAATCCTACACGACATGTCTAAATTCTCCATGTAACGCCCGAGAAGCTTATGCCTTCAGCTAGTACACTGGCCACAGAGCTGTCGACAAGCTACAACTTTTATCTAGAGGTACTCAAGAGGAAGCACACAACGTCGCTCTGGTGCTGTGGAGTCCAAGAAGGTGCCTCAGTTTACACAAACATTGCAAAAATGGCAAAGAACTTAGGGACAGGTGACCACTGTCCACCTCAACAGCAGGTATGGATAAGACGCAGTTTGCATTGCAAGTGTAGCCTTGATCATGAATTACAACAATTATGGGAATTCCACACACTGCCAGGGAAAAATCTAATTAAGCTCCCTTATTTGGGCTATGTAGAGCTGAAGGTATAATTTATCCTCCTCCCATAGCCCTTCCAATCGGCTGCCTTCAGGCGTGCTAGTTGTGAAGCCATTTCCAATGATGTAGATACTCATCTCCAGACACATCCTGATGGCTGAATCAACTCATTTTAAACAGACTTGTGGCCAACGTACAGAAACAAGTTTCAGCTGACGCTTGGGCTAGATCTGAACCAGGGAAAGATGCTCCAAAGCCCCCAACCACGAGCTGTCGGAGCCACCTGGTCCCCTCCTCAGCAGGCAGTTCTCTGCTGATTCAGTATCCACATCGGCAAACGAGAAAACAGCCATCGAAATTTAGCAAGTTATGATTCTCAACTGCTAATCGAGAATTAAGGTAATTAACCTTAACTAAGGTAATTAGGTAAGAGCGCTTCCCGAAAGACAAGGAATAAGGTGTCGGATAAGCCTGAGTGAGTAAATTAAGAAAACGGAGTTTGCGCTAAAGCCCTATCTCAGCTTCAAATACCTTTAGATCAGGTCGATGGAGTAAAAGTACTAGACAGAGCTTATGCAGCCTTTAAAGTAACTTGCTATCCACAAAGTATTACTCTAGAAAGTCACAGTTATCTTTTATCTGACACCTTTACAGTTGTAAAAAGTCGCCAGGCAACGTGATAATGATACGTTTAAAAGAAACAATTAGTGGGGTAAAAAATTATGACACCCCACTTACGCCTTGTAGCAGAGAGATGAGCCTTTTTATCTAGGCTCTCCGAGTTACCTGAATTTTCAACTTCAAAAGGCACCTTGGTGGTTTAGCCATCTCTTGAGACCCTCTAATGAAGACATGCGTGCCTTCCAGGGAAGCATCCTTGGCTAAGCGCGAGTGGTACTGTGGCGTAACAACCTGCTGGATGCACATGGACGAAGCACAGTAACTTGTGACACACGGGTCAGACGACAGATTTTGTGGACTCTTTCTGGTCTTAAAACACTTCACATTTTACTTGCAACCCATTAATAAATAAATAAATAAATAAATAAATAAAGCTGGTAAGGTCTCCATCCAATTAAACAGGTTTAATACGGGGGGGAAAAGGGCAACAACCAACTAATTCTAGGGAGTTTTGCAATGGCACAACATGCACAAAGAAAAAATTACCAGATGGAGGATATAAATGGTCTTCATGCAAATTATGTCACTTGCTGTGCCCACACGCTGTCCCTGCAGCAGAACTCTTTGGGTGCCAGTGTTTACTGTACCCAAGCAGAGGCAGGAAAGGATGAGCCAGCTGCTGGGGAACCACTGGCCAAACTGAAAAACGCACACACGCACGGCTTCTCATCCTACGTGTTCCTGAGGTCCGGAAGGGCTCTAGTGAGAGGTCCAGCTGTAGCAACTCGAGAAAGTACACGGGGATTTTTTTTATCAGGAAACTTTGGTTATCTCAATTCTGAGCAGCTATTTTGTTTCCATACAGCAGATAAGTAACTGCTAAGGCTTTGTCCATCCCAGATTTCAGGGCTGTCCACTGTCAGCAACAATGGAAATCCGTGAAAGAAGCAATCGGCCTCAAACATTCAAGCAAGGAAAGCATCTAAAATCCCAAAGTCACTGGTCGATATGAGCATTCTCAACATAATTGCTGCAAACTCCTGTGCCAGTGACAACATGGCATGAAGAAAAGACTTGTGCAAGCAGACCTTATTCTGTAATCTTATTCCACACAAAACTTTCCAGCTACCAGGGAGAAGGGGCTTCTGTTACTTCTCCGAGCTTCCCACGCAGCACCAACCCCACGTCTTCATTACCTACGTCCTCCTGCAGCCACCCCTCATCTGTTCAATCCCCCCCCCCCCCGCCTGCTGGCTCCCTGCTATCTCCGACAGCGGCGGAGCACAACTCGTTACTCCTCGGGTTTTCCGGCCAGTCACCCAAAAACCTCCCCACAAGCTTTGCCAACTCGCTATGCTGCTGCCTAGGAAAACCCTCTGCCAGCCCTGCAACCCTTCGCGTTCGGCCGGTTTTCCCCACAGCCCTATGGTCTCGGCGCCTCTCCCCCGCTCGCCATCAAAGCTGCCCTCGTAATTCGGTAAAAATTAGAAGCCCGCCTGCCCCCCGCTCACCGCCGCCGTGGGGGTTTTTCCGAGAGCTGTGATGAGGAATGTTAAACAAACACCTTTAATTAAAGGAATGTTTGTTTAATGTAATTAAATGCCTGAGGAGCACCCCACTGTTGCAGCCCTGGAGAGTTCTGCAGCCTGGGCTGGTACCTTGCGATACTCTACTGCAATGGAAATACCGCGAGCAAGTGACATAATCTGGCAGCAAATATCCAAATATCAAACAGCATCCAACCCTTGCTATCCGTTTACCAATGCCTACGTGTCAAGAGGAACCGGCACTCCTCTATCTGCTGAAAAAATAGGCCAAACTTAAAAATCTCAGAGAAAAAAAAAAAAAAAGAAAAAAAAAAAAAAGAGAAAGGAATAAAACCCCAGCCCCAAACCCACAGCATTTTCAGTCCCTTTTCCTCTACTCTTTTTACTACCTTTCTATCCGGGGAAGAAAAGAAGAGTCCTCTGAGGGACGAGACTTTCGACACCGCTCTCAAGAGCGACACGGGGCTTGTTTTTAAGCGACAAAACGATTCCCTTCCCTCCCCAGCCGCCTGCGGGGCGATCCTGTGCCCTGCCAGCCCCCAGTGAAACCCAAGTCTCCCGCCTGGCAGGGCGGAGCGTTCCCCCCGGGCTAAAGCTCAGCTCCTCGCTAAACTCCTGCAACTCGCTCCCAAGTTTTTGTGCGCTGCTTGCTTTTTTTTTTTTTGGGGGGGGGGTGGGTGGGTTGGTTTGGGGTTTTGTTTTTGTTTTTTTTTTTTTAAAGGAAAAAAATTCTTAAAAGAGAAGGCAGCGCTCGGACCCGCCAGACTGCTGCCGCCGGGGGGTGGGGGGTGGTGTAGGGGGTGGGGGTGTACGGGGGTGGGTTAGGCGGCGATAACGGCACTCGAGATGTTTAACGTGACTTCCAGCCCCGGAGTAAATAAGGCAGCGCGGTGCCCTTCCCCGCCTCACGCCCCCGCACCTCCCTAGGCCGCTTCTCCTTTTCCAGCGCCGCAGCATCCATCCCCCCCCACCCCCCCCACCCCGCCGCCTTCCCCCCCAACCTCCTCCCGCCCCGCTTCCGCAGGGCCCCGCCGCCGCCGGGCGCCGCGACCGACTCCCCCCGCCCGCCCGCCCCGCAGGTGGAGCGCGGCGGGAGAACCGCCACCGACCGACCCCCGCCGCCGCCGCCGCCAAGCCCGGGCCTCGCCGGGCGCAAGGTCACGGCGGCGGCCGCCGGTCGGGGACGCTGGCCGCGCTCTCCCTCAGGAAAGCCCCTACCTGGCAGCGCCGCGCCACTATGGCGGGCCACGCCGGGCCATGCCGCGGCCGGCGCCGCTCGCTCGGCACTTCCCACCTCCCGCCGCCGGCGGAGCTGCGGCCGCCCCGCCGCGCCGCGCACCGCCTCCCCCCTCCCCAGCGCCCGGGGAAGGCGCGGAGGGGCGCGCAGCCCCGCTTACCCGCGGGGAGAAGGAGAAGGAGAAGAAGGAGGAGGAGGAGGAGAAGGAGGAGGAGGAGGAGGCGGCGGCCGAAGGGGGAGCTGCCCGCGCCGCTCCCGCCGCTGCTGCTGCTGCTGCTGCTGCCGCCGCGGCTGCAACAAAGGACTTCCGCCCCGCCGCGCCTGCTGCTGCCGCAGCGCCGGCTCCGCCGCGACCGCACGGAGCCGGACCCCTCCCCTCGGCGGCCGGCGGCTCCCGGCCCCGCCGCTGCCAGCGCTGCTGCGCCGCCGCCAATGCCGGGGCCCGGCGGGCGGCTCCCTGCCGCGCTCCCCTCTCCTCCCATGCCGCCGGGGAGGCGCGGCGCGGGCGCCCGGCCCGCCGCTGCCGGCGCCCCCTCCCCATGTGCCGCAAGCCCGGCCCTTCCGCTGTCCTTCCCCCCCCCCACACACACCCCGGCCCGCGGTAGGGGGGGGACCTGGAGCCGCGCATCCTCCGCCCCGGCGGGACCCTCGCCGCCCGGCTGCTCCGCGGGGTCCCAGCCGGAGAGACGGGGGGGGAGGGGGGGGTTTGAGTGGGTGTGGGGGTGGGGGTGTGTGTGTGGGGGTGGGGGTGTGTAAGCCTTCCCCGCGCACCGGGTCTCCCCTCACAGAACCGGGGGTGTCCGATCTCCTTCACACACACCCCTCCCCCCCCCCCCCCCCAAACCAGCCGCGACTGGTGGTAACGGGGAAGCGTCGGTTACCCCTGTGGAGTTCTCTACCGGCAGCCTTAGGGTCTCCTCCGTGCGACAGTTTAATTGCAAGTTGCAAGGAAAGCAACTGCGAGTTGCACGAGACGGTATTTCCCTTTTTTTTGCTGCAATCCCACACGTTAGTCTCACCGCCTTCCCTCGGGGAAGTTTTACGAGGATGCAGGGAGCGGAGGGGCCGGCAGCCGCCGCCGCGCTTTATCACAGATCCCGAGGACAGCTTTTTTTCTTTTTTTTTTTTTTCTTTTTTTTTTAAATTCCTTTCTTTCTGGGAGCTTTCCCAGGCCCCTCTTCCCATCGCTCTCCCGACCTCTCCCGTCCAACAACATCCAGCTCCTCTTGAACCGGCCCATGTGAGCGAATGGGATTTCCTGAGGTGGCGGGCATCACCCCTGCCTGGTACCTGCCGTGGGGCTGCGGGAAAACATCTGCCAGGTCAGGCATCCCTCAGGGTCCCGCCACTTGACTTTTCCACCCCCAGAGTGACATTTGTCATTTAGCGCAGGAATCGGAAGCGTTTCATCTTCGCGGCTCCTTCGTTCGGACAGTTTGTAGAGACGCCACCGTCTTTACGTTTGCTGCCGCTATCCAAGATCCCTCTTAGCTCCAGACCACCCGAAGGGGAAAATTTAATTGTAGCAAAGTTAATAGATTTGATTACAAGTTTGAAAATGACAAAAGTAACAACAACAACAAAAAAAAAAAAGGGGGGGCACACAAAAATAAACTGCAACAATGTTAAAACGTACCAGCCCAGATCCCTGCTTCCATGACTCCCAATGTTTTCCTAACGCATCCTTCCACTCTGAAAGCCAACAGGACAAACCAAAGTAATAGAATCCTAGTTTCCAAATGGGACGTCACCTGGGCCCGTCTGGGGATTTTCTAACCGCTAGGGAATAAAAGTGGACCTTTTGAAACGCGTCTCCGAAAAACCCCCTTGTTTCCCACTTCACCCCACCGCGCTGCAGCCTCGGCTGAGGGGTGTGATGCCTCTACCAGCGCCGAGGGAAAAAAAAACCACCCAACCTCTGTGGCTGTAAGGCACCGGCTCCCGCGAGAGGTGGAGGGACCCCCACGGCACAACTTCTCTGTCGGTTTTCCTGTTTGATAGGAAGTTGAATAAATGGCCTCCGTGAGCCCACGCGGTCGTGGTTTTCAAATCGCACTGAAAAGTTGTCGTTTTTTTTTTTTTTTTCTTCTCGTGGCTCAAGGGTCTTTTCCTCTCCAGCTCCTTACGCATCTTGGGGCAGGGGAAGCACAGAGAGGCCATGAGGGGCTCGTGCAGCCTCTCGCTCGGTCCCAGCCTTCCCTCGTGCGCCACGCCGGGGGCTTCTGCCACCTCCAGTAAGATGGGGCACAAGGCAGTCCCCCCTTTTTCACAGTCCCCCCCCTTTTCACAGTCCCCATTCTCTCAGTGCCCTCCCACCGCATCAGCCTTTGTAATTTATTTTTTTAATTATTATTTTCTGGCCACACAGGAGGAGTGAGGAGAAGCGCTCATCAAGATAACTGTGATTATCTCCTGGTCTCTTATTTGACCCATCCGCGTGGGCTGTATCAGTTTATATCTGCCGAGGCATATGACATCATCACCTGCGTTTTACAGCAAAACACCAAATTTCATTGTCACTTCCATCATTTTGGCTCCAGTTTCTCTGAAGCTTTTCAAAGTCTTCTTTGGACCCGAGTCAACCTAAATAACATGTAAATAATTAATCATTTAAATAAATAACATGCCATCTGCAAATAGCGAGTCACTCTGTACACAGGTTAATAAATATGTTAAATAACCCAGAATGGAGTACGAAACCTTGAGCCACCTATTGCCAACCTTTTTGGGGAAGAAAACCACTATTTATAGGCGCAGCAGTATTACAGCTCCACTGACTCTCAGTCCTGCTGCTGCGCAAACACAGGAGGGAAAGATGGTCCCTGAGCCCTGCGAGCTTTTTATTTAAAATAGAAGAAGTAAAACATAGAGCAGTGGAAAAGAGAAAGCTGCACTGGTCAGCGGGAGAAGCAGCGAACGCCGCATGGAGCAAAACGCTTTGGAGCCTACCCTTCATCTTCTCTCGGCCCGTCTCCGTCCTCCGCCCGTGCTCAGGCCGCCTCCAGGCACCGCTGCAAACAGCCCCCCCCCCCCCCCCCAACTGCTGGATTCTGGGGGGCCAGGGGCATCGTTTGCCCTAAGGATTCAGGAACAGCCCAATAATAAATAAATAAAAATAAATAAATCACATTCATGGGGCTGCAATAGGAAAATCAACTGCAAAGTATCAAATGCTGACAGAAAACCAAGAGCGATGATCCAAGGCACCAAACGTCTTCTGCAAGAGGCCCTGAGCCAGGAGAGACACCGAGGAGGTGGGCGTGATAGATCTCTGAAACTGCACCAAAAACAGGGCGAAAACACACAAACAGCGATTTTCACTGCCTTTTCCAGCCCAAAAAACCCAACCTGCGGACATCAAATTGACCTGGTGGCAGCAGGAGGCTGCAGGGGCTGGAAGTTTAAGCAGGTTCAGAAAGCAATTAGTGACAATCCGTGGGAAGGATGCCTCAAAGGTTGTATTGAACACCAAAGCGCAGCCCCCTGTGGCTCAGGGGGGACCCTCCAGGAGGTCCGGGTCCAGGGGGGTGGTGGTACTGCCTGCCTGCACCCCCTCCTCTGCCTGCACCCCCTCCTCTGCAGGGCCCTGCTGCACCCGGCTGCGGCTCGACCCAGCGCGGCTGCTCTCGCCCAAAATAACTCTGGTTTAAAAATTAATAGGAGATCGGAGGAGACCCGAGAGAGAAATGGTGTGTCCACAGGATTCACCGGTGGGTACGGAAAGCACCGAGGCCGCAGGCATGGGGGGGAAAAGCCAGATCGTATCTTCACGTCCATTTTCAGGAGCGGGCAGACCGGGGAGGCTCCTGTTACAGAGGAGTTTTTTCTGTTAAAAAAAAAAAAAAAAGCAAAAAAACCCAAACCAACACAACAACAACAAAAAAACCAACCCACTTCCACCAAGGGGCTGAGGGGCTCAGCAGATGAAATGCTGTCACAGGGTGATTTAAGAAGCAAAGCCCCCCTCCCCCACACCCCCACCCCCAGCCCCGGGTGAGGTCTGAGGAAAACACCCCCCCCACAACCCCCAACCCGGGCGTGAGCACCGTCCCTCCCTCAGGGGCCGCGCAGCAGCCGCGCAGCAACCGCGCAAAGGGCCGCCCTCGCGTTTTCCAGGCGAAGCGGCGGCGGGGGAGGCGCAGCCCGGCCCATCCCGCCCCGGCGGCGGCGGCGGCGGCGGCGGCGGCAGGAAGCGCGGGGGGGAGGTGGGGGGAAGCGGCGCCCACCCCATCCGCCGGGGCGGGCTGGGCTCCGCGGGTAAGCGGCTGCGCGGGCGCGGGGGAGCCGCGGGGGGCCGGGCGGGGAGGGCGCTGGTTACGCTCCCCCGGGGGGAGGGCTGCGCTCACTGCTTCCCCCTGCCGTTCGCACACCACCACCCCCTTCCTTCCTTCCTTACTTCCTTCCTTCCTCCTCCTCCTCCTCCTCCCCCCCCCCCCCCCCCCCCAATATTTTTCAGCTGAAACAATAGGAAATATCAGCATTTATGTGCAAAGGGGGGCGGGCGGCCCCGGCACAATAGGGCCTTTGTTGGGCGGCACAGGGCTCCCTCTGTCAGCATCGGCACCCCCCCCCCCCCCCGACCCCCCTCTTCCTCATCCCCCGGCCCCCCGCTCCCCCTCCGCGGCGGCTGCGGGCCCGGGGAGCGGCGGGGGGTGTGTGTGTGGGAAGCGGCAGCCGAGGCTGGTTGGAAGTTGGTGGCGGTGACAGCACGGGGCGTTGTTAATTTGTCGGAGAAACAGCTCCGGTTGTAGCTGGCACGTCGAAAAGTCGCGGGGTGGGGGGGGTGGTTTTGAGCTCAGGGAAGGTGGGTTGGTTTGGGCGCTGGTGGTGGTGCCCCTAGGAGAAATGATTAAATCGGGGTGCGGGGACCATCTGGAGGGGGGGGGAAGAGGCCCTGCGAGGCTGTGGTCCCTGCCAGGCGCCCGTTTCCTTTCAGTGGGGAGAAACCCCACGTTTGAGCCTTCGGGAGCTGCGGGATTTCTTCGTGAGATGAACATCTTGTTCTCCTCCTCTCAGGCACGCCATGGATACGAGCGGCCACAGCGTCCTCCTCCTCCAGCAGCTGAACATGCAGCGGGAGTTTGGCTTTCTGTGCGACTGCACGGTTGCCATTGGAGATGTTTACTTCAAAGCCCACAGAGCGGTGCTCGCTGCTTTTTCAAACTATTTTAAGATGATATTTATTCATCAGACGAGGTAAGGACACACGGCTCTCCTCCTACCTTTTAACTGCACGGGGCTCAACTTTCTCCTTTTTCCCCTTTCTTAAAGATACTAAAGTCTAAAAGAGCGTAAGTGGGGGTGTTAGGTGGGCTGAGATTATTTTCCTAACCCAGCACAAGCCTTGGCTTTCTAAACATTCCCAGTCTGGAATGTGCTGTCCTTTATAACAGAATCACCTAGATTGGAAGGGACCTTTAAGATCATCTAGTCCAACCTTAAAAAAAAAACAAACCAACAACAAAAAGCAAAACAAAACAAACCCAACACAAAACCATATTCCCGAGCACCGTGTCAACCTGTCTTTTGTATACCTCCAGGGATGGTGCCTCAACCACTTCCCTGGGCAGCCCATTCCAAGGCTTGATAACCCTTTCAGTGTAAAAATTTTTCCTAATATCCAATCTGAACCTCCCCTGGAGCAACTTGAGGCCATTTCCTCTTGTCCCATCGCCTGTGACTTGGGAGAAGAGACCGACCCCCCCTGGCTACACCCTCCTTTCAGGGAGTTGTAGAGAGCAAGAAGGTCTCCCCTCAGCCTCCTCTTCTCCAGGCTGAACACCCCCAGCTCCCTCAGCTTCTCCTCGTAAGACTTATAACCACCCTCTTAGTCAGCACACACCAACATCAGGCCCGGCATTTTGGACACGAGACGTTTGCGTGACCAGAGAAAATAAACGTGTAAGTACCACGGTCCTCCTGCAGTGAGACCTCACAGGTTTGCCATCTGGGGACGTAGAGGGACCTCCTGCCCGTAGGCAGAGCCTCCATTGCTTTGCGTTAGCTTGTAGGCCAGCTTGCCGGGTGGGACTGTCCCTTCTGGTAGGACCCATGGGCTTGAAGCAATTGAGAAGCCATAGCCTTATCGCAGTTCTGCGCTTCAGACTCTTGCAGATAAGGCCAGAGACTGAGATCATCAGTTTATTTCAAGCTGCTGTTCAGATGCTTGGCCTGGCTGGTCTGCAGGTATAACAGCAGCGATGCCGAGGTCTAGTCTGGCCTCTGAGCCGGAGCTTGCTGCTTGTAATCGATTAAACCCGTCTCCATTCCCCTTCATTTTTGAGGGTAGTGGCCCCCAGCGCCTTTGCAAGATAATCATTAGCCATCGGGCTTGTAGCCCTTTGGCTGGAAGTGAGAAGATGAGTTAACTTCCTTCCCCATAGACGTTATTTACTGACACTTCAGTGCAAAGCTCATAAAGATTACACGGCTGCGGCAGCTGAATTTATTACTGAAGCACACAAACATTCTTTGGCTGGCGTTACCGGAGTGGCACACACCGGTGACGCGCAGTCTGCATGGCGTCACTGCGGCACCGTGCAGCAGCAACAGGCCACGCGTGCGAGTGACGGGGTGATGGGGGGCTGGCCGCTCCTGCCGTCCCTGGCTGCGGCCGTGCGCAGGGCTGTTACCACCACAGGGATAAATACCCGCTCGGGCACGTTGCTGGGCAAACAGGGCACGTGCCCTTCTGCAGGTGTTGGTGGGGAGTGTCCAGTTCTGTCCAGTGTACTGTGTCCAGTTCCGGGCTCCCCAGTTCCAGAAGGACAGGGAACTGCTGGAGAGGGTACAGCAGAGGGCTACAAAGATGATGAGGGGCCTGGAGCATCTCTCTTAGGAGGAAAGGCTGAGGGACTTGGGTCTTTTTAGTCTGGAGAAGAGAAGGCTGAGGGGGGATCTGATCAATGCCTATAAATACTTAAAAGGAGGGTGTCAAGAGGATGGGGCTGGTCTTTTTTCAGTGGTGCCCAGGGACAGGACAAGAGGAAATGGGCACAAACTTGAATGTAAGAAGTTCCACCTAAACATGAGGAGGAACTTCTTTCCTGTGAGGGTGGCAGAGCCCTGGAAGAGGCTGCCCAGGGAGGTGGTGGAGTCTCCTTCTCCAGAGACATTCCAAACCTGCCTGGACACGTTCCTGTGGGACCTGCTCTGGGTGGACCTGCTTTAGCAGGGGGGTTGGACAAGATGATCTCCAGAGGTCCCTTCCAACCCCATATCATTCTGTGATTCTGTGGGTGCTGCTTGTTGTGACCCGGGAGGCAGGCAGCAGCACACACGCTCTCACAGCAAACGGCCGAGCGAGTGAACAGGCGGGTAATGAGTCGGGACTGTAATTTGGAGCCCTGCATGTACCTGATCATCTGTCTTGTTTCAGCGAATGCATAAAGATTCAGCCTGCAGACATCCAGCCTGACATATTCAGTTACTTGTTGCATATCATGTACACCGGGAAGGGGCCGAAGCAGAGCGTCAGCCAGAGCCGACTGGAGGAGGGCATCCGTTTTCTCCATGCAGACCACCTCTCCCACATCGCCATCGAGATGAACCAAGTGTTCTCCCCGGAGCCGGTCCAGTCTTCAAACCTGTATGGCATCCAGATCTCCACAGCACACAAGCCAGTGAAGGAACGCCTGGGAGCGAAGGAGGGTCTGCCCAAGGCGGGCAGTGGGTCCGCTGCCCAGGGCGATCACCCACAGCTGCAGCTCTCTCTGGCCATCGGCCTGGACGACAGCTCGCTTGACCAGCAGGTCGCTCGCCCCTCCGCTCAGCCCGCTGCTCTTGCCAAGCCAGCAGAAGAGCGTCCGAAGCTCTCGGTCTCCATAAAGCAGGAGAGGTGCGACTCGGAGCCCGTGGTGTCCCAGAGCTGCACCCCTCCTTCTCCGGAGGTAGCAAGCCCCATCTTTGCTAAGGCCAACCTCAAGGTGCACCTCTGTCACTACTGCGGGGAGCGTTTCGATTCCCAGGGGGGGCTGCGGCAGCACTTGCACACCCACGTTTCGGGCTTGCTGCCGTTCGGCGTGCCGGCCTCCATCCTGGAGAGCGGCGACCTGGGGGAAGTTCAGCCTCTGGCTGAGGACAGGGAAGCTGGGGACGGCCACCGGCTGGAGGCCTTCCTTCTCAAGGAGGACGAGCATCAGCTGGAGCATCCGAGCTGCAGCGACCTGGAGCCTCTGCAGATCGGCCAGCTCTCCCTCATCTCCAAGGACCACGAACCGGTGGAGTTGAACTGTAACTTTTCTTTCTCAAGGAAGAGAAAAATCGGTTGCACCGTCTGCGGCCGCACGTTTTTCCAGAAGAGCCAGCTGCTCGAACACATGTACACGCACAGAGGGAAACAGCACAAATACAGCCGCTGCCAGCGGCTGGAGAGCCCCGCGACCCCCAGGTTTCATCCTTACTGTGACAGCGAGAGTGGGGGGAAAAGCTCCAGTTTATCCCAAGACCACTTAGATGAATGTATACTGGAGTCAGATCTCATCCAAGAAAGTGTTGATACGATCCTGGTGGAGTAGTTCTCCCCCTGTGGAGCCTTGAGGTGCTGAAACTGGCTATTTTGGCACTGTCCGCCTAGTGAGTGGCTACTTGCCACACCTCATTGTCTTCAACCACTATTCCTGTGGCCTCTGAGACAACTGTGAACTGTGTACTTTGATTTGTGTACTTGCTTTTTTACTCCTCTAACTTTTAAACTCAAGCTAATTCCCTTCTGAGTCCTTGGAAGCCTCTTTGTAACTCGGTTACATATTTTATTTTTTTTTGGTAAATGTAAACTTACTCCTGCTCTGCTTTACTAGGGTTAGGACTGTGTTGCTGGCTGTGAGGTTTAAACATCGTCTGTTACGCTGCGCGGTGCCTAGGACTCTGTATCCTGTAGGATTGCTCTCCTGAAACTAGATGGAGGGAAATGTAGAGGGAAATATGTATGGTGTTTCCCAAACAGTTTGGTTTTAATTAAAATAAACATCTCAAGGAGATAAATCCTGGAGTTCGTGTTGTGTAACTGCAGTTAATAAATCTCTGCATAAATACATGTGGGAGCCATAAGGTCGGTCTTCTCAAGGGAACTGGTGGCCTTGCCGTGGGGGTGGCAGCCTTCACTTTGACAAGCCCTGGAGTCCTCGTCAGTACAATCTTCTACATTTTCTTTCAAGACTCGAGGGGTTCGCATGCGTTTTTCCTCATTCCTGCGCCTCCCTTGTCAACTGCTACTGCAGGAGCAGAGACAGGTTTTGATCCCCCTCTAGGACCACGTCCCATTATTGGACTGTCCTCTCTGCAAGGAGGAATGAAAGCTGTAAAGAACTGTCCTCTCCTCTTGGAGAGGAGGCACATCCTAACATAAGTCTTTACGGGATTAAATGCCGCACTGATTTTCTCTTGAAGATGATTTCTGACTCTCTAAACAGCTTGGAGCAAACACTTTCTTATATGTTACAATCTGTATATTTGCGAAGAGCAAACATATAATGTGTTATTTCTTCTCTGCTTGTGGAGCCACCATAAAATGGTAAAACACAAGCTTTTTGCCTTTCATTTATCATTACGTGATATCTGAAGAGTAATAACTTACCCAAGAGGAGTTTACATTTGTACGTGTTCCTCTTGGGTTCGTAGTTGGTCCCTCTGTAGTTTTGTCACCTGAGATAGATACCCCAGGCTTCCTACCGGATGGGCTCCAACCCATCCCTCAACAGATGCTTTTAATCAGAAGGCCCCGACGAGGCACATGAAGTTCTTCCAGCGCAGTTTCTTCTGCAGCGAAGAGCGAAAGCCTAGCGAGCTGCTCCCGTAATCTCATTACCCAGTTTTTGAGAAGCTGGAGGCTCCCTGCCAGTCCTGGTGGAGTTGAGTCATTGCCTTCGGAAAGGGGGAGCCTGAACAATGGTGAGAACAGTTTATTGTCAAAACGCCCGCTCCAAAGCTCTTTGTAGTCAGGACCCTTTAGCTGTCTTCTTTGAAACTGTCCTGGAGCAAGAGCTGCAATTAAATCGCTGCCGAATTAAAAGACCATCTGAGGTCTTTGTAAAGGCGGCTGCTGCTTCTCCTGGGCAGGGAGCTGCACACTCCAGGGGATGGATTGGCCACTGAGGGCTGCCAAGTTGTGTTTTAAGACAAAGGGGAAAAAACAAACAGCCTCCGAGCCTGCCCGGATGATGTTACAAAATGCACGCTGTGGTTTGGTGTGTGCCTGCCTGCGAGACTGAGGGCTCCTCTCGTTGTGTGTACCCATTAAAGCTGCTGTGGTGTGAAAGGATCTTAGCTCTGCTTAAAAAGCCTTTCTTTAAAACAAGCAAACAAACAAAACCCTGCCGACAGCCAGGCCTGCAAATGCTGCGTCTGAGCAGGGAGCGATTTCTCATGGAGTGTTTCCTAGAAGAGAGTCTTCTGGGTCTCTCCAGGGCTAACAGCAGCAGCTAAATCCCATTCTGCACAGACCACTTATAACTAGAGCAAACGCCCTCCAGCCTACACTGACCTCTATTTCTACATGATGGTTAAAAAAAAAAAAAAAGTATTTTATAGTATTCCCTATTTGTGTGTGACACTTTACCGAGTGGGCTGGCTTCTCTGGGTCCTGCTTGCTTCATTCGGGTTCCTACATTTAATTTAAGAACAGGGAGGAATGTCTGCTGGCTTGGGTACAGCTGTAGAAAAGAGATAAAAGTGACTTTTCAGACTGTTCAGCAAGTAGACGAGCACCTTGGAACTTGGAGCAGATGCCTAAGTTCCCTGGACTAATTGACAGCCAATTGACATTGGAAGAGGGGAGATTTAGATTAGATATTAGGAGGAAATTCTTTACTGTGAGGGTGGTGAAGCACTGGAACAGGTTGCCCAGGCAAGTTGTGGATGCCCCATCCCTGGAGGGGTTCAAGGCCAGGCTGGATGGGGCTTTGAGCAACCTGGTCTAGTGGAGGTGTCCCTGCCCATGGCAGGGGGGTTGGAACTAGATGATCTTTAAGGTCCCTTCCAACTCAAGCCATTCTATGAGTCTGTGACAGCCCTTGATGTCTCTGCAAAGGTACTGGGCAGTGGTAATAGAGCTCAGTGTTGGGGACAGCAGAGGGCACAGCAGGCAGCAAGTGCCCGAAGGCGACTCTGGGACACGCTGCTTGCCTTCAGATTTGTGGTCAGGATTGTTTTGTTCGCTTCTTGGCCATTAAAAGGGAGCTTTAATACTAACTGTGAACTCGGGCAGAAGATCCAAATGTTTCTCAGCTGCATGTGGTGTTGTAGGAGTGACTCCGTGGTACTGACTGCAAATACACCAGTAAAGCTGAAATCACACTGAAATCAGCAGTGTGTTCATGTACATCCTCAGCATGTCTGCGAAAAGTTACAACTGTAAGGGATTTTTTATTTTTTTTTAATTGTCACACCCCTTTTTAGGGTGCACTTTGGCTAAGGCTTGCAGTACTGAACATCTGTGACATCAAACATCTGCGAAAGGCAGTTTTTGCATCATTTGCAATACCAAGAAATGCATTTTCAGCAGCTTTTTACTGCAAGCGTTGAAGTGCTGTTTTAATTAAAGCAGTAGAAAAAGCTCCAGAGACAGAAGTTGTCAGCTCTGAGTTTCGTTAACTCGAAAGCATCATTCTTTCTAAGTCTTTATGAATAGAAAATAATTTTAGAAGATGGTTACGTTTGCTAAGCAAGGGCAGCAGCTGCTCCTGGATACATCAGAAGAAGTTTTATTACTGTATGTAAAAGACGCTTGAATTACTGAGTGCTTAACCTTTATGCTGGTGCGGGCTTGAAAATCTGCCTGACTTGCACAGCTGGGCTTGGTGAATATTCATTTCTTGTAGGTTTTTCTTTTTTTTTTTTTTTTTTTCATTAAAACAGTAAAGAATTTGTCACGGTGTGCAGAATAATGATACCGGTGGTTCCTTCCAGATGTCGGCGATTGGTGGATAGATGCACATGGGTCTGGGCAAGGAAAGCCCCAGGGTGGTGATACTTGGAGGCTGGCAAGTCTAAAAGCTCCAGGGGATCCCCAGAGCTTTGTCCTGTGCTGCGAAGGGGTCCCAGAGCCCAGGGTGCAGAGCTGACGAACCGCAGGCGTTGAAGTACCCCGTCTGCGGGCTCTGCAGCTCAGGTTTTATAAAAACATGGGAAGATTTGGGCTCAGATTTGGGCCTGTTACTTGCACAAGTCATCCTTTGAAAGGTAACCCACCCCCTCTCCATGTTCATCTGCAAATGTTTGGCTTTTTTCTCTTCCACTTGGAATTTTTCGGCAGCGGGGGGAGACTGTTGCCAGCGTTTGCCTGTTGACTGCCCAGGAGGTGATGCTGATGGCTGGGCTCCGTTCACCCCATCTCCATGCAGGAGGAAAAAAACCTTCAGATCGCTTTGCCTTCGGCACAGACTGGGGTTACAACAGGGTTACTGGGATTCCCTTCCCTTCCCTTCCCTTCCCTTCCCTTCCCTTCCCTTCCCTTCCCTTCCCTTCCCTTCCCTTCCCTTCCCTTCCCTTCCCTTCCCTTCCCTTCCCTTCCCTTCCCTTCCCTTCCCTTCCCTTCCCTTCCCTTCCCTTCCCTTCCCTTCCCTTTTCTCTCGCCATGGTTTGCCAAAAAGGACTGCAACCGAGCGCGCTTCCCAAAAGTCCAGCACCAGGAAAATAAGTTGTGAGCAATCAGAAATTGGGAGGAAAGAGGCAATGAGGGTGCGTCTGCCCTAAGTTACATGCGAGTTCGATATATTTACAACTGGAGCTGCGTCAGGAGTGAATTGCCCGAGACACAATTGCGGCATTTACAGGATTTGCATATTTCATTAAGAAGTAATGACACAGCTTCAAAAGCAGCCTAAGAGAGGAAATGTTTCCACTAACTATCCTAAACCAGATGCTGTACCCTCAGAACAAAGTCTCAGCGAAGCTCAAAGCCTTGTCTGCTGAATTAGGCGGGGTTTCACCTAAGCTGAGATGCCCCTGGGAAGCTTTGCAGGGCTTGGGGCAGCACAGCAGCCTGCGCGTGACTTTACCCTCCCGAGACGCGCAGGGCAGTGCTGCTAAAGGCTTCCAGTGGCAGTTGGGTGAATTTTAGCTCATGTTAACCTTCCTGTTTCTGGGACAAATGGCGTAAGAAAACATTGTGTAAAGCGCTCCCGGCACTGGCTTTGCAACCCACCGGTTGCGGGATGTAAAGCCAGCTATAGGCAGCGGGGCAGGGAAACCAGGGCCGTGAGCCATCAGGGGTGATGAGGGGGAAGAAACGTCACGACAGGCAGAAGCACAGACCATGGAGCCGGATCTCGGTGCCAGCGTCGGGCGCGAAGCCCCACCAAGCTCCATCCGAAAGCGCCGCCGTGCCGGGGGGTGGAGGCTGATGCTCAGCGTCACCCCTCTTTCCCTGCAGCCGCCCCGGCAGGGACCCGCTCCAGCAGCGGTCGCCTCCGCCGCCCCGCAGCAACGCCGGACCCGGCAGAGCAGGCGCCGAAGCCTGTCATTAGGGGCCGAGCATCTCCTAGCAGCCTCTGTTTATCCCAGCCGTGCGGTTGGGAGCCGCTTACTCATCGCTTTAACGAGCAGGCTGCAGGTGTGCAATCCTGTTGTGCCTGTTGCACATGCCTGGCCGTCCCCATCCCCTACCCCACTGCATCGTGCCCGCAGGCTCGCAGCTGCCCTACAAGCTTCAGGGACATGGAGAGTGGGATAGAGTGCACCCTCAGCAAGTTTGCCAATGACACCAAGCTCAGTGGTGCGGTCGACACGTTGGAGGGAAGGGATGCCATCCAGAGGGACCTGGACAGGCTTGAGAGGTGGGCCTTTGCAAATCACATGAAGTTCAACCAGGCCAAGTGCAAGGTCCTGCACCTGGGTCATGGCAGTCTGAGGCACAAATACAGGTTGGGCGGAGAATGGCTGGAGAGCAGCCCCAAGGAGAAGGACTTCAGGGTGTTGGTGGATGAGAAGCTCAACATGAGCCGGCAATGTGCACTGGCAGCCCAGAAAGCCAACCGCATCCTGGGCTGCATCAAGAGAAGTGTGGCCAGCAGGTCGAGGGAGGTGATTCTACCCCTCTACTTCACTCTGGTGAGACCCCACCTGGAGCACTGTGTCCAGCTTTGGAGTCCCCAACACAGGAAGGACATGGACCTGTTGGAACGGGTCCAGCAGAGGGCCATGAAGATGCTCAGAGGGATGGAGCACCTCCCCTATGAAGACAGGCTGAGAGAGCTGGGGTTGTTCAGCCTGGAGAAGAGACGGCTCCGGGGAGACCTCATAGCAGCCTTCCAGTACCTGAAGGGAGCTACAGGAGAGATGGAGAGGGACTCTTTGTCAGGAAGTGTAGTGACAGGACAAGGGGTAACGGTTTTAAATTGGAAGAGGGGAGATTTAGATTAGATATTAGGAAGAAATTCTTTACTGTGAGGGTGGTGAGGCACTGGAACAGGTTGCCCAGGGAAGTTGTGGATGCCCCATCCCTGGAGGTGTTTAAGGTCAGGCTGGATGGGGCTTTGAGCAACCTGGTCTGGTGGAAGGTGTCCCTGCCAGTGGCAGGGGGGTTGGAACTCAATGATCTTTAAGGTCCCTTCCAACTCTAACCATTCTATGATGATTCTATGATTCTATGAGATTCGGGACCAGAGGCTCTCGGTGCTTCGGCCTTCCCTGCCTTGCTCCGGCTAGCAAACTATATGCAAATGTGGCCTCAGGGCTGTCTGGGCTGCAACGAAGCACGGCGCAGCATCTGCCTGTGCTGCAACGGCAGCGCCCGGCACCTTGGTGCAGGGAGCTCTTGACAGGCAGAAAGCAATCAAGCGGCTGAGGCTGCTGGCAGGAACAAGGGGATGCATGGCTCCTCCTCCTCCTCCTCCTCCCTGGTGGGGATGCTCCGAAGCACCGTAGGAGTCAAGAGTACTTGCGCTTCCCACCCGGCTGCCATCTCACCCGTCGCTCATCACGTGGAGCTGTCACGGCATCGAGCCTTGACGCATCGGCACCCTCAGCCTCGTGTCTTCGCTGAAATGACAAACAGTGAGAGCGAACGTGACACGAACGACTGTTGTTAGATCGCAGAGGTGGCTTCCCTCTCAAGATTAAAATTTGCTCTCGGGGACAATGGCAAAGTGATGATCGGTGTGTCCGTGTGCCGGTAAGGGCTTTCGGTGTGTTGACCCTGGTGCCCACCAAAGCCCCTCTGTCGCTTCCCTCCTCAGCTGGACAGGGGAGACAAAATAAAACAGGAGGCTTGTGGGTCAAGATAAGGACAGGGAGAACACTCGGCAGTCGCCATCACAGGCAAAATGGACTCAGGGAAATCCATTTAATTTATTGCCAATTAAAAGTCAGAGTAGGGTAATGAGAAATCCAATTCTTAGAACGCCTTCCCCCCACCCCTCCCTTATTCCCAGGCTCAACTTCACTCCTAATTTCTCTACCTCCTTTGCCTGAGCGGCACGGGGGGACAGGGAACGGTGGTTGTGGTCAGTTCATCACACCTTGTCTCTGCCACTCTTTCCTCCTCAGGGGGAGGACTCCTCACACTCTACCCCTGCTCCAGCATGGGGTTCTTCACAAACTGCTCCAGCGTGGGTCCCTTCCATGGGGTGCAGTCCTTCAGGAGCAGACAGCTCCAGCGTGGGTCCCCCACGGGGTCACAAGTTCTGCCAGCAAACCTGCTCCAGCCTGAGCTCCTCTCTTCCACAGGGCCACAGGTCCTGCCAGGAACCTGATCCAGTGCAGGCTTCCCATGGGGTCACAGCCTCCTTCGGGCATCCACCTCCTCTGGTGTGGGGTCCTCCATGGACTGCAGGTGGATATCTGCTCCACCGTTAACCTCCAAGGGCTGCAGGGGGACAGCCTGCCTCACCATGGTCTTCACCACGGGCTGCAGGGGAATCTCTGCTCCAGTGCCTGGAGCACCCCCTCCCCAGCCTTCTTCACTGACCTTGGTGGCTGCAGAGTTGTTTCTCTCACTTCTTTCTCCTGGTTGCTGTTATTCCCCTTCTTAAATACATTATTATCCCAGAGGTGCTACCACCACCGCTGATGGGCTTGGCCTTGGCCAGCGGCGGGTCTGTTTTGGAGCTGGCTGGCATTGGCTCTATCGGACATGGGGGAAGCTTCTAGCAGCTTCTTACAGAAGTCAGTCCTGTAGCCCCCCACTTCCAAAACCTGGCCACACCAACCAAATACAGGATTTTGCGCTGGAAAGTCACTACCTGAAAGGACACTGATACCTGCAGAAGGGACCCTGCTGGGGCACCCACCGTGGCGGAGGGGTGGGGAAGTAAGGACCCTGAAGGTGAATAAGTCCATGGCACCTGATGAAATCCATCTATGGGTGCTGAGGGAGCTGGCGGATGAAGTTGCTAAGCCGCTTTCCATTATATTTGAGAAGTTATGGCAGTCTGCTGGAGCTCCCGCTGACTGGAAAAGGAGAAACATAACCCTCATTTTCAAAAAGGGTAAGAAGGAGGACCTGGGGAACTACAGGCCGGTCAGTCTCACCTCTGTGTCGGTCAAGATCATGGAGCAGATCCTCCTGGTATCTCTGCCAAGGCACATGGGAAATAAGGTGGTGATTGGTGACAGCCAACATGGCTTCACCAAGGGCAAGTCATGCCTGACAAATTTGGTGGCCTTTTACAATGTTGCCACAGCATTGGTAGATAAGGGCAGAGCAACTGATGTCATCTACCTCGACTTATGCAAAGCGTTCGACACTGTCCCACACAACATCCTGGTCTCAAAATTGGATAGTCATGGATTTGATGGATGGACCACTTGGTGGATAAGGAACTGGATGAATGGCCACACTCAAAGGGTTGTGGTCAACAGCTCAATGTCCAAGTGGCAGCCAGTGATGAGTGGCGTTGCTCAGGGATCGGTACTGGTACCAGTGCTGTTGAACATCTTTGTTGGAGACATGGACGGTGGGATAGAGTGCACCCTCAGCAAGTTTGCCAATGACACCAAGCTCAGTGGCGCGGTCGACACGTTGGAGGGAAGGGATGCCATCCAGAGGGACCTGGACAGGCTTGAGAGGTGGGCTCCCGCAAATCACATGAAGTTCAACCAGGCCAAGTGCAAGGTCCTGCACCTGGGTCATGGCAGTCTGAGGCACAAATACAGGTTGGGCGGAGAATGGCTGGAGAGCAGCCCCGAGGAGAAGGACTTTGGGGTGTTGGTGGATGAGAAGCTCAACATGAGCCGGCAATGTGCACTGGCAGCCCAGAAAGCCAACCGCATCCTGGGCTGCATCAAGAGAAGTGTGGCCAGCAGGTCGAGGGAGGTGATTCTACCCCTCTACTCTGCGTTCGTGAGACCCCACCTGGAGCACTGTGTCCAGCTTTGGAGTCCTCAACACAGGAAGGACATGGACCTGTTGGAACGGGTCCAGCGGAGGGCCATGAAGATGCTCAGAGGGATGGAGCACCTCCCCTATGAAGACAGGCTGAGAGAGCTGGGGTTGTTCAGCCTGGAGAAGAGACGGCTCCGGGGAGACCTCATAGCAGCCTTCCAGTACCTGAAGGGAGCTACAGGAGAGATGGAGAGGGACTCTTTGTCAGGAAGTGTAGTGACAGGACAGGGGTAATGGTTTTAAATTGGAAGAGGGGAGATTTAGATTAGATATTAGGAGGAAATTCTTTACTGTGAGGGTGGTGAGGCACTGGAACAGGTTGCCCAGGGAAGCTGTGGCTGCCCCATCCCTGGAGGTGTTCAAGGCCAGGCTGGATGGGGCTTTGAGCAACCTGCTCTAGTGGGAGGTGTCCCTGCCCATGGCAGGGGGGTTGGAACTCGATGATCTTTAAGGTCCCTTCCAACCCGAACCATTCTGTGATTCTATGATTCTAAGTGTCTCCTCTTCCAGAATAAAGAGGTTTGAAAGGATGATCTCCGCTAAGTCTAACTTACGGACGGATGGGGTGACTGCCAGTCAGCTCTAGCTGCAGATGATGTTTTCATCTTAGCAATTTGAATTGCAAAATATGTTTTCTTAAAGGCTCCCCCTGTTTTCTATGCAGCATATTTGTCAGGTTTTATGTAACAAAACCTATTTTAAAATGCTGGGTTTGGGTATTTTAGCCAAAATCCACTTTCCAGCTAAATGGACTTTCGCCCCATTGCAGGAAAATCCCATTATTTAGTGCAGAAGAATGGCACCCTTCACAATTCTCTGCAAAAAGGAAGAAATGTGAAAGTAGTTCTTCCTAAAAAATGGTAACCTATATTGTTGTTTATATAACTGTGTAAGAAATAACATCATCTGATTAGTTTGTAAAAGAAATCACATTTAATGTGAAGATTTCATCTCGTTGCAAATGGAAGTATTTCATTATTTTAATACCGCCCAACAGGACTTAACAAGAACCATTTCACTGGTAATAAAACTGCATCAGTAAAATAATATTAAAGCAAATTATTTAAATCAATCTGTTCTCTTGGAGCATGTCATCGTTCTGAGTTACTCTTGTTGAAACCCTGTGTCTATACGACAGGCAGTATTAGGGTTTTGCTGCCCATAACATGGGGGTCCATCAGCAGGGTCCAGCTCCCATCCATCATCTGTCCATCCCAAACACAGACCAGGATTCACATGCATTTCACGAGTTTACTCCATTTCTTACACACGTTTGTGAAAAACAACTCTTCGATTTTCATTTTTATCCGTAAGCACACACAGATGAAAAAGTCCATCATTAACGCAGGGTCGGCATCTTAAATTCAAACACTGAATTCCTGGCTGCTGTAGATTTGGCCCTTTGAAGCGCATGGAGCCACAGAGACCTCCAGCAGCCGGAGATCCGGCCCTCAGCAGCCTGTGCATTTCTAACGCGCTGTTGGTGCCCCAGGGCAGGAAAGAAAATGCAATATTTGTTTGTGCCCTCATTGTCTACCAGCAATTTCCATAAGGAACTTGTCGGTGGATACATTTGTTTTCTGCTGGGCTCAGTGTTGACACAACAAAAAAGCTTTTTCTCCCCCTGAGCACCAGTTACAGTATTTAAACACTCTTTTCTTTGCTGCTAATATAAAAAAGCTGAGGGGAATGAAAATATTCAAAATTATATGGCAAAGGAGGGGACAGGGGACTTGTTGAATATAAAGGCAAATTGTCCCTGCTGAGGAGAGATCTGGAAACACCTGGGAGAAAAGCAACGGCACAGGCCACGGGCTGAGCAGGAGAAGCAAATAATTGAGATGCTGTTGCAAAGCAACCCCTTCCATAATTCAGAGGGGCAGCAAGCAACGGACTCCTGGATGAAGAGCCAGATTCCCCAAAAAGGGACCTGAATGGGGCTATAAGAAACCAAGGTTATGTATTATTCAAATACATAAATTCATCATTCAAATACAGGTTGGGTGGAGAATGGCTGGAGAGCAGCCCCAAGGAGAAGGACTTGGGAGTGCTCATGGATGAGAAGCTCAACGTGAGCCGGCAATGTTCATTCACAGCCCAGAAAGCCAACCGCATCCTGGGCTGCATCAAGAGAAGTGTGGCCAGCAGGTCGAGGGAGGTGATTCTACCCCTCTACTCTGCATTCGTGAGACCCCACCTGGAGCACTGTGTCCAGCTTTGGAGTCCTCAACACAGGAAGGACATGGACCTGTTGGAACGGGTCCAGCGGAGGGCCACGAAGATGCTCAGAGGGCTGGAGCACCTCCCCTAGGAAGACAGGCTGAGAGAGCTGGGGTTGTTCAGCCTGGAGAAGAGATGGCTCCGGGGAGACCTCATAGCAGCCTTCCAATATCTGAAGGGAGCCTACAGGAGAGCCAGAGAGGGACTCTTTGTCAGGAAGTGTAGTGACAGGACAAGGGGTAATGGTTTTAAATTGGAAGAGGGGAGATTTAGATTAGATATTAGGAAGAAATTCTTTACTGTGAGGGTGGTGAGGCACTGGAACAGGTTGCCCAGGGAAGTTGTGGATGCCCCATCCCTGGAAGTGTTCAAGGCCAGGCTGGATGGGACTTTGAGCAACCTGGTCTAGTGGAGGTGTCCCTGCCCATGGCAGGGGGGTTGGAACTAGATGATCTTTAAGGTCCCTTCCAACTCAAGCCATTCTATGATTCTATGATTCTGGCTTATTTCAGCTGTCCTAAAGCCAGGCCACCCTTTGGTGTTCGGGCATAACTGGGCAGTCATGTCCTCAACAGCTTCCCCCGGCCCAGCACTCCCTCGCAATAATAAATTTACCATTCCTTCTCCGAGAGAATAAATGTTTATTAATGTTCAACTCTCAATCATAAAGAAGGAGCAGAGAGTCTTAATTAAGTCATTAGCAGCTGTTGCAAGTTCCGTAAACCTGAAAGAATAAATAGTGTTAACACCATTAAAATGTATACCTTTTTTCTAATATCTTCTTTACGCTATAAAGTGTTTCAAGAAATTACACGAACGATGTTATGCAAAATGAATAAATAAATAAATAAATTAGGGTCTGGGGCCCATTTCAGCCGTAAATAGAAATAGGTTGGAAATAGCAACCCGGAGCCCCGGGAGCAGAAAGCATGAACCAGCAGCTCCCAGAGAAAAACCAAACCACCCGCGTGGGGTCGGCAGGAGCCGAGCCAGCCCAGGCACAGTGGGGTTCGACCCCGCTCGGTCTGCAGAGCCTCAAACATTTCCCTCGGGCAGCGTGGGGGCATCTGACAGGGAATTTGACTGTCAGGCAGCAGGATGGCTTTTCTGAGCCACTGGAGATGGGTGGTGATCCTTCAGAAACACCTTATCGGAGTCCCTGGGCAGCCAGGACCCCGTGAATGGAAATGACTGGCCAGCAACCCAAAGGAAACCTTATAAAAAGGAGCGGGCCTCCAAAGATTTCAGGTCTGCTACCAACTTTTAAGATGTCTCTCTGCTGGCCGCACAGCTGCCTGCAAAAGCCGGACACAACGCAGCACCACTGTGAGTTTTATCCTTTCGCGTATAAGATCTTTCTGGAGCTGCCCCACTCAATCACAAGGCAACAAAGCAACGGGTACATCCAACTTTAATGAAATAATCGTCAGTCCTATATACAGCTATAACCCAGGGAAAAACCAGCTACAGAAAGGATGCAAACACAACCCTGGACGCGGAGCAACACTCACAGAGGCCGGGCTGGACCAAAGCATTCCTGCCATTCTCCTCCTCTTTCGAAGACCTGTTTCGCCTAAAAGGCAATACTGAAATCCATGAAATCCTCCCAAAACTGCTCGGCGGGCTGACGGGAGATGACAGCCTGGCTCCCTGGGGGTCTTTTTGCGTTTCTTTACCTAGAGCCCGGCCATCCTCCTCCGCAGCCGAAACCAGCCGGGCTCCGCAGAGATGCTGCGGCCCTTTGCCCAGCACCAACCGGCCGCGGTGCCCGGCGTAATCTCATGGGCAACCTCCAGCATCAGCGTGGCTCTCCTCAGGGCACCGCAGCAGCTCCAGAGGTGCATATAAAAGCCTTTAGAAAGTCCCTTTCAAAACTATAGCAAAATACCCGGAAGGACCGGTATGAAGTACAAAGCCATTATAATTGTACACACTGAATTATCGATATCTGGTAACTTATTAAATAAATTCACAGAAAAAGATGACACTTCTATTTTTTTTTTTTTTCTTTAACATCTTCTGATTTTTCCTAAGTTTTACTTGCACAGAAACAAGCTGTTTCACCCACTGCTCGCAGTCCCGTCATAACAACAGAGATCCTTTATCGAAGTTTAAAATGCGGTGGCGCACCAGGAAAGTTTACAGCCCTTGTATTTTAACAGGAATCCTGTTAAACCCTGTGCTGGGAAGGGAAATCTCCGTGCACCCGCCTGTGGTCAGTGAGCAATTGCCAAGCGAGGCTGCTGTTTCTGCGTCGGCTGAGAAATGCGCAGGAGGGTTTTCTCAGCAGAACGGGCCGACTCGCCTGCAGCTGTAGGTAACGCCCAGCCGCGCAGATGCAATCCCAAATTAATTAAAAGGCCCCTTTTCTCTTGGAGAGCCGGCAGTTAAGAAGGGACGCTTGCACACGCACGCTTACGCCGGTGCAAACCTTCTCGAACAGGGGCAGTTTGTCGGTTTTGATGGCAATTGGCCTGTCTGGGCATTTTATGGCAGTGTCCCCAGGCCCTCATGGCTAGATTTTTTTTTTTTTTTTTTTTTTTTTTTCCCTGAGGACTTTGGTAAGATGCCTCTGGCGTTTCTCCACCTGTTTCAGGGCAAGCTGCATGGCGAGCCACAGCCAGCCAGAGCCCGGCAGCAGCGAGCCGGGCGTAATGCGCGTTTCCCAGGGGATGCCCGGGCTCACCGGAGTCAGGGCAGGCTTTGCAGCGGTGGAGGACAGGCTGCCGCCAGCACCCGGGGACACCGGCAGCGCTCACACCAAACCTCCTCCCCGCTTCAAGCCATTCCAGCGCTGGCAGCGCATCGCGGCTCCCCAAACTATGCCGACACCGAGGCAATAGAATCACAGAATCACACGGGGTTGGAAGGGACCTCTGGAGATCATCTAGTCCAACCCCCTGCCAAAGCAGGTCCACCCAGAGCAGGTCCCACAGAAACGTGTCCAGGCGGGTTTGGAATGTCTCCGGAGAAGGAGACTCCACCACCTCCCTGGGCAGCCTCTTCCAGGGCTCTGCCACCCTCACAGGAAAGAAGTTCCTCCTCATGTTTAGGTGGAACTTCTTACATTCAAGTTTGTGCCCATTTCCTCTTGTCCTGTCCCTGGGCACCACAATAGTTGACTGCTAGCACGCACGCAGCTGGCTGCTATTTATATCACATGCCACCATATCAAAAATATGCTACATCCCAGGGCGCCTTCACCACGGCTGGGGTGAAGCGAGGTGAAGGCAGGAGAGGGGCTCCCCGCGGCAGGCACGCTCTGCTGGGAATTTTGCCCCTTGAGCTTAATGGTGCGAGAACAGCTCCCCCCGGCATCATCATCCCCCCTCCGTCCCCCCGTCCCCGGCAAATGAAGCGATGTCGTTCTCTTGGCATTCGCACAGCCCGGGGTGAGCAAGGCGAGTGGCAGACGCCATGTTTTAACATGTCTGGAAACACACGGGCTGCTTGTGACAGGGGACGGGGCCGGATGAAAAAAAAACCGCTGCTCGCTGCCACCGTCCGGCTTCAAGCGACAGGACAGCAGGGGGTGACCACAGTTTCTGGCATCTGTAGGCAGCGAGGACCTGTTGGCAATACTAAACAGCAGCCTGAACCTGGCTGGCGTTGGCGTCTGCGTGTTAACATTGCGGTCACTTCACCCTCTCTCGGCTCTGCGGAACCCCAGGGCAAACCTCCACCCGCATCCAACGTGTCCCGAATCCAGCCCAGCGGCGGGTCAGGCACTCATTGCCTCTCCGGACACACGGTACATACAGATCCACAGCATGAGCAGCGGGGAAACCTGGCACGGCTGATGGCAGAAACATGGCCTCGACATAAAGATGCCCATAAATGAAAATACAGTCGCTGCAGCGCCTTCATTCTTCTGCAGCTGCGGTTGATGGCACGGCCTGAAGCCCCAGCCCCGGGGGACACGCTGTACGTAGCAGGGTCTGCCCCACATCCCAGGACCCATTTCACATAGACACACAACTGAACAGGCATGCAGAATTAACTACACCTCGGCCCCAGGAGCCCTTCGAGCTTCCCTCCTCCAGGCCAAACGGAGCTTTAAATCACTCCCTGCACTGATTTTATTTTGTGGGCATTGCCGCCCATCACAGAAAGTTGTTGTGTTTGTTCTGTTCCAGAGCCATTTCGTTGACCAGCTGCTCTATGGAGGACTGAATGGCTGCCTTCACCAGGGAAGATGCGGTTTCTACGAGGAGCAATTCGTACTGCTCCCCAGTTCTGTGCCCCTGGTTGCCTGGACCTTTCTCCTCTGCCTGGGGACCGCCACCAGCCTCGGGGCCCTCTTTATTACCGAAATCAAAGCTCCCGCTGGATTTTTTGTTCCCTTTTTGCTTTTTTCGGTGCAAAACCGGGGATGGCTCATAGGCCTGGTCGGAGTCGGTGTGGTCGGAGTCCTCAGCTTCGGTGACAGTGATGACAATGCTGACGCCGGCGCCCGCCTTTGCTTCTAATGTCACCTGATGGCTGGAGCAGCCCTGCGCGCTGGCCACGGCATCTTTCAGCCCCGATTGACTGAAATCCATTAGGGTCTCTTTGGCTTTGCTCTCCTCGGGAAGATTTAGGATTTTTTCCGATTCACCCTCTTCAGGCAGCTCTTTGTAGATGTTAGGGGTTTCCTGCACCTCGGGGGCTTCAGGGGGGCTGTCAGGTTGATCCGTGGGAAGGGGCGCTTCAGGAGCAACTTCCCTGCCTTCCGCAGGGACTGTGGTTTGGGGTGGGCTCCCCTCCTGCAGTTTTTCCTGGGTCGTTTCCTTAAGTGTCTCTGAATCGGTTATCTCTGACTGAGTGGTGCTCTCGGTAGGTTCTTCTGCATCAGGTGTGGGCTCTGGCAAGGGCTCGCTCTTCCCGACGCTTTCCTTCACTGCGTCCTGTTCTTTCTCCGCAGGGACTGGGCTGAGGGACTCAGACTTGTCTGCCAGGGCCAAATCCTCTGGCTCCTCACTAGCTTTGCTCAAAACGCCCGCCACTTCATTTGCTTGAATGCTGTCCTCCGTCTCCTCCACTGCTTCAGAGGGGCTGAGCTTTTTCTTGCCCCTGGAGAACCGCACGCAGGGCATCTTCACCCCAGAGCTTGCCCGTTTCTTTGGGAGACTTTGCGTGCAGCTCTCCTCGGCGTCAGTCTCCAGCTGCACTTGGGAATCCGAAGGCACCTTCTTCCGCGAGGAGGATTTTTGCCTTCTCCGAGGTCTTGCGAGGTTTTTGATGGCTGCCCAGGCTCCCTTGGAGGACCGTGATTGATTAGAAACTTTGGCCTCCCCGTGGTCGGTGCTGACACATTGGCTTTTCTCCTCCAAGGCTCCTTCACACGCATCTTTCACGGTCAGTCCCTTCTTACAGGACTTCTTCCGCTTCTTAAAACAGAGCATGGAGGGTTTTTCTGCCTGTTCCTCCGACGGGGAGCACGTGGCCCCTGTGCTGTGAGTCTCTACCTCTCTGGGGTTCTCCATTTGAATTTCCTTAGCTGCCTTTGCCATATTCACTCCTCTCCTCCGTTTGTGTTATATTATTGATTTTCTTGATTAACGCATCAGGCAAAGGAACTGCAGAGATGCTCAAAGTGCCTTCTTTCCTCAAACTGTTTTCAGAATAACGTTACATGCTTTTTAATGAGCGGGATGTGGCAGTGAAGAGAAGTCCTGCTGAAGCTATGGCATCCACTTTATAACTCCCACTTTGTCTTATTACTCACTTTGTCACCTCTCCAAGGAATCCCGGGTAGATGTGAAGTCGAACAGGCTTCTCCTTGGCTTCGCTGGCCAGAGTCACTCTCGCTTCCAGGACAACCCACTTCAAGTTGCACTCAGTCTAACAGCACCACTATTTAATTGCCAGTCTGACATTATTTATTTCTTTTTTTTTTTTTTTTTTTTCCCCCAAAGGATGACAAATCAAGCCAAGAGTTAATAATTTTTATTCACCCCACGGACCTGGAAAGAACTTGCACTTTCTGAGCTATCTGCAATATCCACATTGCTTGGGGAGCTTGATTGAAGCACCAGTACAACCAGCGGCAGCCGGTGGCTGTTTTCTGCCCCCCAGTGACAAGGTCAGACGCTGCTTTGTCTCAGCTTTGCTTTCTGCTTCGGTTCCCCTGGCGGGTTACGTGAGGTTTGCTGTGGCCGACACTTCCGTCTTTCATCTGTAACACAAGAAACGAACGGTAAGATCTGCAGAGCCTTCTTTTTTAAAGTATTAAAAAAGTATATTTTTTTAAAAAAAGATTTCATTTTGGGAGGTAGAGCAGGGCTGGAAAAGCAGTTCTGCCACTGGATGCACAACAGCAGTTCTTTCCACTAATTAGCATCATATATCCAAAGGCAAAATAAGGCCACCGAGCTGTCATCCTAGTGATGTTCCACCATAGAAAATACTATTTTGCCTTTTTGTGTGTTTTGCCATTATTTTTTTTTTAATTGCCCATATAACAGCCAATATATATTACGCATGCACACGCACATATTTTCTTCTCCTACACTTAGCCGAATCTTTTCCCCACTGCTCCATACACACTCATGGTTCCAGCGAGGGAAATTACACCCTGAGACAGGGGATATTTTTATCTTTAATGCACCATATGACAATATGCAAAACCACAGAATACAAAAAGGAGGCTTGGGGAATACAAAAGCAAAATCACATGGCAAGAAGGGAGCTTATTTATACTACGTGCATGCCTTCCATGGCAACCTCAATTAACGCCGCACGGCTTCATCAAATATATGATATTGTAAGATATGTGTCACCACGTAAAAAAAAAAAAAAAAAACAACAAAAAAGCGCTGCCCCAGGACATCATCGGAACATTTTTTTGATATAAAGATGCGAAAACGTGCTACCGCCAACAGCCCAACTTCTCTGGGAACTGGCTCAGTGACTCCAGGCAACCCTTTACCCAGTATTTTGTGCTCCGCTTTTAAGTAGTAAGATGATTTAAAATGGGGGCTCCGGCGGGGCGTGCTCCCCCGCGGAGCAGACTTGGGGTTTTGTTTTGTTTTTTTTTAATTTTTTTTTTTTTTTTTTTTTTTACATTTATTTTCATTTTTCGAGGGGCAAACGA
Organism: Numenius arquata; assembly: GCF_964106895.1. Taxonomy (NCBI): domain Eukaryota; kingdom Metazoa; phylum Chordata; class Aves; order Charadriiformes; family Scolopacidae; genus Numenius; species Numenius arquata. The sequence continues at coordinate 31,270,848 of NC_133581.1, forward strand.
GCTAAAGCTGAGAGCGGGGCGTGTGAGCGAGAGCCGCCCACGGCTGCCGGTGCCCGGAGCGCAGCCCGCAGCCCGGCTCCGCCGCAGCCCCCGCACCCCGCCAAGTTTTGGGGGCGTTCGCTGGTGCCGCCGGCGGGAGCAGGAGCCCACCCGGCTCCGCCGCCACCCCCCCCCCCCCCCCCCCGAGCCCCCTCCCGCCGCGGGCACGGAGCGGGGGGGGGGCGCTCCCCAAAAGCCGAACCCCGCCGAGGGGACTCCTCGGGCTGCAGAGACCGAGCCAGGAGCCCCACGCGTGTCGCCTCCCCCGCGGAACTCTCCGAGGGAGTGCCCCCCGACCCCCCCGCGCCCTCACCTGCGGCCCGGCCCGGCCCCGCACCGCTCCGCTCCGCCGCCACCGCCTCCCGCCGCAGCCGCGCCCCCCCGGGCCGGCGGGGAGGGCGCTGCCGGCAGCCCCCCGCCCCCCGCCGAGGCGGCCCGCCACCGTCGCCAGCCCCCGGCCCGCCCACCCCCCCGCCCCCCGGCACCGGGGCGGCTCTGCGGACACCTGCTCGCAGCCTCGGGAGAGCGCGGGGCTGGGGAGGGGGTTCCGGGAGCCCGTCCCGGCCCTGCGTGCGGGGCAGCATCCCACCTCCTCCGGGGAAGCACCTCTTCGCAGATCAGCATCTCTCTTCCTCCGGGGAAGCATCTCTCCCTCCTTGGAGATCAGCATCCCTCCTCCTCCGGGGAAGCATCCCCCCCCCCCTTAGGAGACAGCACCCCCTCTTCTCGGGGGGCAGCACCCCTCCCTCTTGCAGAGTGACCTTTCTTCCCCCTCCCAGGTGGAGCACAGACACCCAAACGGGCAAACCGCACGCAAGGCAAAGGTTCTTCCCGGGCACCAAGCCGTGGATCCCAAAGCGTGCCCAGGCTGGGATGGCTGGTAGCTGCAGGTCCAGCCTTTGCCTGGCTAGGTGTGAAGGAAGGGGGTCCAGCTCTTGGCAGCTGGGGTGTTGTTTTTCTTTTGTCCCACCTGAAACCTTTGCAGCTTTAGGCACACGCTAGGTGGGTCGCTGCAGGAGCTACACCTTCAGAGGTGGTGGCAAGGACAGCCAGTTCTTGGGTTTGAACTAATCCTTGCCCCAAATCCTTGCCTTTCATACGAGCTTTTTTTCTCCAAAGCAGCTGAGATCTGATGTAAAAAAAAAAAATAAAAATAATTGCATCTCCAGCTGTTATGATTGATGGGAGAGCCTCCAGAAAAAGGACTACCAAGTGCAGCTGAGGAGCTACATGAAACCATAGTTGGAAAGGCTTGAATGTAGCCACTCATCTCCACAGGGAGCTGGCTAACGCCCACAAATGTTTTAAGGATGTTAACTACTTCACAGCATGTTTGCACCTAAGAAACCAGGTGAAGCACCACCCTGAACATGCAAATGGCTTGCAGGGTAGGTCCACCTGAGAAAAAAAATAACACACGGCCTTCCCCCTCCCTAGCTGCTTCATAGAAAAAAAAAATGGTACAAAATTGGGTTCGTGGGGCTGAAACGTTAGCCAGCAGGACAGAAACGGGATCAAGCAACCACAAGGCATTGCCTTTGTAAAAGCCCCCCCCCGTGAGATGCCTTTGCTCACCTTCACTCAGGATAACCATTCGCATTTGGAAACGGCGGTGGGTTCCAATCACGGTTGACTTCTGCATTAACGGCCCCTCAAGCGCCGGGAGGTTTTCCCTCCTTGCAGTCCGGGGTGGGAGGGAGGCAAGAAGCCGGCGGCACGGAGGATGGCTAGCCTGAAGTCGGCAACCGTGCGCGTGCTGCCTCAGGTGTGGCAGGTCCTCATCAACCCCGTTCAGAAACACCTCACCTGGAATTCAATTATTCCTGCCACTCCAGGGGAAGATGGTAGCGCCAAAGGCAAGGGAAATAAATAACGGGGTGTGCAGTGAGCAGAGGATCTGCTCAGAAGACGGATAAGCTTGAAGGAAGATCTCAGCCACCAAAGTGCTGGTGGTGTGCACCATCTCCTTTCTCGTTTGTCCCTACCGCCCATCAACGCCCCCCCCCCCCCCCGTCTGTGTAATTTCTTATGTGACGTGATGCAGGATGCTCATTACAGCAGAGCTCTGGGAGCGGATGGCCGCACCACCAGCTAAGGGCTCTGGACCCACAAATAAGCCCACAGAGAACAAATTTGTACATAATTTGTTTTTTCTCCAGGCAACAGGAAGACAGCCTCCCAATATTTAGTTAGAAGAAATTACGTGTCCTTTGTGTCCTATTTGACAGGCCAAGAAGTAGCCAGCACGCTTAGTTGCAAAGGAGAGAGTTAAGAAAAACCAACCTACTTACCCTGCAAGACCTAGGGTAGGGACACCGGGGAGCTCACACCCCAACAGATTGAAAGCGCGGGTTAGAGAAGCGTTCCCCGTTAGCCTCTAGAGACGCTCGGGGCTACTTTTTGGCCCTTATGCTTTGTTGCCATCAGTCCCGCTGTGCGCAGCAAACCCTTCAAGAGTTGCACGCCTGAGCCTCCCTCACTGCAGGAGGTGGACTAGCAACCTCTTGAACCATCTCTCTCAAGCACATGCCTATGATCTCATGCTAAACTAAAAGGAGGCTAATCTTAGCATAAATTTGCACTTATCCCATCTTTCATAAGCATAAAATGAAGGTGGAACACAGAGCACTCGCAGGGAAGCGGTGTAGCAGGGAAGATTAAATGTAGGCACTGACAGCAGACTTGGCAGCATCAGCTCTGGCAACCTGCTGCAAGGGAAGGCTCAGCCCAGGTGCCGCAGGGGAAGGGCAACTCTCAGCCAGGCATAGGGTAGCCCCAAAGCGGGGAATACTCCCTCCCTTCTGACCCCCTGCAAGTGGCCTGCGTGTGCGAAGCTGGCTGCCAAGAACTCCTCGGCTGAACACCATGGGAAAGATAATTTCAGGAGGCTGTGAAGGCATCTCAAACGCTCTTACAACAATTTAAGCTATTCTGTCCTTGCTTCTGTGACAACCAGCTAGTTTTTATATAATTATTCTCCCCTCCTGAATAACTTAAAGAGACAGAGAGATATCTCTCTCTCTCCATATATACACGCAGTACGTGTGCACTACCGGTGCGCCTTTACATTGGTGCACACCTAGATCCCGATTCTCCCAGCTCTCCCCCAAATCAGAATGTTTTAGATTCAGTCCCGATGCAAGCAGCTGGGCCTTGCCAGTCTCCATTCAGATCTTTTGCAGTCAGCTGCAAGTTATCTCAAATCCATGGAATAATTCAGGTACTTTATTTCCTACAGATGACATACATCATCCAGGAAAGGAAACGAGATTAAACACACACACACACACACGCACGAGTGGTGCATTGCAGGCAACTTATTATTGCAATAATCACTTCTAGTTGTCAATACTAGGATTGCTGCTCTGTACAGTCAATCACAGAAATAAGTTCTACTTCAGTAATCTCAGTGCATGCATGAAAACCCAAAAAGCCCTTCAAATATTTACCAGTTTATTTGTATTAGTTAAAAAAATTGGCAGAAACTGTATTTTTATGTTACAAAATGATTTTCGGCCTGCTGGCAAAAGCTTCTACAAATAAACTCACGTTGCCTCTGTTCACCAAAAAGGTGCTTTAGGAAACAAGACTCATCAATGGTGTAAATGCACTTATCGTTGAGCATAAAATGGTTCCAAAAGACACATTTGGTAAAAGCCACAGATACGGGCCAGAGAACCAGTCTCTACAAATCTGATATCCAGAGGTCGGATTTCCATTAACAGTAGGATACGGTAGTCACAGCTGGGCTTTCTAAAAGGGAAATTTGATGTGGCTCAGGTGCCCACAGGAATAATTCACAGCAGAAGCCAGGGTAAGCATTTCTGGAGAGAAGAGAAGCAAAGGGGATTCTTCCTCATTCCCTCTTCTACATGGCATTGGTGCAGCTTCAGAGCACAGCAGTTTCTCCCATAGTGCAAGAAACAGAATATGGAACTCGGTATGGCAAATAGGCATAAGCAGTGTACAAGACTTTCAAAGATAATATATCCTACAAAACCCTACAGTTAAGACAATTAGGTCTCAAGACTGTTTCAAACAGCTCCAGCTTCAGGATTTTAATTATTAAAATCATGTCACTGAATCAAAAGAGGTCACTAAACCCAAGCCTCTGCTACAATTATGAAGCAGGAGGTTTGTAAGGTTTGTAAAGAAAGTATGCTTTATATGGTCAGTGTCAACTAGCTTGGAACACGGCAGTTTACAATTTATTACAGATTAAAGGTAAGTGGTTGATTCTTCAGCATTCCTCCTTCCAGTCACTTCTTGCACTATATTCTCAGTCATATCTTGTTTTGACTTTAAAAAAAAAAAAAAAAAAGATCAGGGCATAGTTCTGCTTACATGAGTCATCAGGTGTTCTTCTGGGAGCTAAAAAGAAAAATAAATTTAATTACTATTACATAGTACTGCAGGCAACTTTCAGGCTGAATTATAAATCAAATGTCATTTGGAAACATATGGCATAGTATAAGATTGGCTTAACTCCATTATCTCAAGATGAGAAATAAAGCCCAAATATTGAAAGCGTTCAAAAAAGGCACCTACCTTTGGTTAGTAATTCCTTTCAAAAGAGCCCATTTACTTCTCCTGACACTGGGTCCAAGTCTATATCATAGAAACAGGGTCTTGTAGGAAGTCCTGGCATAGTGCTCATCTGGACAACAAAAGATAAAATGTTAAAGTGGAAGCAGCCAAGTTTTGTACAGCAGATGCAATACCAAATCACTGCTGAAGACTACGATGGCAACATCTGATGCAGCCCCTTGCACAGGTACGTACTAGTTGGATGACGGTCAGGTACCGCTTTGAAGAATACGGCAAGAATCAGGAACTCCTGGCTCAGCAGACAGATCTAGGGTTTTTGGTTTTTTTATGATGAGGATTTAGTTTGGCTTCTGCCTCTGCCAGTGCCTGACCCCAAGATTTGGCAAAGTACTTAAATATCCAGCTGACCAGTTAATTGTTAGGTGAGTGCTCATGGACTTTGCTGTGGCGAGACGACAATTACTTGTGGCAGTTTCCTGGTTATTAAAATGAGGATCCATGTTTTAATACAACTTTGCAGACTGTAAAGTCTCAGTTGATTGCAATTCTTAGGTCTAGAACTACAAGTGTTAAGTAATTAGGAATAATTATGGTTGACAAGAGAGTTTAAATAGTTTGGGGGTTTGTTTTTAACAGAAATAATAAAGCTTAAATAGAAGATGGAGAGGTCAGTTCTCCTGACTGGAACATTTCCCACGCGTTCAAGTCAGAAGGGCTGAGCAGTGGCAGAACTGAAGCTAGCAAAAGAGCTGCTAGCACCACACCTGCCTCGGGCCAGTCTTCTCCAGTTGTCCCACTGCTGAGTGCCCAATTTCAGAACCAGAGAACGCCACAAAGCCGGCATGGGCTACACTTGGCCTGATTTACTAAAGCGACTGACAGGACTTCTGCCAGCACACGTAGGCCAACACGAGCGCTCTACAAAGGTGGGCAACTCATGACCACGCGTGGTAGTTTGCACCAGTGGCAATTAACCCCTTTAATAAAAAAAACCTCCAGGTCTTATTTTTTCATCTGCATCATCCAGCCTCCGGTTTCACAATCACTATTGTTATGCCTGTCTCCATTAGATTAAAGATCTCTCTGGCAACCTGGTATTTTTCTCCCTGAGCAAGTATTTTACACGCTAATCAAATCACCTCACAATCTTCCTTTTGGTAACAAGCTAAGCAGAAAGGAGGCAAAGCTGCATTGGTTAAGCATTTTCTGCAGTTCTCAAAACCATTTGGGGAGCTTTTGGAGTCCCATGCCATTTTCCTAAGCTGTTTACAGGTGCTAACACCAGTCCCGTATGTAACGTACCACTGCAGGTCTTGCATGGCTTATGTGGAGGTAAAAATCACTTCAAGTCCACCCTTTGTAATGATTTCTAGGACTTCACTAGCTTTTTGTCAGAGCCGCTGCTTTCCCAGACAGAGAACGGGGAAAGGGGGAGGGGGCTACTGAGAAGACCCCCAATTCCTTCTCTTTGTGTTTAATTGTATGAACATTTTGCTCTCAAGAGATCCATAGTGCCTGGAGGGGTTTTCCTGTTCTCACCATGGTCACGCACAGCAAGAAACTTCCTATTTATTTAAGTATCACTGAAGAATCATAGAGCTTTGCAGATCTCCACCTACACATTCAGAAGGCCACCGCAGGAGCTGAGACAGTGACACTGAATAGAGTAGGAGGAGCCATATTGCTGAAGATGGGCCTGACTCTACGATTTCTTGCACTTTCTATTTTGAAAGGTACAGTCAGCTTTCCTCCTTTCCTATCCATAGGGCAGCCCACAGTGGCTGATCTGCTATCCACTTAAAAGCAGTCTGCTTAAACCCTGCTTAAAACCTTAAATTTCTATGCAGTACAGGATAATTTCCATCCAGGCTACTAATTTTCCGTACAAGTGCCTACAATGCTTAATGCACTCAGTCATTTTCAGAGCTGAGGAAATGAACTTTTCCTCCATTATCCTCCTCCCCTTCAATACCACACGCTGAAAAAGAACACAGGGCAACTCACACTATTTACTTACATGAAAAAATTTGACCACGTGGATATCATCAATCCCCTTGCAAGACTTCATATAAAACCAATACCAACTAAGCATGTATTATTTATTGCACTTGTGGAACTTCCAAAAAACCCACTATTTAGGAACTAAAAATCCAGAGCTGAATAATTTGTTTTCAATTCATCAGCAGCACCAGAAAAGAAACCCTAAAAATATTTGAGTCCAATGATTTATTTCACTTTCATTGTCTTCCATGCTCAAAGGTAAATCTAGATAATCTTTGACATTTTATTTCCTTTAAACCCCTGAAGTATTTCATTAAAATACAACAGCTTCAACTTTGAGCCAGAAAGGGAAAACCCCAAAACTCAGAAGCTGAGAAAAAATATAAAATGTGACAAACCTTTGTGATCACCTTCAGATACCAAGAATACGCATACACCGGTGATTAGTTTCACCTCAAATTTCTCATAAAAGCTTCTGCATAGAGCTATATATTTATTGCATTTTCAGCTCACGGGTCAATGGTTGCTGCCAAAAATTTATTCTGAGGCTAACATACCTTCCGCTGGATGGGTTTAAAATCATGATCTGATTCAAAGTGCCCTGGATTGCTTCTCAAAAAGGACAACCCTTCCCTGGCTTTGTGGACACCACACAAGAGCGATCTTCATGTCCCTAACCAGAAGACCTACTGTTAATTCTGGCAGAATCAACACCATCATTTACTACATGTCCGAGAAAACATTAGGGACATGGGAAGGGAGCAGAAAGGAAAGAGTCCAACTTCACAGAAACTGAAGACATCAAAAAAGAGAGCCAAAATGTTAGTTTTAATGCCTGAAAACATCTCTCTCTCGTGTAGCTCATTAATGCTGTGCACCCTTTCCTTGTCCAGTGCTTATAAAAATAATAAAAATAAATCATTGTTTGGATTAAACCTTGGCTTGCAAAAAAAAAATGCCATTAAATAACAGGAACAAGCATGCTATCTTTCATTTTATCCCAAAACACACCTTAGTCTTTAAAAACACGGATGAGCCAGACTTTAATCAGAATGTACTTATTTTACTTATGTTGGGTGATCTGGAAACCCTTACCTACCTCTTGGTTTTGGGGTTTTTGTTGTTAAAGAATTAAAAGAAAAAGATATCCAATATTTGGCTCTAGCTAGCATTTGAAGAAAGAAGGGACCCAACTCTTAAATTAGCAACTTTCACCATCTGAGCCATGTACCCCTAATATGCTTTTGAAAGCTTCTTAAAACAACCACGTTGCCATGAAGACTTCAGAAAAAGGTTCAGGCCCAAAAAATAAGAAAAAGAGCTGCTCGCTCCAACTGCTCCATCCCCTAAAATAATCTAACAAGTTACTTCACAGCTGCCCAGAGATTCCCCAGTTAAGATTTCCACTGGATGCTTTCATCCTAACGTTCTTCCTTTGGATGCAAACCTGAACATTAGTTCATTTTGCAGGTAGCTCCTCTTTCTGCCAGGCAATTCATATCAAAGCTATTCCAGGATCCTGTTTCCATTGTAGCTACTCTCTCTCTCTCTCCTCTCAGCTGACATTATGCCAATCACGTCAAAGAACAGAAACTAAAAACTCAAGGATACAGTGAAATGAATTGTTGGAACTGATGCAGGCCGAACAGCAAAGAGATGGTCAGCAAAACCATTAGAACCAAATGGGAGGGGAGACCGATAAATGATTAATAGTACAGGTCAGTTTCATTTTGGAAGTGCCTCATCAAACGCTGCTTGCTTTGTAAGCTTTGGAGGAGTTATCTTGTTCTACTCTGATCTGCAGCATGCAGCCTTCACCTGCGATACTGCAAAGTGCTCTCATCAGGAACGTAAAGTCACAAGGGCAATTAGGTGGGCCAAGAATTTCTCCCATCCCCTCAACCATACTGCAGCTCCCAGAATTCATAAGCTGCAGAGCTCAGCCTTTCCTCAAAATCCAGGAAGACAGTGATGTGGGACCTGAGGAGTAAACTGGGGGGTTTGCTAAGTATTCAAATGGTCTGATGGTCTATTTTAGCTTCTCTTTTCCCTCTGAAAAAAAACTATTAAGGGCATCTAATACAATGGACTGTTAAAACACCAACTGTAAATGACAAAGACTCTCCTAATTAAAGATACCTTTTGTAACTGCTTACTAGAACATACATGAAGTTTTTTTCCGTGCCCCACAGCTAAAGGTTTCCCTCAATCACGTACCGTTCCTACTAGTGGATACAGGAACCCAGCACCAACGCTGGCCCGAATGTCTCGGATCGGCAGAACAAAACCTGTAGGTGCGCCTTTTTGTTCAGGGTCGTGAGACAACGATAAGTGAGTTTTAGCCATGCAGATTGGCAGGTTTCCAAATCCCTGGGGAAGGCAATGAAAAGAGAGAGAAAGAGGAGAGAAACAAGTAACTTTTCCCGTACATAAACATAATTGCTCTGTTCTGCCGTTCTCTGCAGACATCAGACAGTTTATCAGGACATTTTACTCCTCACCAACTGCCTCACTCACAGCCTCTCAGATCCGTTCACCATTCTGCATCCCCATTCCTTCTCTCTCAAACTCTTTCCCTGCCCCCACTAAGTATTAAAGCAAGAACTACCATCGCCCCCAGCCCATCCCACTGAGGAAAAAATTAATGGTATGGAAGTGTTAAGACATACAACCTTGATAGCTAACTTACTTTCTACTATCTTCCCAAAATGTTAAATTTAAACAGCTCAGAATTAAAATTCTTGCTCAATTGAGGTCAGTTAATTAGAAATGTTGATTAATATAATTGCAGGTCATGAGGAAATAGCAATTACATAGCTATGGTATTTTGATAGACGTGTAAAGGAATATACAAGAAACGTGAAAGTGAAAAACTATCTATACCAGTAGTAAACAGACTGTAAAAGCAAGATTATTTGAGCACACTGTGAACAGTGTTCCCTTCATTAATTCAGAAGCAGGTAAATTCACAAGAACATCATGCTAGAGAAGAGCAAAACCAACACAACAACTAGAAAGTATCTAATTCAACAACCAGATTGCCAGGTTCAAAATTTACAAAAGTAGACATTTTTCCACAAGAAGTATTATATCACTTGTGGAACTCTCTCCCCAACATAAACTGTGACTCCACATGGGTTCAAATCCATATGGGTTCAAATCCTGATTAGACAACTCAGTGGAACCAGATTTAAAAAACAAAAAACAAAAACAACAACAAAAAAACATCACAAGAGACTATTTGGCACCAGTGGGAGCATTTGTAGTTCCCTAATTCCCAAATTGCTGAAGGATTGGAGAGTAGAGAAAGATCACTGAACCCTCCTCCTGCTCTTCTCTTCCCCATACACTATCACAGAATTGTGGGCCAGATGAGTTCTGTCTTCCCCACTAGAAGCCAGGACCAGTTTCTCCCTCCCTGTACCACCTCCTCTTCCTCCTCTGCCGTAGCACATCCAACGAGTCCTGGACAAGGAGATGATTTGAATCATGATTCCCTTCACACACAGCTTGAACGCTACCGTTGAATATGAACATTTAATTGAAAAGCACCGCTGGTATCGGGTGACATGGGAAAACTCACTTGCTTAGTGTACACGGAGACTTTCTCCTGTGCTTCTGGAAGTAGCTCAATGTCACTTGCCCCGTAGATCTGCTGTGCAATAAGCCTGATCTTATCTACAACAGGGAGCTAGAGAAAAAAAGAGAGGAAAGACAGTGTGGCCAAACTACAAAGAGCTGTAACACTGCAGCAGCTTCACGCTCCTTCACAGGTGTTGCACAATGCCCACCTGCAGATACAAGAGCTATTCCCATTTGCTGTAGAACAAAACTGTACGGTAATTTGAAGGTTTTCAGAACAGGTTATATTTATCTTGTTGCAGTTGTTTCTCTTAGTAAGAGGGCAAAATTAGTTTACTACGGTCAGAAACAAAAAGATACACAACAGTATATTCTTATAAGCTGTGCTTGCATGTTAATTACCCCTGCTGCAAGAGAGACACCTTTATTCTTTCTCACGTCAAAGTCAAAGAGCGTACAAAAATAATTTGAGGGAATACAAGTTAATGTTTAAATAAAAGCACAAATAAAACAGGTTAAAGAAGAAAAATTGAAAGCTTCTGTTAAAGAGCTAAAACAGATATAATGACATAGCTCTGTACCTCATTAGGTTCTTGAATAGGTGCTTGCTATTAAAGGAGGATTCTGGCCATAACCTGTGTGACAGTGACTCCATTAGCTCCAAGTCATCTGTCAAATTTGCTTAAGTAAAAATTCATTAGAAATACACACACACCCTCCCTCTTCTATCCCAACCTCTAGTGTGACTCCATAAGCCTTCCTTGCAGAGGAAAAAAAAAAAAAAAAAAAGTTAAAAATGGACAAATTCTATTCCATAGCCTGTTGTATAGATTCCCATCCTGAGCAACAAGTGCATCCAGAAGCTCTGTGGTAAATTGACAGGTTTGGTCAGGCTTGTTCCAGTCCATGCTCCAATAGGAATGCACATGTCAAGTTCAAGAATTAAGCTTTCCCCTACCCTGGAACATGGCTGCCACAGTAGAAACCTGCTTGTGATCTCTAGCAGAGCCACAGCAGCATGTTCCAGTGTCAAAAATAAACAGTATTTAACTTAGATAGTCAAAACAACAAGAAACGACTAACTAGGTCTTTGAGACTGGTGGAATAAATGATAGAATCACAGAATGGTTCGGGTTGGAAGGGACCTTAAAGATCATCGAGTTCCAACCCCCCTGCCATGGGCAGGGACACCTCCACTAGAGCAGGTTGCCCAAAGCCCCATCCAGCCTGGCCTTGAACACTTCCAGGGATGGGGCCTGTCCATCTGTTGTGTTCTAAGAGAAAATTTCTTCTCAGATTCTCAGAGCCACCTTTCAGCCAGCCTTCAGCAACTTAAGCTAGCGAAACCAAGTGATCTCCACCTTACAGACAAAGTACCTCTGTAATACTGCAAGTTCTTACCTCCACATTATAGAGGAACCTGAAGTTGCTGGGTGTCTGTGATGCTCTCTGAACAGCGTGGGCCAGCGCGACCGCTCCTTTGCCTCCCTCTGCCCAGTGAGTGCACTCCACAGCATCGAACGCCCCCGCTTCCTTTGCCATTTGTACTACAAGGGCCAGTTCAGCCTTTGTATCTGTTCTGTAAGGAGAAAAGTTTGTGCATTTGTACCAGGATGCAGACACAGTAAAAGAACCATTTTGTTCTAACCATTTTTTACTCTTGCTGACAACATCCAAAAGCTGCCTAAAGAAACCACAGAATCCAGCCATCAGGAAGCTGCTGAGGGGCTATGCACCACCACCTGCTCTTGGTGAAGGACGCTACTCCACAGAGGAACAGACAGCAACGGGGAGCTCTGGAACTGGATGCAGAAACCCATGACTACTGACGGAGCAGCATTCCAGACTTGGTGTTGTATCTGTCCTGTATCAGCAATATAACTCCCGTTTTCAGAAGCAAACACAAAACGGCGTTAGCATTGCTGATTTAGAGGTGCTGTATGATGTGCACACAACAAGCTGAAAAGCGTAACTTCTCTAAAATCAACCGATATGCATTTACTTCAGATGAAGAATCCTTAGCTGGCTACCCTGCTTCAATTGGCATCACCTTTAATACACCAGTTCAAAGCTCTTCTGCTTGCATAAAAAGACCACACACAGATTCCATTTCCTGTGCAGTACAATGTGCAGAGCTCAAAATACTTCTTAGTGGCACATAATTATTCCATACAGCAGACCACTGAACACAGTGTGGTCGACAGCACAGGCACCTCACCACCTAGTAAGAGCTTAGATTCCACATCATCACAGGCACCTTTTGTCCACAGTAATTTGGCCAGTCAGGGTGTCAGTGATGGCAGATAATAGTCACTGATCATAAAATCCTAAGCTAATTTAACCTAAGGAACGCATTTGAAATTACTAAGCAGAGCTCCTCTATTTATTCAGCATCTTACAGCAATGCAAAATGCTGCAAACAATACACAGACAGTACTGAAAACAAGAGTTTGTGTTAAACGTAGCATATGAAGTGCCACAATTTTATTCCCACGCGTCACTTCCATGTCCCAGCTCACTTACTTGAAAGAATTGACAGCCACTACTACCGGGACACCAAACAATCGCGCATTTTGGATTTGCTTGTTGAGGTTACTACAGCCTTTTGCCAACAGCTGAAGATTCTGTAAAGAAGACAGCAAGCAGGACGCCCGTTTTATTGGGGACAGTGAAACTTTTGTTCCAAATCCACTACGTCCACAGCTAGTGATAAAAATGTCAAAATGAGAGGGGAAACCACAAAGGCTGCTTTCTGAACAGTCCAGACCAGTGCATGGTCTTGGATGGAAGACAGGAAAAGGAATGACTAGTTCTAATGATCACTGGTTTCAGCTGCCAAGCCAAGGAAAGATAAATCACTTTTTACAGGTTTTTTTGTTATTCTTAGTAAGTTAATACTCGCGCTCATTAACTCTCCACAGCAAAGCCTCGTTTCCCTCTCTGACACATTCCTCTTCATGTATTAAATATCATCAGCAGTGAATTTCATGACACTTGTTTGAAGTCCCGTGGCAAGAGCTTTTGGTTTAGGCACATTTACATTTTGCAGCATCAGGGACTATTCATGGAAATTCAGACTTTTCATCCCTTCCTATGCAAAGGATAATCCATACAGAAGCTCTACAAATGAAAAAGCTGCAGCAATGTAAAGAGAGCCAGACCAATTGTCCAAGTGTACGTAACCATTCAAGACACAAGGATAGAAGCCGAGACCTTGGTTAATTTTCCTTTCTGCTTGCAAAGGAGGAGAGGGAAATAAAACCAGAAACTGCTGCTGCTAAGAAGAGAGTAATTAGAGAGGCACTCTGAATATTTTCAGAGACAATATTTCATCCAAGAAATTACTCCATACTGAGAGGGTCCAAGGGACACAGAATAGATACTACTATCAAAAATTGAGCTCACAGACAATTGCATGAGTTCAGGAGAAACAAAAAGGCTCTGAACACTGGCTAGGTCAAGTACGATAAATGCAGAGCCAAAGTAACATCATTAGGAAAAAGAAAATATGGAAGAACAACATTACAGCTTGTATGAGGAAGCATTTCCCTGGCAGCTAAAGAAATGACACACACTAGCTACCCAGGCATGCGCTGCAATATCGTGCCGTGACTGCAGTTAGTTAGTCAACTGTCACAAGAGTTAAAGAAGGTTACCTCTTCCGTATACTCCTTCGGTAAAGGTACCCCAGCAGTGACCTGAGAAAAAAAGGAAAAACAAAAAAAGAAGATGGAACGCCACAGGATTTTTATCCATGACAGCAATTCGTACTTGATTCTTATTGAATGGCGTCAAGATACATCATTCTATTCCAGGCTGATCTGTTTTCTAAGGAAAAACTGGATCAGAATAACAGTAACAGCCCATAACTCCTAAAGAAAACCTTGCCTAATACTTACTGCAGGCCCTCCTCCATGCATTTTCAGAGCTCGGACAGTAGCAACCAACACCACCACATGAGGCCGGAGACCAGAATAGCGGCACTTAATGTTAAAGAATTTCTCCATGCCTATGTCTGCACCAAATCCTGCTTCTGTAACTAGAGTAGGAATTAAAAGAAAAGAAGCCTGTGAGAGGTTGCTGGGTGGAGAAATCATGCTCTGATTATATAAATCAGAAGCTTCTTCCAAGACAAAAAAAACCCAAACACAGTCATGATAGAAAAGAGGCAGATCCCTCCCTACAAAACAAACAAAGAGCAAAGAAAAAAACCACCCCACACACTTACCAACGAATCCCTCTTTACCCACAAGCTTCAGTGCTATTTTGTCTGCCAACACTGAAGAATTCCCATGTGCAATATTGGCAAAAGGTCCAGCATGAACAAACACTGGTGTTCCCTAGAAAACGGAGGGTGTGGGAGACAGAGAGAGAAAAATCAGAGGGTACAATTTAGCAAATCTGCAGCATTTCCAGAGCTAAGTACTACGGTACCTGAAGGTAAAGAAAAACGCTTTTAGAAGACAGATCTTAAAGCCTTCTGATCAAACATTTGTTATCAGTAATAAGGACTACAGGGCAAACAGAATTATAATAATCTGCACAAGTGGAGATATTAATCCGCTTAGGAAAGGATGGCTAAATCCCAGCAACTCTTTGCCATTCTCCTGCATCTGCACTATTTAGATTCCCAAAACACTTCCTGCATTAAAGACAACAGAACAGAGACACAGTAAAGTTTAGTGCATTTCCTTGGGGCCATCCCACATGCCAATGGCAGATCTAGAAAGAAGGTAGCCTTCTCTCCTAGCCCTGAACCTTAAGTAGGAAACCACAGTAAATCTCTAACTCTAAGCCAAGTAAGCCCGCGCTAACTGTGATGAATGAACTAGACCAGTTGCTTCTTGGCCCTGAGAACACACATACAGCAAAGTCATCTGTACTCACCTCTAGTGTTTGCATGAGGTTTGGTTTAATAGCATCTTTCATCAAGACAGCCAGAGCACCAGTCACTCCCTAAAAGAAAAAAGACCCATGAGTTTCCAGACGTACAGAGACTTTGAGACAGTTCCTACGCAGTGTCAAGGCTCTGCTTTTGTCCTGGTGAGCTTTCAGGACCAGAACCAGCAGTTGCTCCAGGTATAACTAACCCTAGTGAGGCAGAATATGACCTTCACATCCTTGTAAGAGGATCTGTGATTTCTGCTTGGTGCGGCCTTTTGGTTGGCACCTTGCTTGGGCCATCACCCTGTAGTGAAGGTATAAAAAGCAATTGCTGTTTCAATGCTATAGCAAGGTTAGTAAACAACAGCAGTGAGAGGGTAACTCTTAGGTATGTACGGTTTCCTGTAGACCGTTCAGTGGCAAGAAGCTGGGAGTCTTTGAGGACAATCGTTATACATGTTCAAATACTAGACCACACTCATCACCCTGGTACATATCTCAACTGTAGCATTACTGTCTTTTCTTTTGCGGTATCTAAACGTACTAAGGAGTCTGAAGTTACGCCTATGTCAATGTTGTTGGGTTTTGCAGGCAGATTTGTCTTGGACTTTTTGCCTTCCTCACTTCAGCAACTCAGCTCTACATACTGGCCTTAAAAACGCCATAAAAAGCTGCTACATGCTGGCCAAGTGTCTCGTGCAGAAATAACTTTTAAAGCGAACCTCTGTGCTCATGAGCAAGACCAGGCTGACACCATGAAAGACCAACACTGAAGCCCATATTTCCTCTGAGGTGCAGCAATATACCCTGCTTCAATTCTGCTTCCTGCAAAGCGAAAGCTTGTGCTTTGGGAAAAGAAAATGGGGGTTTTGTCATCCTTGTGACTGACACAGTCCACTAGAAACTGAACCGGCTGTTACCCAGCACTTGCAAAAATAACTAGCATTGCTATCATGGGTATTGAGCCAAAGATTCACAGCAGTTAGGAAAACCGTGAACCATGAGTACTTTTTCTTCCTTTTTAATTTCAATTGGATTGCAGCACTCAATTATACAAAAGATTTTTTTTTTTTAAAAGACATTCACTGCTTTGTTTCATTAGTTTCAATCTTGCCACATGAAACCTTATTTAACATTTAATGGATAAGCTTTAAATTTTAGTCACCTCCAGAATAATGAAAACTACACAGCAAGATTTCCATGATGTGTCACTCAGTGGCATTTGAATACATCCCATCTCTAAAAACCTGTAGTCATTTTTTGATTCCACATTTCTTCCCAGTTTCTTTGCACTTTCTGGTAGCACACTCATGACACTGGTTATACCACAGCCGAAGGACCCAGACAACTTATTGTGCTAGTCTGATCTCTGTAATCACCACCTTTCTGTGTGAGGAGGATGTAACACAGTCCGAACAACACAAGCCAATGGCCACCATCAGCACAAAAGCATAACACTCAAGAGAACCTGTTGGGACGGGTCTGATACCATCCTCCATTCCACAGCTGCAATGGACAAAATTAAATATAACTAGATTTAAAAAAAAAAAAAAAAAAAAGGTAAAAAAAATAGCTCAATTCCCCTTTCCTTCTCCAAACAGGGTTGCCATCTTCAAAGCATTTATTGGAAGAAGTGTCTGGGGCACAGGCTGCTCGCCTGAAAGCACACTGAAGCGTTGTTTGGGAGAGTGCTTTTTGACATACTCCACAAACACACCAATAACTATCGTACGGACAGCTGCAAGACAGTGCTGAGGCTTGCAACCACTGCTTAGGACGGCTTTACATACTGTTAATAGACATCACCATTTGGTGATACTACATTCAGCATTTAATACAGTGGAAATAGAGGATTTGTCTTCCTCACCAAAGGCTGCCTTATGGAGACCTTGCACTTTTTACAAAGGGTTTGGCTTTTGTAGCATTCACAGTCTCCCAGAATAAGATATTTCATCCTCTGTAATTAAATTTGAACAAGGCTCTGTTCCTGCTCAGTATTTTCCTCACTTCAGGGAGTCTGAGAAACAGGACGGCCAGCAGGATGCATTTTGAGTTCTTCCAATTCATAAATATGCTTTTTATCTAGAAGCCATCATGTATTTCCCCATCAATTCCTCTGGTGCTAGCTTCAACTTGAGACACAGCACATCACACAGGACCATTTGTCCCTGCCCAGGTCACATGCACACACACACTCTCTGGGTAAGGTGCTAGTCACACTGAAGTAAAATAACTTCATTAACTCCAGGGGCTAAGATTTCATCTTTAATCTTCTATAAGTTAAGGTTTTTCTGTACAGAACTGTCTCTATGCTTTTCAATCCAAGGACTTTCAGAAGCAATAGGAAAAAGTTAGCATTTAAGAACTGAATGACTGTCTTACAAGGTCATCTGCTGTAACTGGTTCTCCTCTCTTGCTGGAAGCTACTACCATTCTGCCCAGTCGTGTTTTCATATCATCCAACCCGTCAGAGAGTGCTAGAACTGCCATGATTTCACTGCTCACCGTGATGTCAAACTGAGCCTGCAAGAAATGAACAAAGAACGTGAACTCATCAAGATTCCCTGGCAGCAATCCTTACCTCCATTAAATTCTTGAAACAAGGCCAATCATCACCATCATAACAAAAAAAATTAAAAATTAAAAAATACACACATATAGATGTAAAAGAAATCCAAAACATTACTCTCAGAACATACTTCATTTAACTTGGCCATTTTAAAGTGGGTTTTTTTTCTGCCGAATTCAGTAAAAACTACTTACTCCATCGCTATTACATGACTGTCTCCTGGCACATACATTAGTGATTCATGTAAGAACACTTAACACTAATTATATTTTTGAAGACTGAGCTTACTAACTCATCTGACTATTACTAAACAGTACAGTAAATGACAAAAAAAAAAATTACCAGATTTTATAGGAAATGAAGGGCAGAATTCATCTGACATAACACAGACACCTCTATCGAAGCTAAGCAGCCTAGGGGCATTTCAAGTGAACAGAAAGAGGCTTTTCTGAGCACAATTCATGTGAAGTATTAATTTGACAGTTACTTAAGGGAGGAGAGAAGTCACAGCCCAGATTGCCTATTTTACTCTATTGATTAGATAATAAATATAGACAACAAGCTCAGATACCATGTCTAGTTTTGGCCAGATACATCCCACCCAAAACATCTGCAGTGGTGAAGATTAGCCATCGCCACGCATCATATTTACAGAGAGCATGTTTGTAACACTTATTATGCCACGGTCATCCTAGTTTGGGAAGGCAACATTCAGGAAAGGACAGGGAATGGGGGAACAGACATAGAACTGAACACTGCACTGGTAGAAAATTTAACTGCTTGGTTGAAGGGATTTTCTGCTCTCTCTTTAACAAGGTACTGGTTAAAGACGGAAATATCTGGGGTTACAGGAACTTGCTTTAGGGCCACATTTTTCAAAGTACTTTTTAAAACATCCAAGAAAAGGGAAGAATTACCGTTCGTGAGAAGCCTTTTTCTGTTGGAGACTGTCCAATAGTAATTTTCCTGAGGAACCTGTCATTTGTATCCAGTACTGCAAGGAACGCAGAGAGAAAGACGAGAGAGAAGTCACATTGCAAGTCCTAAGTCACATCTATGCCCCATTACAAACACTCAGCTAGATCACCTATGAAGAGAGGATGGCAGTTCGAGATACTATCCTCTCCTGAAGAATGGCAACTGCTACTCAATGGGATCCTCCCCCAGAACTGAACTGCAACAAAATTAAGATGCCCACAGTCACACGCAGACCCTGCACTGCATCCAGAGGGAGCCTACCTCCTTCTGCGGGCATTAACCACAAGCACAAAGCCTCTCTGAAAAGCAGAGCTGCTAGTATTATTCCAATTGCTTTTTCACTACCATTAGTCAATCTGAAATCGGGAAATTATTACGGCCTAAAAAGAAATAATCATTTTAGAGGTTAAGTGATAAAATGGTCAGATTCTACCATTCAGTGAGAGCAGTTTCACACAGCCCCATTAACCCAAATTACCTTGGAAACACAAACTATCAAACACTGGCTTAAATTTGCTGTTTCTTACTCTCTGCTTTAAAAATTGTAAGTATTTTATAAAATATTTCCCATGAGACAGACTACTTTAGCCCCATTACAGGGTACGAAGCAAGTTTTGGAGAACACATTTCACACTGTATTTTAATAAAAAGAAGGAAAAGCAATACTCTTGGGGTCTAAATCAGAAAAAAAAAAAAGAAGTCTTAATTTGAAATTTCTTTTGCTAGTGAAATATTAAATCTGCCAGACCAGAGATTGATCGTACCTTCAGGTATCTTTAAAAACCTTTTAAAAATCCAGCCTTTATTTGCTGTCAGTCCCCAACAGAGCAAGTGGGCAGATTAAAACGGGGTTTAATCCCAGAGCAGAACGCTCTCCTTGCTCAGAGCTTTCTCACTCAGGTAAAAAGGCTGCAGTTGCCAAACTCGGCTTTCTCAGTGACTGACAAATCCAGAAACACAAACTTGCACCAGTTAGTGAAGTCCCAGTCCTTGTGAAGTTAGAGCAGATCCAAGGCCCTGCATCAGACCTTTTAGAAATGGGATCCCAGTTGCAGGCACCTGGCGCGCCAAACGCTCACGAGAGGCCAGCCCTGTCCCCTTTCCCAGGAGACACAGCTCCTGCTGCACTCACAAACCCCTCTTTTGACACATTTTGTTTCTTAATATAATTCTTTCATTTAACGGCTCTTATACCTCTTTGCCACGTTATGGTGCCTGGGTCAATGTCCAATCTCACAAATAAGTTCACTTCTTCCTTTGTCAAAGCCATAGGGTCAGTTTTGTTAATGCCCAATTTCTATGGGAGGAAAGAACAAATAAAAATTAAAAAAAAAAAAAAAAGCACAATGAAAGGATTCACAGAAATGAACCTTTCACTAGAGCAATGAGCCTTTGGCAGCAGCATCTGCATATTCAGGAATAAGAAGGGGCTGCCTTTTTGGTGCCCCTTCTCCTAGACCCCACAAGAAGGCAAGATGATCCATTATCAGCATGTAAGCGGGAGCAGAGCTTGCTGCCGGCCAGCGAGTAAAAGGCAAGGCAGACAGAACTCATCAGGGCAGGCTGTCACCAAGCTTTGTGCAAGGCATCTACAGGAAGAGTAAGAGAGAAAGCTCTGCAGTTTCTTACATGCCTTGTTCTAATCATTAGTCTCACGTGCTGCCGTCCATTTCTCATTAGTTTGCCGAGGGTCACTGCACACAGCCACACGTATTTAAAGACACTGCTTTCAGCATGCTGGTTAAGCAGCACAAAGGAGGAATTAAACCATTCAGTCACAAGGCTGTCAGCATCCCTGAAAGCGGATCTTGAACATACTGAGAGGATGGGCAGTTTGCCAAGTTGCTTAATTGAGAGAAGAATTATCTGAAGAAGCCTGATACAAGTGCAAGCTTAGGAATGAGGAAAACGATTGAGTTGATTTATGAACGAGCAAGCTTTTTTTAATTAACTAGACAGCTAAGTCATATTTTTCTCCAGAAGAACAGCAGGGAAGAAGAAAGTCTGTTTTCTTCCTCTTCAATCACATCATTTAGAAAAATAAATACATAAATAAAAAATAAAAATAAAAAATTAAAAATAAAGACACTCTTTCCGGAATATTAGCATCCCATTTACATCTTGACATTCAAGAGGAGTGGTTAGGGTAGAGTTCCCTCAACAGTCCATCAGGAACACCAAGCAATATGACATAGCTTCTTTGCTCAGCAGCGGAAGCAAACCACACACTCTTCAATGGTTGAGACATTATAGTCAATTAATAAATGAGAGTTTTAGCTTCCTAAGTAGTCTGACTATTGTTTCTGACCTCCAAATGGGCAACTGATCCAGCCTCAAATATTGTACAAACAGGTTTGTACTTTGAGCTTAGCAAGCCCCACGCTGTCCTCCTAGCCAGAAGGTCCAAGCCCAGTGCAAAACTATTCCTGTGTTAATCCTCATTTTTGCAGGGGCCAGGGACACACGCTAGTTCACATTAATTTCTGAGGATCAGAGGAGCTGTGGTCGCGATGACAGGGCTACTCATTTAACTGGAAATTCTTTTTCTGGGAAGAGGAGGAGTGGGCAATGTAGGGGACAGGTATTTTTTTCTATTTTCCCCTGTTAGCTCCATCTGGATAAGATGAAAAATTCTCTTATGTCCTCATTTTGCTGAATTTTATAAATTGCCTTTTTTTGCAATGCATTATCTATATAGGATCACATGGGAACTATCAATCTCTAGCTGTAACTGGGTGTAAGGAACAGAAAGTGATTCTGGTCCTTTCTCAAACTGCATTAAGAACGTTGAATTGACACTATTAATAAAGGGCACTAATCCCTTCGCCTCTTCCCACTCTGTTACTCATACAGCATATGATAAAGAGAATTACATCAATGATTCTTCCCCCTGGGGCTGCATCTCACTGTTTTCTGCGCTGCACGAAGAGCTACCACACTTTTGCCCACTTTATGAGAAAAATAAATGCCAGCAGAATGACCTACAGGACAACATGAGGGTTTCTGTAACCTTCCTTTGCCTATATAAGGGATGAGTAAGTGGAACAGAACCAGAAACCAATGCGAAACCAGTGAACTTACCTGTAGTCTTCGGATCTGAATGTCTGAGAACTTCCTAACACCACTGACAGAAGGCACCAAGCGGTTGTAGAGAGCCTTGCAGAACGAAACAGGTAGGTAGTCAGCACTGCTGGCACACTCAGAACATCTTGGCTAAAGGGGGCTAGCCCAAATACCTCATGAAAAAGATCATACCTGGTCAGTCTGAGTTAGCTCATGGAATATACGTGCATCAACAGCAGCAGCGACCAGGTTGTTGGCTGCAGTAATAGCATGGATGTCACCAGTGAGGTGGAGGTTAAACTAGAGGACATAAACTATATCAGTTACCTCATCCTGCTGCAATTTTCACTTATTTCAATTCATTGTAGACAGATGGAAAGAGAAGTATTAATAGCAAAGTTAAAGTGGGTGAGGGTGGAGGGGGAGAGATTGCTCAGTGCAGTATGTGGAAGAGAGGAAAGAATTTCTCTAAAACAGAAAAATGCCTCCCCCACATTTATGTCATTTTATAAACTTCCAGAATGAAGCTTCCAAATAAAAAGTCTTTTTTTCAGGACAACAGTTCTCACACGTTCCTTGACACCTGAAAAGATCAGAGCATGGCACATCTGCATTACTCCTCCTTTACCTTCTGACCCACTCTCGTGGTTTCATACATACATTAACTGAAGCTGCTGCTGCTCCCACAAAGGTATCCGAGCTAAACTGAAACCAGCAGCCTTGCGTAGTGCTAGCAGTAGAGCTGTGGTTGCACAGAGCTCTGCAGAAGCTAACCACTCAAACACACAGTATCGTAGGCAGAACTTGTAGACCACGTACTACACAGTGACACTGCTAGTAATTTTCTTGGTTCTATCTCATTAAAAGATAGTTTGAGTGGGCTTGTCTACATGAGTTATCTGGCTGCACCATAGCTATACTGACAGAAGACTTGGGATATAGAGCTTACGTGACAAACTTGCATTATGGCAGTGGAGTAAGAGATGTGGGTAAAACAATCCTTTTCCTCTGTAGCAGAGCAGCAAAGGAGGAAGATGAAAAGGGGACATTAGAAAAGGCGGTATGACAGAAGACCTTATGGTACTACTTTATTGGAGCCTTGCTAGTGTGGTCTTAAAAACCAGAGAGCTAAAAGCAGAACAGAGGTAGTCACATACTGATTATAAATCCTAATTAGCAAATGCTAATTGTTGCCTCCTTCTACTTACATGCAACAAGAAGCAATTAGTACCACCTTGGTTCTGCAGTATGAACTCAAAAGTTTTTCACTTGCTAATCTTTTCCTAGGATGAAAACTTCATGCAGAAATATCCAATGATATATCAAGGTCATTACTGTAACCAGTGACTCCAGATACTTTGATTTTAGGAGACAAGCATCGATTAAAACACTCCCACAAAACTATGTGTACGTATACCACTGTGGGTCATACTTAAAGAAAGTCCTTTCAGCCAGTTTGGTTCCAAAAGCAGGGCTGTTTCCCACTGTTGCACACAGTCAAGTATTTTGGCTCTTCTTATTAACACTCACAAACAGGAGGAGATTATTTTTCCTGTCACATCTATCATTCACACATGTTCTTGGCACTTGACTAAATCAATATTCTGCCTCCTTAACATTTTTACCTTTTATGGATTTGCTGCATCAATTGGAATGAACAGCCCTTTTGATCATTTCTGCTTTTCTTCCTAGAATTGCCCCGTGCCAATCCATAGTGCACAAGACAAAGGTAGAATTATACAGGCAATTACTTTGAGAGTTCAGAAGCACAAGAGCACGTGCTACACGTGCCTTTCAATTCCCTACCCCCAAACACAGGATTTTACTTGTTGCCAAGTCACGTCAGAAATATGCTGCAGTGCCAGTCCCCCACACGCTGAGGTCTTGGCATTACTGATTCCCAACTTCCCTTTTCCCATTTCATGTTAGTAATCTAAAACACAAGTACACCAAAATAGCTCACAGAAAGCTGGTGACCACCACTGCTGACAGAACTACTTAATAATCTTCCAAAACTTAAGCTGTTATCATCTTCATTTCAGTGCTGGGAAAGAGAGGCACAAGATGTACTTTGCTCAAGGGTATGCAGCAATTCAAAGGTAGAGGAGGTGAGGGAACAGAAGAACTGGGAATTCCGAGTTCTATGAAGTTCCCTGACCATTCAGACACCCTTCCGAAACAACCAAAAGCTTTGCTGAAACCAAGCATCCAGTTCTTGGGAGTGCTACACCGGGCCATAAACAAAAAATATTCATAAGTTGCCTGAGTGCATTATCTCTTAGAGTTCTGCAAGCTATAGGTACAACGAGGCTTTCTATAAAGAATTACCTCTTCCATGGGGATAACTTGACAATAGCCACCACCTGCAGCTCCACCTACAGAGAAACAGTAGTCAAATCATGCAAATAAAGGTCTCTATAGCCCAGACTGGTATTACATGTGTTTGATTAATGGCTTTAAGAAGGCAGTTACTGCCGAGCAGCTGAGTTTAAATCCCCACAGCACTTGAAGATAACACTGAAGAACTTACCCAATGTTTTTTGCTCTTATAAGAAATGCAATTGTAACTCTCAATTATGTAAAAGTACAACGCAGCAGAATAAAATCTTTGAATGCCATCTTTCCCCATTAGTCCTACTCCAAGAAACAGAACAGCTCATACCTTTTATACCAAAGGTTGGCCCCTGAGAAGGCTGACGAAGACAGGCAAAGACATTCTGGTGAAGGTGTGCTCCTAAGGCTTGAACAAGACCAACAGTAGTGGTGCTTTTCCCTTCTCCCAGGGGAGTAGGAGTTATCCTGCAGTGAAAAAGCAGGACAGACACAATGAAACCTTTGCAGTGGGTGAGACTCAAAACACCAGGACAAAACAGTCACCCAGTAAGTCCAGTTAGTGCCAACTGGAATTCTGGATTGGCTTAGACTTCAGGTAATCTTCACCAGTTTGAAACTGGAATGAGATTGGCAAATTATCACATTAACTGCCAAAGACTTGTTAGTTACTGTTAAAGGCAGGCTACTAGACTAGAACTCTGACTATGATCCAGTCTGCCCTCAATAACCCTGATGTGCAGAGCACAGCAATTTATCAAAGGAGAGAAACGTTAAACTACATTCCCACTATTTGCCACAAGAGAGAAATCTATTTCCCAAACCACTAGACTTTTACAGTGTGATTTACTAAAACCCAGAGGTCCCCATACAGTCACCTTACCAAAAGAATACACAACAACAAGCCACGCTAATAAAATTTCTTTTCACCTGGACACAAGGCAAGTGATGCCTCAGTTAAGGAAGTACCTACCCAGTAACAACAACGTATTTGCCATCTGGCTGGTTCTTCAGCCGTTTCAGAGCTGACAGATGAACCTTGGCTTTAGTTTGGCCATAGAGCTCCACCTCATCAGGGAGTAGGCCAACTTCTTTTGCAACTTGATCAATGGGCTTGGGTATACAAGACTGCGATATTTCAATATCACTTAAAAGAAAGAGAGCAAGGTCAATTTATAAGTCAGAGGCTTGTCACAGATTCCCCGCTTCTGGGTGGCATAAGCAACAAACACTATGTTTTAAATATTTTAACCCATCATAGTTAAATGAGCCGATCCCACCAATATTGGCTACACTAGAATAGACACATCCTCAGACTTTACTTTTTGAAAAAAACAAACAAACAAATCAAAAAAGAAATAAACCAACAAAAAACTCAAACCAACACCCCCAGACTCCAATCTGAGAATGTCTTTTTGTAGGCAATGCATTACGCTCCCTTGTGGTATTTTGTATATTTTTCAACTGGTCTGTGGGGACTTGACACTAACAACTGGTACTTCAAGATTCTACGTTTTTGCCATGTCAGACTGAAAATTTTCCAAAATACAAGTAACTTGCTATTTGTTGAATCAGCAACTATCTAGCTGGCCTAAAGAATCCGTGGAAGTCCATGTTTACGCCTTAGTATTATCAGGATAATCCAAGCCTACACTTCAACATATGTCACAGCACCACTGCAGGTTAGCTCTGCTCCCTTAGGAAAGCCTTACCGTGCTCTCTCTCTACTTCTCTCCAAACTTCAATGCCAACTACAGTCTGCCTACATGTATGCCCCATATCCTGCAAAGCTTGGGAGGAGAAGTGAATACTATACTGCATGAATACTGACAGTGGCTTCATTTGAAAGCATTACCTCGGAACAGGCATCTTTAGGGTAAGCTGGGTATATTGGATGTTCCATTTTCCAGGCTGGAACTTCTCCAGAAAACGCTGCGCACTCTCCACTGTGCTCTAAAATGAGCATGAGAATGTATTATAGCAACCACCACTGCATGAACCATGCTGGGTAACAAAGAGATTCAGAAAGCTTTCCCCCTCCCATCTGTCTCAGTTTGGGATTAACACAAAGTGCTTTCATTAAAGCTCATGGTTTTCTTAAAAAGAAAAAACCCTCACCGTATCTATCTATCCATCTACCTACCTGTCTCCCAGTGTGCTGGATTTTTTGGGTTGCTCTGTGCCAGCAGGGCTCCTTAAGCAAAGCAGGAAACACAGGGAGCTGGCTTATACTATTACTATCCTGCTTTTTATCCAGTCACCCTACAGACAGTTTTAGAATTACAGCCAGAGCATTGTAAGACAAGCCCATTATCTCACTGTTTTGAGAGACCACGCTCAAAAAAAAAAAAACCAAACCCCAAAAAGCACCCAAAATAAGCCTCAACCAAAAAAACCCTCTGTATTAACATTTCCTTAAGGTCCATCTTCTTCCTCCGTTAACTGAATCCAAATTCTTTGGACTAAAAGTTGGAAATCCTAATTCAACTTCTGTAAGAGCAATAAGGAAGCACCACTTGCTTTGGTTGTGTGCTGATAGTCAGCAGCAACATAGCCCAAAGGCAAACATAGAGGAGATAATCAGCAGTCTGACAGTCTGCCCACGTACCTGCATTAACATGGCCACAGTCATAGGCCCAACGCCACCAGGAACTGGGGTGATGTAGGAAGCTTTTTCCTTTGCTGTATTGTAAGCCACATCTCCTACAACTCTTTTTCCACTGGCCTTTGTGCTGTCTGGGGATTTAAGAAAAAAAGTAAGTTACATATCACAACCAACAGAGGAGGCAGCATTGACTGAAGCTGAAGTCTTCTCTGTTGGAGTACACAAAACAGAAGCTGAGTACCCAGAAAGCTGTAAAGACAGATAAAAAGTTAAAACAAAATCACAAGATGAAGCTGTTTTCATCATACTTCACTCAGAGAGTGCCAACAGCTCATGCAAGCTATCTTCCCATTAAGCACCATTTATCCTCAGCCAGACAGATCTCCCCTTCCTTGAAGATACAAGTGTTTTCTCAGTGGCAAGTGGCCCACAAGGGAGCCTGAAGATGACTCCAAAAAAAAAAAATGCAGGGGGGATCAAAATACAGACCAAGTCTTATATCTACACAGTCATAAAACACTAACGGGACATATAATAGAGATATCACCTGAACCATCCTCTCACAGCTCCTGCTGTGTTGCTCTGAAGGATTAGTTTCCCATTTGAAGGTGATATAAACCAATCATCTAAAAGAAGTGAGAGAATAAACATGATCGACTTGTTCCAAAACCCCAGGTTTACATTTGCTCTGTTCCATTTTGGAGGAAATTTAGGCCTTACTGCTAAATAAAATCACCTGCCTTTACAGAAACTGAAGACAGAAAATGCTAAGCTTTTCAATTATTCATTGCCACTCTAACGATGGACCGGTAAATACTGCAGTTCACAGAGATCAGAGTCTTGTCAAAACAAACCTCACAGGTGGCTTAAGAGAGGTCCAGTAGAATAATCTCCTTTCTCTCCGGCAAAAAAAAATTGCTATATCCTGCTGCACAACATGACCTGACAATTCAGAAGCAGATATGATACTTTTTTTTTTTTCCAGTGATGACCTTTAAGCTTATCCATAAAGAGAGAGAAAAAAGACAAAATGCATTAGTGACTAGCACAGTCACCTAAGGAGCTCGCTGATTATAAACAGAGCAAACAAAAAAAAAAAAGGCAAATTAAAGTTTCTCCTGGAGTGGCAGATCCTCATTTCAGATATGAGGACTCCAGGGAACTTTCAAGCAGTATGAAAACCCCTGAAGACAGGTTTTTATGTTGTTACATTGAAATGGCATATTGGATACAGCAAGTGTATGTTTGAACAGAACACAATTAATAACTATAATATATATTTGGCAAGGGGGAGGAGCAGAAGAGAAACCAAACTCCCCAACAGCTGATTATGGTAAAAACAAAGAGGGGAAAAAGGAGCTCCTGCCAACACTAAATTTTAGCTGCATTGTTACTGACAATTACCAGCTTGGATGTTTTGCTGTGTTTGCATTTTAAGCAATGTTTTTTTTCGCTGAAGTTCAAAGCTTGAACAACATCACAGTGTTTCTACAGCCTCTGTCAGCTTTGCTGACTGCACTGCAGACCAATGTGGCTTTCCAGCCTAGAGACCAGTTTAATTAGGGTTGCAAAAGGCAAATACCATAATCGTATTTTCTTCCAAGGATGCCAAGCAGGCTTACCACCCACCCTGGCCAGGAAGACTCCAGACACAAGAATGAAGAAAACAAGCGATGAATTAGGCGCTCCAAACACAAACAGCTTAACCTGCTACACAGACAGATTGACGAGCACAAGCCAAACAAACCCCCAGTCCCTGCCTCCGCATCCCCACCTCACGCCAAGCACTGCTGAGCACAACCTAGGAGCTATTCAATACCTTTAAAATATTCTTTTGAAGGAAAGCACACATACAACACTTTCCGTCTCTCCTCATAATTTCACCCTCTCAATATTCATCATCCCACTCTTAACATAACCGAACTAGTTACCGAGAGTATCAGTGACACTACAGTCATTCCCAGTGCCTGTGTCTTCTTTGATACAGTAGGTTCTCTAGCCCGCTGGAACACGAGAGAGAGCATCCAAGGACTTTGAGACTAAAGAAGCAAAGGACATGCCTATAGACATGGAATGAACAGATACGATCACAGAATCATAGAATGGTTAGAGTTGGAAGGGACCTTAAAGATCATCTAGTTCCAACCCCCCTGCCATGGGCAGGGACACCTCCCACTAGAGCAGGTTGCTCAAAACCCCATCCAGCCTGGCCTTAAACACCTCCAGGGATGGGGCATCCACAGCTTCCCTGGGCAACCTGTTCCAGTGCCTCACCACCCTCACAGTAAAGAATTTCTTCCTAATATCTAATCTAAATCTCCCCTCTTCCAATTTAAAACCATTACCCCTTGTCCTGTCACTACACTTCCTGACAAAGAGTCCCTCTC
This sequence comes from Numenius arquata, assembly GCF_964106895.1. Lineage (NCBI taxonomy): Eukaryota > Metazoa > Chordata > Aves > Charadriiformes > Scolopacidae > Numenius > Numenius arquata. The sequence continues at coordinate 31,299,835 of NC_133581.1, forward strand.
CGGCTCTCCTGTAGGCTCCCTTCAGAGATTGGAAGGCTGCTATGAGGTCTCCCCGGAGCCGTCTCTTCTCCAGGCTGAACAACCCCAGCTCTCTCAGCCTGTCTTCATAGCAGAGGTGCTCCATCCCTCTGAGCATCTTCGTGGCCCTCCGCTGGACCTGTTCCAACAGGTCCATGTCCTTCCTGTGTTGAGGACTCCAAAGCTGGACACAGTACTCCAGGTGGGGTCTCACCAGAGCGGAGTAGGGGGGTAGAATCACCTCCCTTGACCTGCTGGACATGTTTCTTTTGATGCAGCCCAAGATGCGGTTGGCTTTCTGGGCTGCCACTGTGCACTGCTGGCTCACGTTGAGCTTCTCATCCATGAGCACTCCCAAGTCCTTCTCCCCGGGGCTGCTCTCCAGCCATTCTCTGCCCAACCTGTATTTGTGCCTGGGACTGACATGACCCAGGTGCAGGACCTTGCACTTGGCCTGGTTGAACTTCATGTGATTTGCACAGGCCCACCTCTCAAGCCTGTCCAGGTCCCTCTGGATGGCATCCCTTCCCTCCAGAGTGTCAACTGCACCACACAGCTTGGTGTCATCAGCAAACTTGCTGAGGATGCACTCAATCCCACTGTCCATGTTGCTGACAAAGATGTTAAACAGCACTGCTCCCAATACCGACCCCTGAAGAACACCATCTGTCATTGGTTTCCACTTGGACATGATGATCTCCATCCATCTCCAGAGACAGTTGTATGAGAGACACCCTGAGTGCAGTTTCTGGGCTGGAGCTAATCCACAGACAAGCGCTGGGAATATCCATATGGCTTCCAAGGAAACTTGTAACAGTATATATCCAACTGTAACACATTTCTGGTTGATATATGACTGCAAGCACAGAAGACCATATATGACCCTTATCTATAAAACATGAGAGCACCTGCTTGCAGTCTGGTCTTTTGTTGGACATCATTTGGAAAGGTGTTTCATGAGGGATCCAACACAATCCGATCTTACAGTCCTGTGATGCCAGCTTGATTCCCAGTACACAAAGATATAAAGAGAACAACAAGTCAAGGCTTTCTGCATCTTTCTAGCTCCTCTGGTGTTTGAAGAGCATGGCACCAAGACCCAGAGGCTGATCCTCCTTTGCTGCTCTCATATTCCACTGTTCAAGGCTCCCTGTTAGCTAGGGCTGCAAAATCCCATAGCAGAGAACTCCATCTTCCTTCACCATGACTCATGGAGGGACATTCCAGAGACTATACCATGTCTGGAAATATCCTCTGTCTGCACTGCTCTCCCTTCCTGTAGCACAACAATTTCTACAGACTTGGAATAAGGCATTCAGAATATTTGCTGTACTAGCCCTCCAACTGCAGCAGTGGTGAGAGAAAGACAAACAGAATCCAGTTTGGAAAGGAAGTAAGACATACTTGTCTGCACTAATAGAGGATTCTGGAGATGCTCTCTTCCTCTCTCTTTACCTGAAGACCTGGAAGAAGCTCTGCTCAGCTGTAGTACACGAGCACAGAGCCAGATGCACTTCAACTGTCTATTCTAGACTTCAAACCGGCAGCCTTGGGAGCATACAGGTCACCCTCTGTTCAAAAGCACAACAGCTGCATTTGCATGATGCTACGTGGCTATAGCTTTTTTAACTCCAACTTGGCAAGACTGCCTGAAGTTAATGTACTGACATGTAACCAAAACATTGGGATTTGCTTGTACAGGGCACCCCAGCGTGTAAAGTATAGGCATATTCAGAGATTGCCGTGTCCTCCAGCTGCAACTCACATGTACACCTAGAAGGCACCCAGCTATGGTAAGATGTATGGCAACTGTGCTATTTCTCCCTCTGCCACATTCAAAGCACCACCACAGCTAGCAGCAATAGTCTATCCGTACAGTGATGTTGCTGGAGAAGCTGGCAAACTAGCTGATGTTCTTTCTGTAGCGCTGCAATTCCAACAATTCTGGCACTGATTTCCCAAAAGATTAATATGAAAACTTTTTCGCAACTTAATGAGAAAGAAAAAGAGAGGCACGAAAACCCAGCAGCTTCAGAAAACCATATGAAAAAATGAAAAGAAACGTCTGTGGCATCCATCGTTCTGAAATCTGACAATTTCCATGGTGGTCTATCAAGCCCTGATTACCGAGTCTCACAACACCACTAATCATATTACCACGCGACGCTGACTAGGCTGGGTGTACAAGAAGCTCAGATCTCAGCGCACTGCCCAACGCAGACTAATGGCAAAGGACCAGGGCCGTGTCCTCAAGAGATGCAGTTCACATCAAGCCTGAAAAAAGGTCATACCACAGTATGTTAGAAACGCAATGGTAGTTTCATTTGCAACATGTTAGCAGGGAAGACTCCAGGCCCATTCTGCTTCATCCAAATTAGCAGTGACCCTGTGGGTTTTGGCAAATTGCCTAAGTTTGGGTAGCTTGGCACAAACACGTGAAGCAACAAACAGCAACAGCAGATGACTTATTAATTACACAGAAGCCTAATGTTTTTAAATGCAACTCAGTGTCATCTTTGAGGAACAAGACTGCTGAACAGAAATTTCTTTACATTCCATTAAATAATGGCAACAAAATGACTGATTAATTATGAAAACTACCTTTTAAAAGCCTTGTGGGTGTAGCACAGAGATAGCTGGATGGTGACTAATTTTCCATATCATTCAATATCTGTAATTTGGATTTAAAATGAGATGAAAACAGAGATTGCCAGACTGTCTGTTCCTCCTTTGTAAGGAAGGAGAAGCTAAGTGAAACCCTACCCTAAAATCCATTATGTTCAAGCATTTTATTCTATGCCAGAGCCACTGTCACCAATACTCTTGCAGAAGATGTTTTGTTTCAAAACAGCCATTCAAGCCTAAGAAGCTAATGTTGTGATTCAACAAATCCACAGCTACTTTAAGAGACTGCTTGCCATTTATGTAATTCAAGCAGAACAACTTAATCAGATCTAACTGCAAAGTAATGACAGCAAAGCTGCATGCTCACAAGTGACAACAGCAGCAAAACTTCCCTATGTAGTTGCGGCAAATTACATGGATATTGTGTTATAATATTTCCTAGGCCGCCTCCGTCCCCTGCTGATCATCAGCCTCATTGAAGGCAGAAACAAAACCACCAGTTATCTGCTTTAGGACAGTACTTCAGACCAAACTTTTTTTTATTCTGGCATCTTCAGAGGTTGCCATCATTACCTAAGACAGACTTAAAAGAGAAAGAAGTCTGCATTGACTAGGAACACCAAGGAAACAGTATCCATGTACTTACTTAGCAACTGCATTTATATACAAATAAACACATACCCACTCTTTATACATTACCCACGCACCTGGCACATGGTTAATTCCACAGTCTATTACGATTGCACCAGGTTTGATCCATTCACCTTTTACCATTTCAGCTTTACCAGCTGCAACCACCAGGATATCAGCTTTACCAACCTATAAAAGGGAAAAAAAAAAAAGCCAAATAAACAACTCTGTGTCACACCTGCAGTGGAAAAATGCAGAGCTGCTCCAGCTTCGATTGCAGTGAAACTGAGTGCTCACCCATTGCCATGGGAGAGACAGAAGGGCATCCTCAGCAGCTAACGGTAGTTAGCAGTTCCTTAGCTAGCACAAATTCCTGCAGCCAGAAATCATGGCCTGTTTTCACACCCCTATCCTGAACTGTTGCTAGTCAACACTTCACAACCTCCTTTGAACTCCTCCATGATTCCCAAGTAGATCACACAGACTCCTTTTAGATAAAATTAAAGTCTTCTGCATATTCTTATCTTCCTCCCTTCAAATATCCCTGCATATTCAGCTGCTCTTTTCAATGCTAGAAATATACCCAGCACTCATCGGATGGCAGCCAAGAACAACCCCTGCACAGAACTCTAAGCAGCCCTTCACTTATGGTAGCACTGCCTTGTGGTTTTTAAGTCCAGGACTGTATAACACGCAAATTCCAGCGAAAGCCGATTGTGATTTAGCACTAATATTTGTTCAGACAGTGCTCAGTAAATTTGACAGATCTGGTCACAAAGCTGGTGCTAGAGACTCGGACTGAAACACCTTGTCAGTTCTTGCGCTGCTTCATTCATGTTTGCTTAGGAAGCTGCTATCCCTTGGAATTTTTTCTTTTAAACTTCAAGGGAAATAAACTATTTTTAAGATTTCATTAAGAATTAGCACTTCAATTGTTAATCAACCTAACAACTGTCTTATCGAGCAACTTAGCAGCATGAAGCATTGCAGTGTTTCTGATCTTCCTTGTGAGTTATATTCAAACACACCTACCCTCCTTTCAGCTTTAATACTTGCCTACAGAGCCTGGCAGTGTCGATTGCTCTACGAAATCCAAGTAGGTGGCAGCACAGCAACACACTATTTCTGTCACTCTCACTGCTAAAGAGGAAAACGGTACCAACTCCCAGTCATAGAAAACAGACTGGAAAAAAATAACCTGCAGAAAACACTTGGTCTAGCATTTCCCAGCCATTAGATCAAAAGACCACTTGGCTTTTTCAAGAAAAAACAAAACCACATATGCTGTCTTGCAGGCCACTACTTGGAGATTAGGAAGGGATGATTAAATTCTCAGAACTTGGATAAAGAAAACAAAAACATTATTTCTATTGTTAAAATTAAAACCCTCTAATTAAGGGCAAAAAGTAATGAGGATCCTATTCCAGTAGAAGTATTTACACAACCATCCAACGAACAGGACTGGGAAACTGCTTCAGATGAAAGACAGTCCAAACCCAATGACTTAGAACAGCGATACACCGGGTAGCAATTTGCAGCTGGCAGCACTGGTTCCCGGGAGGTAACTCCAGCCTCATGCATCTCTCCTATCCTTACCTCCTCAGCCAACGTTGAGGTCTTTGAATGGCAAGTGGTTACTGTTGCATGATTCCAGAGGAGCAGGTCATGCATGGGAGCACCAACGATCTTACTGCGACCAACCACGACAGCTCTTTTCCCCGCAACCTGGATGCCTGCACCACAGAAAGTTAGGAAAAGTAAAAATAGGTCACTGTGTGTTCTAGTACAAACTAACTCAAATGGCTAAGGAGTCTTTTGGTCAGTTTACATCTGGCTCTGGTACTTCAGGATACTATTTTTCTTCTGGGTTGCATGTGATAGGGAACTGGAGTTGAGAGGGAGGAAGGACCACTTTAAAACTAGCTTTTTTCATCTGAAAAGGCAGAGATGAAATGTGGCACCTCAACAAAAGTTTCAACACGAAGCATTAGCCTTGCAAGGTGCATAATTTCTCCGCTTATTAAAGACTACCATACTCATGAATAATGGATGAAAACCTCCTTACCTGTCTGCCTGATAAGTTCCATGCATCCTTTTGGCGTACAAGGAATAAAGCAGTCTCCAAGGTCCCCTCTAGAGAGTTTCCCAGCATTGATGCTACTTAAGCTGTATTTTGACAGAATAAAGGCTAAGTAAGATTCCCAGCCTCATGATCACCATTGAAAAGAAACAAAAAAGAAAGTTTCTTTCTGGAGTAGCTGTCATGCTCTCCAGGTGTGAAGTTAATTTACCCATCTACATCCTTCTCAGGTGCAACAGCATTGGTTATTTTTTCTGTATTGATGGGTTTATCAGAGTCAAGTGGCAGCTGCACTATAAAGCCATGAACAGCAGGATCTCCATTCAGAGAGGCAATGCACTTGAGGACCTACAACAAGTAAAGACCAAAAATCTAATGGCTGATAAACTGAAATATGACTGATGCAAACGAAAAAGCACTATCCTATCTGGATTAACAGACACACAAAATATGTTTAGTTTTTCCACTTAAAGTAACTCAAATTTTTACTTTTAGAAAAATACCTGTTAAAGTCTCTAGATTTTAAATTGTAGTGTCTAGTTTTCTTTTAAAAATAAAAAAATCTCAGCAGGCTCCAGCTCTTTTTTCATGAGTTAATATCTTACGGGCAAGCAGTCTTTTTTTATAAAATAAGAGGGTCAACGTAAGTTCATCCCTTGAGCTCAAACTCTAAATTATGTATTTTTTCACTATTGGCTGTCTTACTTACGTCAGCTTCTGTTGCTGTGTTCGGCAGTTTTATGTGATTGGCACTGATCCCAATCTGCAAATGAGAATACCAACAACATTATCTGATTTCTGAACTGACATCAGAGATTGATCCGGCTATTCTCTCAGTCCAGCCCAGCCATAGCTACACTCTGTCACATCTCCCAGCTCTATCTCCTGTTCCTGTGTCTACAGTCCTATTATTTGGAAATACCATCAGTGACAGAGAAGAAGAAAGATTAGTGCTCTGCCTGCTTACTTGGTCCATACTTCAACTGTCCTATTCAGCTTTTGTACATGAACAACATCATCTTGGCTTGACAGCATACTGCCTTGAAATGCCAGCAGAGAAGATGCCAGCTATCACCTAGGGAAACAGGGACTCATCTACGTTCCCAGCCCTGCTGTAGCATGTAATGTACCACTCGGTGACAGACGCAAGACAACTGCAGGTACAAGACATTCAGGGAAGGTAAGTGGATGGCCACAGGTCAGGAAGGAGAGAGCACGAGCTCTTCAGGCACATGTAATCTAGGAGACGATCACACAAAAAAGTGGCACAAACCTCTGCTGTTACCAGAGTACCCCACTTGGCAAATGTCATGTTACACACCTGTAATACTTCCTTATAACAAGGAATTCAGGCCAAGATTGGTTTCTTCAGTACGGGCAAAGCTTTGACAAACTATTTGATTTGCATCAGTTTTTTTCATATTCAGATTTGACCTACTGTAGGAGGGTAAAAAGAAATATTAAGAGTTTGGGCATTACCTCAGCAGCAGCCTTCAGCTTCATGTTAATGTAGAGGTTCGAATCATCCCGATTTCCAACCTAAGGATGAAAAGACAGTTGAGTCACACTGCAGAACAGAGACCCAGTCAGAAGCTGAGATGGGCTTAACCCTTGGCTTCCTTTGAGCTACACCAAGGAAACAGTGGTATTCTTGAATAACTGTAAAACACACTGCTAGAGGCTATAAGTAGCTGGAGCTAACAGTGGAGTGTTCTTTCAAGTAAAAGGCAGCTAAAGACAAGTTGTCTGATCTCTTCCATGAACGCTATTTACACCTGTTGAAAAACCTTAGAAACACAGTGCTCTCCAAAGGAAAAAATACCACCTGCCATCTCATCTGAGAAAGTTAAATCTCTAGCTAATTAACATGATCAGCAGGTGCTGATAACATCCAATTATCTGATTAAGGCTTTCAGAAAAGCTGGGCCTCTTTGACAACCAGGAATCTTAATTTTATGCACATACATGTGCCTTGATGGAGAGATTTCTTCCACTGCTGTTTTGTACCTCGAGAATTTTCCTGCCAAAGAAAAAACCAACAAAACAAGAACAAAGTGATGCACAATGAGAAAGCAGCACGTGGAACAAATGCCTCTAAGTTTTTGGCAGTATTGGGTGATTACAGTACAACAGCATTTCACAAGACTGTTTGAAACATCCAGTATGTTTTGTTAAAGGTAATACTCTGTGTAACCATAAGAAAATGAGGGTCAAATAAGGAAAAGCTGATAAGAAAAGTCCTGCCATTCCCTGGTACTTGGTAGCTATCACCGGTTCTCCCACAGATTATAAGCTGCAGGGGTGCCTGCATCTCCTGATCAGCCAGCATATGCTGGTTCCTCTTCCCTAGAGTCTGATAAAGAGTCTGTCTCCCCTTTAAAGACTGCTGGGTTTAGGAAAATGTATGCTTCATACAGGGCAGAAAAGAAGGAAGAGAGCAGACACCAGGAGATGTCAGCAAACAGACCACATATATTGTGCAAAAGCGGACACTTCTGACTATGGACAAAAAATAAACATTAACTGACTTGTTCTTTGAGCTCAGAGAACACTAGATACCTCTTAAGAAAAGAGCACATATCATGTGGGGTGCTACATATCAGAAACAGCTAGTTGCCCTGACTTAATTGAAAAATACACAGCTAAGAACATCAGTATTAGGAGATGAACTCCAAGCCCAGACTGTCTGCTAGCTTACAAGTGTCACGAAGCCAAAGAGCAAACAGGTTGTAAAGGCCTCTTGAGACAACCCAGGACTGAAGAGAACACAGGCTAACCAAGAAAAAAATCCAGTAACACTACAAGATATCCATTCTTGAAGACAGTTTACAAGGTCAGCAGTTCAGCACCTTCTATCAAAGCATCACTCACTAAATTTTAAATAAAAGACCTTCCTCCTTTCTTCTAAGGAGAAGACACCTGAGCCCAAAATACTGAATAAGGACAGAAACCACTTCTCTAAGCAGCCATTTACAGTCCATCAGTCCTTTGTGGCCACACAGTTCCTTCCTGTTACATGACACTTGCTACTGCTAGTCACCTTCTGATCTAAGCACAAAGAGTTTCCATATGTTATAGCTGCAAGTTAAAAAAAAAAAAAAATTCTAAACTCTAGCACTTACACTTCTGACAGACATCATATTCAGCAATGGGATTTTGTTCCATCCCCTGCACTCAAAGTTTTCTTGGCCAAAGGTGGTTTTGGTTGCGGTTTTTTTCCCCCCCCCCTGCGCCCCCATTTCTCTCCATGTTCTGACATAACAGCAGACCAAATTCCTTAAACACCCCATTTCAAAGATTTCTGGTACAAACACACCTCTGAAAGCTGACAGGCTTTGGGGCTCACAGAAATACATAAGCCTGGGATAGAGGCAACAAGCACTGTTTCCCCTTACTAGGCAAGAAGCCTACTTTCACCATTTCACAAACATAACGCTCAGAGATCTGCAAAGGTCTCATGAAAGAAAATAAAACACAAAAAAAACCCCAAACAGAAACAAGCCCTCCCACCCCCCCAATGTTTCTGGGCCCCAGTACTTGGAGAAAAGATATCACAGAACTGTGTTACCATCCCACAGGGAACTCTGCTCTTCTGTTCCTTATAAAATGTTATCATTGCAAGGCAGCTTTGATGGAGCTCATCAGCTGTGCGCTTACCATTGCAAAGCAACACAGATTTTCTGTAGTTGTCATTTAAGAAAACAATACCTGCAAAATTGCCAGTCCTGGTCTGAAGCCTGGAAATTTCTCTTTCATCTCAACAACTTGCTGCTTTAGTCTGTCTCTCACTTGTCTGAGGAGGGAAAGAAAACCAACAAGGTAGAAGTTATTCAAGGGGCTGAATTCTCATACATATGTGATAAGTCAGGAGTTGAAAAGATGACAGATGGGCAGACATATACTTATGCCTTGAGTTCACAAGTCCCAGCAATCTCCAAATAAGATTAATGTCCATAAATCATTAAGACACTTCGGAACTTATTTAATTTTTTAAACTTTTTTTTTAAGTCCATATTGTGCTTCTTCACCTTCCTCTTCATGGTCTCATAGGATACAAGATTAAAAAAAAAAAAAAAAGGTACAAAATTTGTACCTTTGTACCTTTCCTTGTACCCAGGAATTCCTGGGATTTCAAATGCCCTACTCAAAAGCACATCCTTTTTCCACATATACCATACCAAATCTACCTGTCTTCCACATGCACCAGTCAACACTGTCACACATGCTGTTCTGGTAAAGGATGAGGAATCTACAACGGTAAAACTCCAGAAAATAGTTAAACAGGAGGTACCTAAAGATATACCTCTTCTACAGTTGGTCAATACTATGTGTCTCTATTTCCTGCCTGCTTGATCTAACTCAGGCTGAGTAGGCAGCAGACCTTACACCCACCTTCCTGCCGCCAGTCTGCTTCTGTGCTTGCCAACATGCACGTGAGAAAATGCCCCCAGCCCGAGGGCTTCCAAACAAGGCAAAGATTTTTCCATGGGAGCAGGCAGGAGAATGGGAGGTGGACAGAGGTGAAGCAGTGAGGAAAATCAGCTAAACCCTGGTACACAGCTCAGGTCGACTCTTCACTAAAGGCAAGTTTAACAATGCAATTATTAAAACACAACTTTGAAATGGAAGCATGAGAGGATTGACTGATTAGTCAATCTAGTCAGATGTCAAATCATACCCAGTTTACTATACAATGTTTTAGAGATAACGGGTACCCATCACTCATAAATTAACCACAGACAGCTCAAAAGCCACTGTCATCACCCTCCCCAGCCTCACACTCCTCTCTAATTTCTAACCACTGTTTGGCCCCATGTGCCTGATCCTTCACCAGGGAAGGTGGTGGGGAAGAGGTCCTAGTGCCAGGCTCAATGTACTCTTTCAAATTTGAAATTCTGTCCAAAGCCTGGGTGCAGAGCCAGCACGACTGCTCTGTCTCCTCACGGAAGGCAGTTGGGATTCAGTGAGAACTAACCAGTCATGCCCATCTGACAGGCTCAGGGCGCTGTGGCCCTTCACTGCAAATGTAGAAGACACTCAGAGAGGCAAAAGCCAGGTAAGCAAACCTCACAGGACACTAGAGGCTTGAAAGGTCTGTCCTCCTCCATGTGATCTCCAGCCCGTGTCCCACCCACTATTCTCAAAGATGAGAAGGCGCTACCATCACACTTAGCAAATCTACCCTGCTCCAAACACCCTACTGTTTAAAACACAGATGGTCTTCTTGTGCTCATTTACCCCCAAACCAGTATCGTAAGGTCTGTGACCTCCCAAGTGGAACCAGACTTTCCAGACTGGAGGAGGTGCTCTTGGTGCCAGTTCATCAAAAATGTGAACAGCAAGGGTATGGGGACAGAGTAAGTAGCTGATGCCAGCTGGGAGGCTGCGATTCACGCTGTATCAGGAAACTCCAGGATGACAGATAGCCAGTGAAGCCAACTCTACCCTGCAACTGTGAGCTCCAAATCAGAAATGCCAGAGGCAAGAAGAAAGGGAAATGGGAGCAACACATGGCTCTGCTACAACCCAGCAGCACTGATTCCAGGAGACAGTTGCAGCTGGCCCAGCCAGAAGCAGCCCTGAGGCTATCCTAAGTCCCATCTCAGGGGAATCACACAGCCTTCTGCGATGTCCCAAAAAAATGCACCTCCCCTGCTGCCTCCCAAATCACTCTGTCAGAGCACTGCTGCACCTGAGCAGGGAGTTCAGAGTATTTATAGGTGTTTGTGTCTGGCCAAGCTGTTCAAAGTCTCTTAAGCTTTGGTAAAAGAGGTTGTTTTCAATCTTACTTAAGAAACAGTAGTTCACAGGTTTCCTTTAGCTATCACCTCTGTAAAAGACTTGACGCTAAGACTGGCTGATGAGTTCAGAAAACAGTGTCATAGCAAGCCTTGTCCTAGCAATTCTTCATGCTGGAGTGACAAAAGTTTATCTTCTGGGTAGCAAAATCGCCAGCTGTGAGCCCCTAGAGAAGGCACCAAATCTACAGCTGCAGACACAACAGGGCCTGAGCTCTCAAGCCAACCATAACGACAGTGCAGTGATCTCAAGGAGTGTCAGAAACCCACTGCATGTGCTGTGGAGCAGCTCCGTCAGGGAGCTAGTTCTAGGAACAGCCTCCAGTGTTCCAGTAAGGAAGGCACAGCACTGGTTTGTGGCCTGCAAACAAAAAGAAATGCAAACAAACATGAAATATATCATAATTTATGACCCAATAAAGCCCTCATAAGGGACAGTCAACTAGAAAGGGTCTCATGTCTGGGTTTTACTTTTAATCCAGTCTCCTCAATGGAGGAGAAACAAGCCCACCCAAGGGTCTAGTTTTCAGCTGTGAGGCAGGGCTGTGGCATGCTTTCACCTCCAGCAGCCATGACTGTTCACATATGATATTGCTGTCATTTTCTGGAATTGGGCATTAGCTCACTTCCCCTTCAGCTAGAAAAGAAAGGTAACACGCACACAAAGTGGTGCTGCCAGCACTGGTTTGCCTTAGGAGCCTTGAATCAAGAAATCACTTGTCAGAGAGCCACCTAGTGTTAAGTACCACTGATCTCTAGTTACCGCAAAAGCCATAGCTGCAAAGGTCTGAGAGAAAATTAAGGAAAAAAAAAAAACCAAACTCAAACAAACAAAAAGAAAATCCTTGTTTTAACTCTGCAGATTTACAAATGCATTACAAAATAATCTTTGCAAGCGAGCAGCTACTTAGCGATACAGTTTGCAAAATTCTATTGTGGACTTCAGGTCTTCACAAAGGTAGAAGTTCATACTGATAAAAGAACAACATTTTTGCTAGCTGTACGAAAACACTTTTAAATCTTCAAACATAATTTTGCAGCTGTATACGGCTGTTTCTCCAAAAGCCTTCCCTCTGAAGCTAAGACCCCTCCTGTGCCCACACGCTCTTCCACAAACAAACTCACACGGCAAACAAGGGTCCAGGGTCCACACAGGTTAAGGACAGCACATGGCTCTAAGCATACAGTGCAAAAGGCAGGTCCAAATATTAAAGGACTTGTTAGCTTTTCCTTCTCTAGACTGCAACAGTGAGCTGAATTTAAATTCATTAAGTGAATTTCCCAGAACAGCAAAGGACAAACCTCCAGCTCTACTGTAAATGGAGAGAGAAGCACAGCTCCCATGTCCGTGCTTCCTTACACACACACCTACCCCTATGGGATTATGTACACACAATGGCTTGGGTGGCAAGCACACACATCACCATACTGAAGATGACACTAGGCTGTGTTTCTGTCCCTTCCGTGAGTAACAGGGTCCAGGGTCTATGTGAATACTGCCAAACGTACAACCTGGCAAGTACCTCCTCAGGGACAGTGATGCTCTAATAAGAGGCCTGGCCCCCAGAGAAGAGGGTTTACTTACTGCCTGGATCACAGATCCCTCAAAGGTTTCAGAAACATGCATCAGAAATGCTCTTGATGTGGCCCACCAGAAACGGCCATATACGGGCTGATGGTCCTCCGCAGGTCCTGCACCAGCTTGGTCAGAGCCGTTGTCCCTATAGTCATTCCTCCTTACAGCCTGCAGCTCACTTTCTTTTGCCCCCATGACAAGCAAACAACTGCAGTGTGGAGAGACAAGCTTCCCCTTCTCCAAACCACCTTGACACCGTGTCCTCTCTAGCAGGACAACTGCATTGCAGCTACAGGCAAGCACACCACAAAACATCCTACTGGTACCCCAAAGAAGAGACAGAGAGGAGTCTCTCCTAGGGAGAGTCACAGGTTAGCTGTCTCAGTGGCACTGGGATGGGAAATGCCTTCGGAAAGTCTATCTGAACACTGCTGGTAATCCAGTAGATGGCTCCGGTTGAGTGAAGACATCGTTTAGACAACAGAGCTGGAAGCAGTTCACAAGTTTCCTTCCTGCCCTCTTGTTTCATGCTCCACCACTGCATGATCCTGGCACACTGTCATTATCTCCTAGGAAAACCGCCTGTTACTTTCTACCACTTCCACACTCCCAAGCCTTTTAACCATTCTTTTGGTTGTGTCAGCTCAAATACTTGCATGAGCACTCTTCAGGCCAGATAATTTTTCATGTCCAGAACATTAATCCAAGGAGGGCCACAAAACAGCTGAGCTGAAGAAGCAACATCAATCACACCAATCAGGTGTGCACCCCAAAACAGATACCAAGTACAACACCTAACATTCAAGTGATTTAATCAAGAGGACAATGTAAGAGAAACAGGTAGGGACTCAATCCACATTTGTGGGACTGCAAGCACAACAGACAATACTGTAGGCCCTATCTAAAATGGTCTGTCTCTACAAACAGCAATATCACGATTTTCTTCTTTCCACAAAGGGGACATGGCAGTCATAGAATTGTCTGGGTTGGAAGGGACCTTTTAAGATGATCAAGTCCAACCATGCACCTAACACTGACAAAACCACCTGTAAACCATGTCCCTAAGCACTACGTCTACCTGTCTTTTGAATACCTCCAGGCCTGTTCCAACGCTTGATAACCCTTTCGGTGAAGAAATTTTTCCTAATATCCAATCTAAACCTCCCCTGGTGCAACTTGAGGCCGTTTCCTCTTGTCCCATCACTTGTTACTTGGGAGAAGCGACTGATCAATCCCCACTCTCTACAACTGCCTGAAAGGAGGTACAAAAGGATTGTACAACCTCCTTTCAGGCAGTTGTAGAGAGCGATAAGGTCTCCCCTCAGCCTCCTCTTCTCCAGGCTGAACAATCCCAGCTCCCTCAGCTGCTCCTCATAAGACTTGTTCTCCAGATCCCTCACCAGCTTTGTTGCCCTTCTCTGGACACCCTCCAGCACCTCAACATCTTTCTTGTAGTGAGAGGCCCAAAGCTGGACAAAACTGGACCAGTGCCGAGTACAGGGGATGATCACTGCCCTAGTCCTGCTGCCCACACCTGCTGTTCCTGACACAGGCCAAGATGCTGTTGGCCTTCTTGGCCACCTGGGCACACTGCTGGTTCATATACAGCTGTTTGTCAACCAACACCTCTAGGTTCTTTTCTGTGAGGCAGCTTTCCAGCCACCCTTCCCCAAGCCAGTCCTCTACATATTCTTTCTCTTAGGACTCCTCATTTCCGTGTAACCTGGTGCTGATGTGCACAGAAGACAGCCCCTGTGGCAGTGTTGTCCATGAGATAGTGTTTTCTCCTAGCTTGTAATCTCTTTGGAGCAGGGTCCCATTTTTAAATTCTGTGTTTGTACAGCATCTGATACAAGGGTTTCTTGCTCATATTTGGGGATGCTTGGTGGCACTGAGCGGTACTGGACCACACAGTTGACTTTAACTTAGCACATCTGCAGTGTGTTACCCTTCAGTGCATGCCTGAAACATTCTGGGTAGGATCTCGTAAATGAGATCTCACAGATAGGGGAATTTTTTTCGTTCAGGCTAGATTTAGCTGGAGTTTCAACAGGAACTCCAAAAAACTTTTGAGGCCCAGTCTGAAAAAGCTGAAGAGTCGTCTTTACTGCACTGTTACCTCCAGTTATAAGTTTAGCCCAATCATCGCTATATCCAGTACTTTAACGGTACTCTACACTCAAAGCTCTACCTGGAACATAGGTAGTTCTATTTAAAGCTGGAACATAGGAAGTTCCATTTAAATAGGAGGTGAAAACTTCTTTACTTTGATGGTGCCAGAGCCCTGGAACAGGCTGCCCAGGGAGGTTGTGGAGTCCCCTCCTCTGGAGATCTTCAAGACCCACCTTGATGCAGTCCTGAGAAACGTGCTATAGGCAATCCTGCTTTAGCAGGGCAGTTGGACTAGATGATCTCTAGCGGTCCCTTTCAACTCTGACAATTCCGTGATTCCGTGATACCTGCCTCATCCCTAGGGGCTAAGAAGGGTGTTGAGTCCTCCCTGCCATCACAACTCATCAGCCACTCACCCAGACCAGGATGCTCCATTCCTGGTGCTATCAACCAATTCAAGCCAAGGCAGGAGTTTCCAAATCTGGACTACTTCAGGTGGTAACAAAGGAACTCACAGCTCACTGCAGCAGACATAAGCTCTAAAGAAGACCCAGTACAGTATTTTGCTCTGAGTATCTCTTTCAGATACAGAAACAGAGTATTTTTATTCTAAGTCAATAATAGTAATAAAAAAAAGGTTGAGAATACTGTGTTTTGATTCTCTCCAACCCTCCATACTCTTCATACTTAAAGCACCGTTTCTCTGCCTCTTAATAGGTATTTATTTACTGCACTGCTACACAATAACTCAACTTTTTCAGCTCATTTTCCAATGAGGCAAATTTGACTTGCAGCAAAATCGAAGGCTGAATTATTAAACAGAGAAGCAGAGGAAAGCCACTCAGAGATAACTAGCCAATTCAGATTGATGCATAACCAATCCAACAATCAATACCTTCCACAGACTGTCCAGCTGTAAGAGTTTGTTTCTACTGAAAGAAGCAGCCCTTAGTGAGAGAACCATTAACTTAAACACCGTAATTCCACACACACAATGATTTCTGCCACCCTGTATGTTCTCCTTCCCATGCACAATATAACCACATTCACTATCCTCACAGATAACATTCAAAACCACCGAAAATGTCTGTTTTCCTTTGTACCTCTTCTGAGCCTTCCAAGACTTTCTAGGTGTGAACTAACTTTATCTCCTCATTGGGTTTTCCTTATTCATAGAGACAAGGAAGTTCTCTCTCACACAAAGCATTTATTCTCTTCACATGTTTCACAAAAATAAGAATGTCACTATCTACCCGATTTTTGTTCAGATAACTGAGATGACTCTGAAATAGTTTTTTTTTCTTCACATCCCTTTGCAGAAGGGGTGCTTGGTAGCAGGAGAAGAAGGCTGACAATTCTTAGGAGTTCTGATTTAAAACACACACAGAAACCCAGCTGGAACACTGTTTGATTGATTCACCTGATTTGTTAATATTTGACTTACAAACAAACACTTTTCCTGATTAAAGGACAAAGTAACAAGAAACGCCCCTTAAAAGACAGTATCTGGAAAGACTTTGCAGTTGACATGAAGTCCAAAACACTCCCTTTCTAAAACAGACAATTCGGTTGAAAATTCCTAGAAAAAAAACCACACGCCTATCGCTTCTGCTGCTGCTGCCAGACTCTTGGCCTGGGGGTAGTCTCTGGAAAAGGAGAATTCTCTGGACCAGTACTTCTCTAGAGCATCTGGAAGAAAGGCACAGGTATCTGCAGGGTGGGTAGCCCATTTCCTCACAACTCCTTCAAGTACCACACAAGGAAAAACCACAACTACATAAGGCCCATTCCTATACAGCACAAGATGTTCTTACTACACTGGACACAAATATAGCAGAAACAAAGGAACTGAAGGAGGACAGCTGTACAGCAGCAATTGTTTTTCCATTTTGTGTTGCCTTCAGGTCAAAATTTGATGCCGTTGGAAGACTTCAGCCAAACACCTCAGAACTGTGCTGGAAACTAAGCCATCCTTTCTCCTGCATGTGTCTATCAAAAGCTTACATCTCTTCCCAGGTATTTGCACAACATAAAAGGTCCTCATCTCTGAAAACAACTGCTACTATAATACAGAAAACAAATAAAAAAATTTCACCACTGTATCTATAAATTTAAAGAAAGTAAGTTATGCAACATGCACTGCAAAAGAAGTGAGAACTTTTAAGGTGAATGCTCAGAGTACCTCCAAAACACACTCACTGTACTCAAGCTATCATCTTCTCAGGTTTCTAGTCACTCCAAAACTGCAATAAGGTGTAGCTTGAAAGGACTTGCTACACTTTCAGGAGCAGTTTCTATGCCAAAAAAAAAGGAAACCTGCAATAGGCAGATGACCAAGTACCACCAGCACCACACCTAGGCATTGCAGAGCCTGCTGGCTTAAACACTGCCAAAAGTGTAAGGTCAGAGGAAGCACACAAGACTGAGAGACTGCAATACCCAGTGGTACTGGCCCAAAATCACCAGGTAAAAAACATGCAAGCAGCCTTTCATCATGGATATTCAGATTCAAGACACTTAAGGCCTACTTTTCAGAAATGCTCCACAGCCAGTTAGATGTAGATGTGTTAACACAGCAATACCTAAGACTGGGTCTAACAACTTTTCAGAGACCACTTTAGACCATTTCAAATTTACATTTTCTGTCCAAATTCCCTGGCTATAGGCAGGAGGTACCCAACAAACCTACCTAACCAAACCCTGTTTGCACAGAATATAATGGAAGCATTACCCTTTGCTAAACACTCTTCTTTTCTCAGGTTAGGGAAATTTAATTAGCTTTCTTACTGGCTGTGTATGTATAGTGGCTGCAGGAAAAATAAGCAAACGAGAAGACGCAACACAGGCTCACCTATACCCAGGGCTTGCCAGCCAGGTAAAAGCTGAAAAGCACAAGAAAGCCTTTTCCTTTAGGGTCTGCCAAATCTTTCTAATAGCTTTGGCAGGACACCTGCGAACGTTCACCCTCGTGTTACCCAAAACATGGGTTAATTCATCTCGTTTTAAAAAGGCATGACCAACACCTGTACAAAACGAACACAAGAGCCCGTACCTAAAGCACCGGTCGCCAACTCCTGCTGGTAAAGCATCCCGAGACCACCCCTTAAGTACACTAAAGCTGTGTGTGAGCTGGCCATCGCACACCTGCCCGGGCACACGTCTCGGGGCAGAGGAGCCGAGCCCCTCAGCATCCCGCCCCCCCGCCGCTCCGCAGGGCCGGTGCTGGATGCTGCCAGCCAGGACCAAGCAGAGGCACTGCCGGCTTTCTGGCGGGCAACGCAGCCCCGACCGCACTTCCCGTTCTTCCACAGATCTTTAATACGACCTTCATTTAATAACGACCACCGTTTCCAGCGCCAGGAAGAAGCGAGCTTTGAATGGCATTGAAAAAGCTTTAGGGTGCTTTCCAACCATTCTGCCCCGGCGGCCGAGCCGGAGCAAAGGCCACCACAGCCCCCTCGGCCCGCTGGGCTGGCTCCCCCCGGGGCATCCCCCAGCCCGCCAGCCGCACCGGTCTCCTTCCCGATCGCGGCCACGGCTCCCCACAGACTCTCGCCGCCGCGGGCAGCGCCGGGCGCATGGCGGGAAGGGCGGGCGGGTGGCCTCGGGGTACGTACGCGGAGACTATCTTGCCGCTGAGGATCTCGGCGGGGGCCATGGCGAGGGCGGCGAGGCTGAGGCCGAGCGCGGAACACCTCCTGGAGCGTCTGCGGGACGGGCCACCCCCACCGCTGCCCTACTCCGCGCCCCACGTGGTCCCCAAACTTTCGGCGGCCGCCGGCCCCACCGCGCAAGCGCTGCCCCCGCCCCGGAGGAGGGAAGAGAAGGGTACTGAGGGGCGGCCGTGGGCTTCCCCCACGGCGGCGGCGGTGCCGTGACTCCTCCCCTGTCCCTCCCGCCGCCCTGAGGCGCCTGGTATCCGCCCGCTGAGGGGAGCGGGGCTGAGCCGCGCGGCGAAATGGCCGCCAAAACGCCTCAGAGGCGGCGCTGCCGCCGGTCCCGGCCTTTCCTGGCGTCCTCTGCAGAGAAGGGGCCTAGGCGGGCAGGGTCGGCCGCCCCCGGAGCTGGGGGGCTGAGGAGTGCGCCCTGGTGGGACGCTGCCTGCCAGTCCCGAGAGGCCGGCAGTGCCCGTCTGCTGGTGGTGGGCGCTGCGTGTGGAATTCCTGGCCGTATCTTTGCAAATATTGCAAATCTGTGTAAGAGTAATCCCCGTGTTTCATGCCCTGAGTGCTTTGGTACTCTTGAGAGGTTGTGCTATGAGTAATTCTTATCCTTTAGGATTTCAAGGCGTTTATCCAACGCAAAGTCACCAAACCACTGGCTAGCCAGCGTGGAAAAAGGGCAGTGAAGAAGAGGGCAAGATTTTGGCCTAAAGGTCGTAGGAGTCATCAAGGCTGAGAATTGGATTCCTAATGGTCGCCTTGAAGGGATGTACTTGAAGTAAGTAAGTAATCCCGTTAGGGCTGATGAAGGTGTAGATTCCTGTTGGGCAGCTGCTTGGACCCATGCAGTCCTCCACATGTGCTACTATTAACCAAAGCTTTTTCTTACTGTGCAGGCCAGCACAGACCTTGTGGAGGGAGCCACCTTTCAGTATTCTTCTCACACATACATCAAATAAGTGATTAGGGTCCAGCCAGAGCTGGAGGTGGGAAAAGTAGTTGAATGTCAGTGAGGCAGACTTGCTCAGGCAAGATAATGCCATGACCCAGAGAAGTTAAAGAACTCCTCAGTGTTCCTTGCTCATATCTAGCATGTGGTTAAACAGGCCCACGACTCAAGAAACCGGTGATAGAAAGGTCAGGGATGGGGAACTGGCAAATGGGGATGAGTGACGGGATGGACCCACAGCATTGGGTTGCTGCTGGGGAGCGGTAGCACGTTCCTGTGCCTGCAGGAGAGCAATACTCCTCTTACTGTTCTGGGGCCTAGCAACATCTGTCACGTGTGGTGGCAGTACAGCAAAGAAGCAGGATAACCTCACTGCAGATTAACGAGCTGTGGAGAACAGGGGCTGGATGCTGAAAAAGCGGTGTTCCTGCTGAGAATTTGAGACTTAAAAGGCCTGTGTGAAGTGCTTTCACGCAAGATTTTTGCTTTACATAGAATGCGTAGGTTTGGAAAAATGAAGCGCCTATTCCAAAAGAGTTTGCTGAGAAAGCGTTCAATCCTGCTACCTCATAATGTAATTGATTCACAAAGGGATTTTGGGGGAACTGTCAGATTTTGAGAAGGGAGAAGTGCAGGCCTTGCAGCTTCCACCTAGAGCACAAATCTAGGAGGACGGAAATATATAAGCCCTTCAGAAGCTTTACAGTTGCTTCTCTGGTATTCTACGAGGGGAATATAAAGCATGTGTAGGTCAAAACTTTCCTGAGGATAAGGCTTTTCTTCTTTGTTTTTGCTTTCATAGCCTTACAAGTGACATCTTTGCTGCTTTTTTTCTGCTTTCTTTTCTATTGAGGGGAGAGCTTGTTACCTTGAGTGATTAAACTACCTTAAGTTAACGATGTGTTGTAATTGTAGGATTAAAGGTCAGAAATTTCTCTTCAGAAGTGAATTGGAAAAGACAGAAAACTTTGCCTTTTAGGGCTTTTCTATGCTAAGTAGAAAAAGCTGGAAAGAACTTCTTTCATTATGTATTCCCTGTATTTCCTGGAATGCTCCAACAGGCACTTGCGGTATTATACAATCAAAACTGAGATTACACAATTAACTGAGTGAAGGGATTTTTCTAGGCTGTTTAAAATTCTGTGTCTTATTTGTTTCTTCTGTTGCCTTTATCTGAGGCCTGAATGAACTCTTGGGGGGGAGGAAAAACCTCTGGGGTTTAAAAAAAAAATATGCAAAAGACAGACTCCTTCAGTTAAGGACAGGATAAGCTCACAAAACCAACTTTTGTCAAAAAAAAGATTTGACGCTCGGGATTGTAGTGTAAAAATATCAGGCAGGAAAAGAAAATGAAGAAAGCCACCTTACTTAAAATATTCAGGTGACCTTATTTGCAGAGCAAGCAGAAGAAGCTATTGCCATCAGGAGCTGTAGATTCCTTCCCAGAGTTGCTAATTCGCATGATTTGCATGTGTGTGTGAGCATTAACCTCGCTTGCTGCTTTTCCTAATGCCCTGGCTCCTGAAAAAAGCTGTCTCGTGATGACAGATAAAGCTTTGAAAATTATTTGAATTTACTGTAGAGTCTAAAAAGTGGGAAAGGAAATAAAAATAACCCTAAACAACTGAATTTATTGTTTAATTATTTTTAAGCCAAATTCTCATTTTTGGGAAGGGACAGACTCCTAAATTTTATACACTTATGCCAGAAAATCAGATTAACTAACGTCCTTTTGTCATAGCAGGAAGTTCTTTTGTATTTCTAACTTGTCTTATGTGGCAGTCAGATACTAAAGCTGAGATTGTTACTCAGAAGTTGTGTGTGTCATGCCTTTATGTAAGAAAATGTTCTTTAACACTTATTCTTAATTGTCATCCTGAGGTCAAAATACTGGAAATGGCATGGGAAGGGAACAGAACAGGGATTATGTGATGAGAAATGGCTGAACAGACCCTTCTGCTCAGTTCCTATCAGCTAAATCCAGCCCCCAAATGCAGTAAAAATGTAAAAGTTTACGTATAGGAAATCTCAGAGAAACACAGTGGCAAAGGAAACAAACATTGTGACATTTTTTTCAAAGTTGTCAGCAACGATCAATGTTTTATGCTTTCAGTACAATTTTGACCTCAACCCAGGACATTAGGGCAAAAGGATGAGAAAAAACAACCTATTGCCATGGTAAGAACAGACAGCTCTGAGCATAGTCTGTTTTGTACTGAAGCAGACTTTTTTTCTGATGGGTGTTAGGATGAAGAAGGATAAACCCCGTTACTTCCGGATAGGCTGAAGCCTCAAAGAGAGACCTCTCTGCTCTGAGTGTTGCCCCAGAACAGTTGTTCTGCCTCGCTCACCTCCCTGCCAGGCATCCCTGGGTTTGATTTGGCAGCTCCTGTGGTTTGATTGTTTACCTTTGCATCCACCCCCTCTTACCCAACATGTCAAAAGTCATGGAGCTTGTTCTTTAAAAAAGCCATGAAGTGCCCGCCAGAAAGACTTTCAGTGTTACTGATGAGCTAACAGCTGTGCCTCTGGTGGAACAGGGCCTCAGAAACTAAAATTTTTTGTGAGAAACTGACCCTGAATCAGAAGACTAAGAAAGAACTTTAGGCTTTGCTTCACCCATCAAGTGGGACAGGTAGGATAGGACATTGTCTCCAGTATAGGAAGAGGCACAGACAACTTAGATTAGCTTCATAAACCTTGGTCAGAGAAGAGGTTTTGAGAAAGCCTGTTTGCGAGAGCACACAAAAAAAACAGTATTAGACTTTGATTCTTCAAATGCTTATGGGGAACCTTTCCAGCTTAGAGATGCCCCACTGAACAAAGCAGGATTGGTTAAATGAATGACATTACACAACAATGTACCTTATCTTCCATGACGGAGAACACAACTTTGTAATGGGATAACAGTGACACATTTAAATACATGCCATGGAAATAACAAGTTGGTGATGCAGCCAGTTGTTGGCCAGTCACTGCAAAAGTAGCTGTCCTGGATTAAGATGATGTTTGCTCTCTGGCCTTCTCCGCAGGGTTCCTGGTCCGATGCCTGAACTAGCAGAACAGGGTCTTGGAGTGCTCCTCATCCACTTCAGTGCAAAGGCAGACAGATTAATCAAATCACTTCCAAGAGCAGTTTTAACTACAATGAACTGATTTTCTATAAAGCAAGTGAAGGGTACTTTCATCGTAGTTTTTTCTGGCAGGGAGGTAAAGCTGGTTGTGCCCGACAGAGCGGGGCAGTAACAAATAGGCCTCTGAAGTGCTTTTCTGACCCCTGGCTCAAGCTTGCCACTCACTTGCCTGTCATGCAAGAGTTTTGTAGTCACCATGGTTTTGTCTATCACTCTAGACAGCAACAACCAGCTCAGACTATCTCCAAACTTCCACTTGTGTTACTATGCCAGTGACACAAGTTTATATATACTTGAGTGCATTTTCCATTGACTGATTGTCTTGTTGCTCTTTTAGCTGACTTCCTTTAGCTACGTCACCTTACCTTCACACAGAAATCTTCCAGCACTTCTCACAGACCTCTTAGGCATCCTGCAGAAGAAAGGCGTCTTGCTAACAGTTTGACAAGTTTCGTGTCACACTGGATTCCACTGAGAACAGGGCCAGAGTGCTTGATAAATATGGGGCCTAGGTTGTCCTGACTCTTTGATGTTAAGCGATAATTCAGAGCAAAGAAACCATGTTCTAAGTGGTCCTCTCTCTCACATAATAACCATTCCTAATACTTTTACAGCATGTTGTGGCACTCATGCAATAAACAACAGCCTAATTTGGAATCCCAGCCTGCTTTTAAGTAATATATTGCCACATTTTCCAGATAAAGTAACCGAGAAAGAAGGGTTAATTGATTGTGTAAAGCAAAATATAAACACAGGCAATGGTACTGTGATTAACTAGCTTTTCATTTCAAACTCCTCCTAATTCTCTTTGGCTAATAATTTTTAGTTAATGGCTTGTGGCTACATAGGATTTTCCCCCTTTTTTTCCAACAGCTAAAATTCATTAGAAGACTATGCAAAATACATTTCCAATATTTTTAATAGAAATACTCATTATACTAATTTCACCTGTGTGGGGAATTGCACACACTACACAGGCAGAGGTAGGCAAGGAGAAAGGTGAGTTTCAGGGCTGCTGGTAGGAGGATGTCCAGAAGACAATCTTTCCATTGCAGTTTAATCCACACAGCCTCTCAGATAATTCCCCCAGCCCAAGCAAGGATATCCCTGGAAGAACAAGAGTGCATAGCTAGTTCTATGCCATCTCTGCAAGAACCTTCACAGGGTGCTCTCTCAACTAAGAAAATCCTGCTCTTGCAGTGTCCCCCAGAGACAGGAGGAGGCTGAACAGATCCCGTGAAGTCTATAGTAGAGGAAGTCCAAGGCTGGCATGAAACCAGCTTTCCTACACACCATAGTTCCAGCAAGTGGGGTATTTGGAGATAAAACCAGGTAAATGGAGTTCTGCACTTCAGACTTGCGTGATATGGTCTTTATGCATGTCTTAATACCCAGTTTGAAAGACTGAGCAGTGTTTGATATACAGTTCATAATGTGAAGCAGGCTTAAGAAGTTGTACTTTCCATGTGCTTTTACTTATAGCATCCCTGATTCCAATATGTGTCCTTCTTTCTATGTAATTGCCTCTAGATCATAGGGCTGTCTACACCAGATCAGACAACGGGTTGTCCCAGCGCAGGGTGATGACTCTAATAGTGGCCAGCAGCAGGTATGTAAGGAAGACTGTAGGAACAGGGCAAACATTATATTCCTGGTCTCAAACCATTTACAGCCTGAAAGAATCTCTAAGACAAACAGGATAAGGGAAGTGGGGGAGAAATAGGGTAAAGTTAGGGACAAAGAGAATGGTTTGAAGCCCCATGCCTTGAGTTCTGAGAGGTTCATGAGAGACACAGATCATTTCCTTATGACATGCAATATGTAGAATGTCACATTTTTTCTTAACACATAGGGGCTTTGTGTGCTTCCTCTTTTGCATAACGCCTCTTGACCGTATGAGTCTGTTAGTCAGTTTTAATGGAAACGGTATTGATAAGGTACCTTTGCATGCCGTAGTGAATGATTTTTCCTTTATTTGATATATGCATATTCTTTTCTGTCTCTGAAATATGAGTACATTTTCCCACTGTGCTTCATTATCTCCCTGTAGGAGTTACTAATAATTAGACTTGAATTTCTTAGCATTAAAAACAAAAATCCATATTTATCCCCCATTGCCCATGTTTGATGACTGGTGTTTGTAATTAGAAAGGAACAGTGAATTGAAGGAGGAAGAGGCCAAACTTAACTGCTCTGGAAAAGCAGACCTTTGTACAATATGCTGTTTGTACAAGCACATGCACGCACATATATGAAACAAAACAATTTTCCTTTCCTTGAAGGTCTCCTAATCTAAGTATTTGGAGCTGAGTTTCAACTTCTTGTGAGGACAGCTTGACAGGATTTTAAAAGTGGTAACACACAGACTGTTCAAGTGTCTCATTCTTTTTCACGCTGAACAGTATGAATGTGAGCTCACTATAAGCTTGTTTCACACTCATTTATGCATGTGTCTTGATACATGTTCATGTATTTCCCAGTTTATGTGCCTTACATTACAAACCTTTGTAATGTAAGTTTGTCGGCTTCTAGTAGGAGCGACCACATTTCTGCCCTTTCCTTTTCCTTTGCCTAAGAGCTGTGTGATTTGTCTGATATTTAACACAAGAACTGCCCAATTTATAAATGAGGCAGAGCCTGGCGGAGGCAGCAGATTCAGAGAGACATTGCTAATGTTTGCCTTGAAGCTGTGGAGTGTGTCCGTTCCTGCACGCTCAGCTGCATCAGAGAAGAAAAGCAGTAAATTAACCTCGCAAGTCTGCAGAGCTCTAGTGTCTGTCCTGCACATCTCTGGGAGAAAGATTTCTCAAAACAACAGCAAGGCTTGCTTATGTCTGCTACTGTGAACTCTCTCTGAGCTTTCAGATTCATAAACCAGCTTGAGATCTCATTAGAAATTCCGTGCCATGAAGTGGTCTGTCCTTTGCTGCTACCTCAGAGAGCTTTAAATAATCCAGCAGGGCAGTGTAATGTTTTGTCCTATGGCCTGCGTCAGCACATTAAGGGCCCTTCTGGTCCCCTCCAGCCATCTTTCTGAAGCTAAGCATTTTGACATCACTAGCCTGCACACCCTGGTGCAGTTGCTGTGGTGACACGTGGAGCAGCTTTGCTTTGGAGCCCAGCTGCTTTGCAGAGCAAACCATGAGCTTGGAAACCGAGCCTAGAGAAGAGGCAGTGACTACTGTCACTTCCCTGGGCCACAGGAAGGTTAAGAGCCTGTAGACTTGGTGTGGAACAGGAATACAGTGAGCTCAGCAGGGGGAAATCTGCTGGCCTGTGGTTTCTCTTTATGGCCTAGAAGCCCAGAGAAGAAAATAAATAATCCTTCCAAGAGGAGCTGTGCCGAGCTGTGATGTTACTGGTGTCTTTTGTGCCTACCGTAGCAGAGTACGACCGGCCTGCAGATTCTGAAGGAGATTGAGATCCCATACTAGCCACACAGGATCAGCAAAGAAGATACCATAGCAATGAGTCAATGAGACAGGCAACAGATTTGTCCCTGAGGCCTTTGCTGCCTAACATGACACTAGTATAGGCATTGACCCTGCGGACATAAGTGGTGAGATGTCAGTATAGGACAAGATAAGCAGTATGGTCTGAGCTGCTGCCACATTTTGGGCCTGAGTCTCCCTTCCCTTTTCCTTTGAGGATTCAGTAGCATTCCTGGAGCTTTGTGAAAGGATCTGGTGAATGGGGCAAAGAATTTTTTTCCCTTTGTGGACAGTTTTTTATTCCCAGTCCCTCTTATTTCCTATCATATTTACAGGTTACAGGATGATGAAACTTTTGTTGTACAGGCAGCCCGTGTGGCTTTCAGAGGAGTGCTGAGAGGCTGCTTTCCCAGCTGTCCTGGAATCTGGGGAAGGATGCCTTGACATTTTAAGCAGGAACATTTTCACACAGGACTCCATGGCAGTCTGGATTTTGTCTTTGAAAAAGTCTGATTTTGAGACAGCACACATGGCGTCCTTCACTCGGGAAGGTGCCCTTCACTCAGGCACCGCAAGCATGAGTGCTCATGACGGAAGCATTACGGCTTCACATGAGGGGAGATTTCTAGAGCCTGAAGAGTTGTCTTAAAATGTATTCACTATTTGGGAAATAGAGTGACATGTCAGCAAACAAATAAGTTAATTTCTTTTTCGAAGAGTGTAACAGTTCTGTAGCATTAATATTGATCAGTACTCAACTGTCTTCACCTGTTCCAGGGGGAGGTTCAGATGTAGGCTTCAGATATCCAGGCTTACACATAGGCAGAGAGGAGGAATAATGGTTTGCTTGGGTTTCCTACCTCCCTTCATGCTTTCGATTTGTTACCTGGTGTGGGTGATCAAAAGAGTCTGAAGTCCATGTACCACACATATACGTATCAATGACAGGATGTGTGCCTGGAACTAGGAGAGCCTTGAGTATGAAGGAAATAGTCTATGGAAAATCAGTAAGTGTCAATTCTTGGTATACGTTCAGATGACACGGTGCCTTCTAAAGCAGATGTAAAACAAAGTGCTTGAGGACATCTGAAAATTAGTCTGTTCTGAAATTTGCTTATTGACACTTAATATGAGAGGACGTTTCCTGGTTGAAATACTCAGATTAATGGCAAGTTTGTGGCAGTTTAATTTGAAATGTGCTTACTAGGTAGTGTTTCTGTACAGCAGGGATGGACAAAGCATGCTGAAACTGAGGACTCTGAAGAAAATGTCTTTTTCTTTATCTCAGTCTTGGAAAAAATTAACATACCGGAGAGCTGCACACAACCTGCATCCACAGTGATGCTGAGTGCCCAGAAATGGCTTTGAATTCAAAGGATAAGGCCTTGAGGGTGGAGAGAAAGAAAGAAGCCTTTGCTGTTCCACCCATCTGTTGCCCTGCCATGGGGTGGTTTGTGCCCCCATTTCACCTTCCCGGGGGTGGCTGCAGTACTGTCCCATCACCTGCTTTCCATGGAGGTACCCAGCTCTGCAGGAGGAAGAGGAATATCCCAGAATGTGTCAGATGGGGCAGGGGTGGTTGTGGTTTTGTTGTTTGTGTAGGATTATTTTTCTGGTTTGGGGAAGGGTTTTTTAATACGGTTTTGGCCCAAATCCCTTTCAAGCAATTCTTACTATGTTGGATCCAAGTGCTGTTGAAATCAGTGAGGTTTTTTCTGTGTCTCTTGGTTCAGAAATATTTGTGTCAGGCGTGTCTACATCTCTTCACCAGTGGATTTCTCTTCAGGTCTGACATTGTCCATCCTCTCTCACATTAGCAACATTAGTGGCACTTTTAAGAGTAAAAGAGGTAAAAATTTATTGTTCTATAAAGAGGAACCAACATCCTCATCTAGGCCAAGAGCTTAGATTTTGCAAAAAAATTATGCTGTCAATAGCCTTATTAATAGAAATGTTGAAATTTATTTTGTGTAGAGTACTTTTTGTTTGCTTTTAAGCTCAGCATATGTGACTGTGCTACTGCTGTATGTCAGGGCTGGATTACCAGGAGTAGGGGAGAGCCATCTCTGCACCCCTGGGAGCAGCCTCTTCCCCTGTGTGGCGCTGCTGTCTCCCACAGCCACAGCTGAAGAACCATGAATTCAAACCAGAAATGACTCTATGCTGGAAGTGAATTGACAAATCTGTTCATAATCTAAGGTACTGTGGGAAAGTATATATTTTGAGGCTTTCAAATTCTACACTGGCTGTGTCCTTTTCAGTTGATGTTAGCTAGATGCCAAGGGCCACCTTGCTGAAGCGTTCCCCTTCACTTCCAGGCACCATTTTGTAAGTGGGCTTCTCTTTGCCTGGAGGGGAATACCCTGACACAGATGCTCATGATCCAGTTGTACAAACCAGATCTTTCTGTAGTTTAACACCAACATCTCTCCACAGATAGGCCTTTCAGGAAAACTGAAGTCAGCTACATGGTTTCTGAAGGTGAAACAGCGGGTTCTGGCAAGGTGGACAGGCAGGTGTCATGGCTGCCACTGAGAGGAAGGGAGGAATGGCAGGCTCTGAGGGCAGCATCTCAGGGAGATGGCTCTTGGTGTGGCTGCCAACGTGAAACCACAATGTGGTAGGTAATGTAGATTCTCTTGCTGCCCATGGGGAAGTTGTAGGATGAGACAGGGGTCTGAATCCTGAGAGGTCATAGGTCTGTGTGGTTGCAGGCATGAGTATGGGCATGGGGAGCTGTGTGTACACGTACCTTGCTCTCAGCTTGTATTTCAGCAGCTATAACTCCTTCCCCACTTTCCTGCATCTTGTGTGAAAGTGTTTCACAATTACCTTTTAAATGTAACAACTGATGCTGGTAGCTCTTAATGTTTATTGTATGTTATTTAAGTGGGATTGTTACAAGGGGGAAGAACATGCATGTTATTAGCTAAAATTGCTTACAAACACAAACATACAGTTACACTTTCCTTTAGTCTCTGTGATTTACCATCTTCAATTGCCCCAGCGCTGCTCAGTGAGCAGGAAAAGCAGTTGGGATATGGAGCTTGGCTTTTGTCCTGGCTGTTTCCCACCAGTACCCTTCTTACAGATTATGCAGGTTTAGACTATGAAGATTTATATTGTGTTATAACAGAGGGCTTCTGTGAAGGAGCCTCGCCAATTTGTCTGCTTGCCATTGGCCATACAACATCCCTTGAAGGCCCTGGTAAGTAGGGGATGGAGGAGTCTGGTGGGTGGCTGGTGTCCTGCCAAACTGCACTGTGGGGCAGAAGTGGCAGAGCCTGTGCTGAGCTCAGGAAGCTCATAACCAAGCAGCTTGACTGCAAGATGAATTTGGGCTTAGAACTGAGTGGGCCGACTTAGACCAACAGGTCCATACAAAACCTCCCAGCTCATGGTCTCTTGTGCTAATTGCTGCAGACCTAGCACACCCAGTCAGGGAAAAGGTACTTGGTGTTACTCTGTCCGTTATTGTACTCATGGCAGCAAGATTTCTTGCAAAGAGACACCAACTTTCTATGTTTGATCAATGGGATGTAGTCAAAATATATTTATGCAGTCTTGAACTGCTGGCATCCTCATGGGTGAATCAGTATTCTCAATGGGCAGAGCCAGTGTTAAACCCATGGGTTCAAGGCATTGGGATGGCGGCCCTTCCTGTCCATGTACATAATTGCTTGCACTTCTGTCTAGCTTATATCAGCCCTCCACAGCTTGAGCTCCAGGTAATTGTGTAAAACTGGCATAACAAATACATTTAAAATTTTTTTATAGTCATTTTTTGATTAGAAGGACAAAAAGGCTGGGGGCAAATGGCCACTCTTGATCTCTAAGGTTTGTTGCATCTTTGGAGCCAAGGAGGTTGTGATGGGGGAAGAAAGAAGAAAATTCATACAAGGTGGGAGACATTTAGGGAAAGCACTTTCTGCAGTGATGCTTTAAAATGGAACCAAGGGGGGGAAAAAAGGCTATTTTTCCTCAGTGTTTGAGTTGCATTATGCTAGTTCTTGAAAAGGTGACACTAATGAGGAGGACATGCTCTTCCCTTGACTCAGTGATGAGCGTACACTGGGTTAATGGAAGATGTGAGGACAATTTGCTGTAATAACTGCCACCTTGGGCGTTAGGCTTTCTTTAATCTACAATTTAAGGTGTCCCAAGCCTTGTTAGCTGGAGTACTTTGCAGGTTTTCATGGGAACAGATCTCCCAGCTACCTACTGCATGCCCCTTCATTAATCAGTTAGAATACTCCACGGTGGAAGGACAAACATACGAACATGAACCAGTATGCTGTTTCTACAGTGCTCCCCATAGCTATGCAATTGGTAAAGTCTGAAGGGGAGTGCCCTTATGTGTGAAGAAATTAGAAAATGTGGGGGTAGTTCCAGTATCCATGCCTCCCTAATGCTTTCTAAGGAAGACAGGGTGAACTCTGGAACTCTAGCACTTCTTATGCGGAGTTGGCTGTTACATATAAGGAATTTGATTGCATTGGTAGTCCCTTCAGAAATAGTCTATTCACAGAAGCATTGATGGGGAACATCTGAGACCTTTCTGTCATAATCTCTTTGCCACAGTGGTTCCTGACCTTATTTTAGCAGGCTTTGCTAATGACTTCTCAGCCCTGGCCTCTGGGACCAGTTGTTCTCTCTGTTGTGCAGTAGTTGAGGCTTGTAGGGACCTCTTGAGAACATCTGGTCAAACTGGTCTACTCAAGCAGTGTCAGCTAGATCAGTTTGCCCAGGACCTTGTCCAGTTTGGTTTTGAAGATCTCCAACAATGCAGAGTCCATAACCTTTCTGGGCAACTTGTTCCATTGTTCAGCCACCCTCACATCTCCCTTACTATTGTTTCTTTTTCCCCCTTGTCTCAGCTAATTGCCTCCTTATGTTGGACTGTGCACTCTGTGCTCTATCTGTCTTTAACACTTGCACATCTCCCTCCTGAGGCCTACCTCATATTTAGGAAGCAGTGAGCCAAACCAGAATGGTTGATAATACCACCACAGGACGATATTCCTAAGAAAGCTTTTCTTCTTGGCACTACTTGAAAGTGGGCTTGGACCAGTCAGGAAACCATAACTTGTTTTATAAACCAAGAGCTTCGCCTGTCAACTGAGAGTAACTTCTGTGCTTTTTTGGCCACAATCTTCGCAAATTCTTAAATACTTGAATTCAGTAGGTACCCTGAATGTCATCAAGGCAAAAAGACACCTGAAGCTTGCAGGTCCTTAAACAGAGGAAAGCCTTTCTAAGTCAGCCTCACAGACATGAATCCCAGCCTACCAAAGTCAGTGGGAATGTTGCCATTTGTTCTATGACTAGGTCAGTGACTTCTGTTATCACAGGTGATGCAATATCCATGGTACAATGATACAAACGTCACCATGTAGGTGCTTGACCTTGTGGCAAAAAAGCAAACAAACAGTAACAGAAGCAGCCAGCCAAGGCAAATAAAGAATTGGCGGAAGATAGGTTGCTCAGGATTTTTTTTTTAACTTTTACAAAGTGTTCTGGATACACACAGAATTTCTCTTCTTGTTGTTAATTAGCTCTGAAGAAGAATTAGTCAACATTTTTTAAGTAGTAAGAAACATAGTAGCAGTCTTTCAGTACTTAAAGGCAGCTTTCAGAAAAGGTGGGGAGGGACTCTCTATCAGGGAGTGGAGCAATAGGACAAGGGATAACAGTTTTAAACTGAAAGAGGGGAGATTTAGATTAGATATTAGGAAGAAATTCTTTACTGTGAGGGTGGTGAGACACTGGCCCAGGCTGCCCAGAGAAGCTGTGGATGCCCCATCCCTGGAGGGGTTCAGGACCAGGCTGGATGGGGTTTTGAGCAACCTGCTCTAGTGGGAGGTGTCCCTGCCCATGGAAGGGGGGTCGGAACTTGATGATCTTTAAGGTCCCTTCCAACTCAAACCATTCTATGATTCTATGATTTTTGGCTATGGCAGAAGTCCAAAGTAAATTCTTCTCACACCACAAGAGTAGAAATGAGTGCTTCTTTCCTCAGTGCTGTAGAAATATGAATTCCACAAAGAACTTCTTTGGTATTACTCCGTGGGGTCTAGACTGGGTTGTCTGTCAGCTATGCCCTTAGGCATGCTGTTCCCTATGGGCTGAGCCCTCTGAAAGCCAAGTGGCCAGTGGAATGCAATCCCTTCAGATGCATTATTAGACTTTCTGAATATGGCCCTGACTCTGTGGCAGGTATGGCAGATACTGCATCCGGTAATGCTGGAGGTGAGCACAAGATGAAAGTCTGCACAGAGCAGAAGGGATGTTTTAAGCTGCATGTAATGAATGTCACAAGCTCCTTTTCTCAGTGCTTTTCCACAAAATCCCGCCAGCTGTATTTAAGTCCTGAAGGACTCTTGGTAAAAGGCAGTGCTGTTGCTTCCAGTTCTGAGAGAACGATGGATACGAACTGAACCTTTCCCCCCATCCCCTAGTGACAAGCAGCAGTGACAGCACATGCTGAACCTGTTCAGACAGCGGCAATGTTCCCAGCGAAGCACATGCTCTCCTGAGCTTCAGGAGCCGCGCTGGTTGGGCCAGACAGCATTTTGCCCAAGGCCTCTGCAGCAGCATGAGCCTTTCCGCACTCCCGGTTCTAGTTGGAGGGAGCCAGTTATTTACAGAAACACAATGTGAGTTCTCCCATATCAGCTCTTCCCTGAAAACCATTGGTTTTTCAAGGGAATTTTTGGCAGTGGTAATGCAGTCAGAAGTCTCTCTTGGAAGAGTCTAGATATCCTGCAGTTTTGCTGGAGAGTCTTCTGTACCATTCAAAACAATGGGAAACATATTAGGCTAATTTCAACAGGCTATGAATTAAGCGCAGACCCACCTCTCAAGCCTGTCTTATGAATATTTACAGTTTTCATTAACTTGCTCAAGAACTTTGTGGATCTAACTATGTATTCTTGTAGCAAAACCTTTCCTGGAATAAATCTGATAAAATCGAAAATGTTAAAAGACAAAGCAGTTTCCCAGAGCCTGAGACCAGTGGACTGAGAACAGATAGTAGAGTGTTTTTTCTTGCTAAGCGATCTGCCTCTGGTTTTCACTTCCTGCAGTTGTAAAACTGGAATAGGTTACACGCATTTCCATCTGAGTATTTCGGAATTGCGTTTTTCACTCCAGCACGTAGTACATATGCTCAAATGCACTCTGAGTTTATGGACCAACCAGCTCTTGCGTACCAGAATCTGGAAGACTGGACCCACCGCAGATGTCTTGTGCAGCTAAAGCTGTTATTCAATATTTGGCACTAAGGGGAGCTCTTGTAACAGGGAAGGGAAACGTGCCGTACATCTTTTCATGGACACTGAGCCGTAAAAGATGGTGTAAGGCTGCCTGTAGCGTTAGGCTAGTCTTAGGGATTTGTTTTGCAAAAGCTGAGTGTATTTATCTGATTTGTTACTAAAGAGCTCTTTTTTTATGCAGGCAGCAACAGCTCATACAGCTAGTGAAATAATTGTACGTGCCTGTGTGCTGCTGAGCTCCCGCTTGTCTGGCTGAAGACAAAAAGCTTTCTTTTTGTCTTTCTAATCTTTGGGGTTTCAGTCACAGTTGTACTGGGTACAAATTAGTTCAGTCTCTATGACCCCTTGGTTTGTGCCTAGTCTAAAAAACAGGGTACATACTTTACCTGAAGGCAAAACCCTCTGTTGTAAGATGATCTCATATGTATTGCCCATCATTATTAACAAAGGAAACAAAAAACTATCATTTTATTCATCCTATTCTGTTTTCTTATGGGTAGGATAAAGGGAGGAGGAAAGTCAAGACTAGCATAAAGTGTTTTGGGTTGCAAAATAATTGTCAGGGAGCAGCAAGGGCTGGTTGCTCCCCAAGGAAAGGCAAGCCAGGATCTGAGGGTGACCCCAGCCTGGGCAGTGCCCTCACTGATGGATGGCCATGTCCTGTCTGAACACGGTGGGCAGAGCTTGATGGTGGTAACAGGGTCTGTTAACAGTCCCAGTCCAGGAAAGTGAAGAACAAGATCCAGTGTCCAAACAGGGAGCCAGGAGCAAATGGAGACAGGGCTATAAACAGAGCTACTACATGGATCCAAAGTCCATCCAGGAGACAGGAACAAAGATAGGATGGAGACAAGCTACAATGTACCTCCACAGGGTTCATCCAGGAGACCAGCATCCTACGGCATAGCTCTGAGGCCCATCCAGGAGGCAGGGTCTGAGACAGGGCTGGAGAGAGATTTGCATATAACATAGCTGAGGCAGGGACTGAAGTCCCCCGTGGGTCTCCTCAGTGCAGTTAAGGTTTAGCCACTGACAGCAGCCTCCGCTTCCCTCAGGAGGACCCATGGGGGCAGCATCCTGCATTCAGTGTAGAACAGCCACCAATACAGTGTGTCATGAATAGTCAGCCCTGCAGGTGAAAATGTGCTGCCTTCATACTGAGATAAGTAAAAAAAATATTGCTATGATGCATCGTGGATTATAGATTCTTCAGGGACATGGTGAAGTAGGGGAAAAAATTAGTCGGGACTTCTGTAAGTTTAGTTCTAGTCATGATAGTGAAAACTCTGATTTTTAATCATGGCTCACTTGGATTTTTGTCATGGCCTAACAGAGTTTTTTAAAGCACTACAACCTACATTGCAGCCTTTCCCTGGATGTGGCATGAATGCCAGGAATTGTTTCCTCATTTACACCCAAAAGAGAACTTGCTTAATACTTCCCGTTTGCCAATACTTTAATTTGCTTAATGCTTCCCAACCTGAACAGCACAATTCATGAGAAACAAACTCATGTGCTTTTTGAAAGAAGAGCACTTAGTTCTTTTACAGAAATCAGTTTATTTTAATAATGATACCTTTGCACTCTCCAGCATCTGGAGAAGTTTGTCTGAGCAAGGTATTAACCGATTCACTTCTTGGTATGACAGATCATTCGTTGGTTGCTCACTTGCTATACGTTTGCATGATGGACTGGCTCAAGCTTGAGAAAAAAAATCCAAACTTTTCTTGTTCTGGCTGCATTTTCTGTCCAAATCTGATAAAGAGCCCAGTTTGAATTTTGGCTGCAAACTTACAAAACTTCTCTTATCTTCTATATTATGGTACCTCAGCTAGCCCAGCAGTACTTCTCTCCTCTGACTGTCTGTGTTGTTTAGGAAGATGCTGCTCACTGTAAGGGTGTCACCAAAGATATTTTGTCTGTGAAAGACGAGTCTAGAGCCTGTAATCAACAGGTTGTGATGGTTTCTTGTTTCGTTAGTGCTGTCTTCATCACAGCTAGTTCTCTGACATTTTCCTGTTGGTCTTACAATTCTTATATTTTGACAGGTGGAACTGTGTGATCTGACAGGTATTGTGGTAGCAGGTAGGGAGATAATGCTGTCTACGTGAAAATCTAATTAGTTCTTCCGCCAAGTAAGAAGTTTACCTTTGACTAAAGTTGTTTGTATCCTCCCTGTTTTAGATCTGCATTTCCAGTAACACACCTCCTGCTTCTGATGCTAAACCATGTTTGCTTGCTCCTGTTAAAGGAACTTCTTTACTTTGAGGGTGGCAGAGCCCTGGAAGAGGCTGCCCAGGGAGGTGGTGGGGTCTCCTTCTCTGGAGACATTCAGAAGCTGCCTGGACACATTCCTGTGCAGCCTGCTCTGGGTGGACCTGCTTTGGTAGGGGGGTTGGACTAGATGATCTCCAGAAGTCCCTTCCAACCCCATGTGATTCTGTGATTCTGTGATTCTGTATTGCACCTGCCTACTTAACCAGTCAGATGCTTCATTTTACCTCATGATTTTGGCTCTTCTGCAATCTAGTCGTGCTCTTGATAGGTAACATAGCTATGTTAAGATCAGATGGACAATTTCAAACTCCCAGTCTCCCAGGTGAAATTTCTATATCATTGCTTGTGTCAGAATTTTCACTAGTTTTCTTTCTGGTTAGCTGGTTGGCTCCTCTGTTAGATCAGCTTATTTTAAAAGATCTCACAGGGTAGCAGCTTTGTTTTTGAAAATGAGAGCTTTCATAGGCTGAGAGACATTGCTTTTTGGGCCAAAAAGATCCCAGATCATCTGCAGCTGCTTGCTTTTCCCCTGGCAAGTGCTTCCCATGAAAGATGTTATCAGACTGGCTAAGGCTGGTGCGACTCAGCCAGACCTGGTACAAAAATAGTAATGACTTTTGGATACTTATTAAATGATGAAAGCTGCTCTGTTATAGTATGACAGTGGTCAACTTTACCCAAAAAAGCAGCCAGGAAATAACCGGGAGTGACTGATTGGATTTTGGATTCAGTAATGTGTGAAAATAGATTAAAATTTCAAAATAATTGCAATTGTGCTAGCAGATTCATGCTACATATTACAAAATAGATATGATAAGAACTGGTACTTTGTTACCTGGAGACTGTACTAAGCACCACAAACATGCACAGATTGGAACTCATTAGCTTTGTCTCCAATGATTGCACCAAGAGAATAGCAAATAATTGATCATAGGGAAAACATCTACCAAAGATGATATTTTAAAAAAAGAAGAGGGGGAACACTCATGCCTATATCTAATCATGGTTTCTCAAAGGACTTTTTTTAAATGAAACTGTGATTAGTTTAAAGTACCTACTTCTGACACTTGTTTCCATGAGAACAGGAGCAGCAGGCTAGAAATCACATCATTGGAGTTCTTGTTGGTTGCACAAGCGCAGGAAACTGCAGATACCGCATATACAAGGATTAGGACCAGTCAGCATAGTAATGTCAGGAGAAGAGGAAGGTTTTATGGTGTTTTAAAATACCTTAATATATTTATAGGAACTCTTTACAGCTAATATTACTGTTATTTTTTAACAAAAACGATTTTTCAAGGTAATTCAATTTAAACCTAAAATGATTAGTAAGAAGTAAATTTTCTTTGGAAAACTGCACCTCTCAAGCAACTAATAACATGAGGCTTGAAAAAGAGAAAATAAGTGTAACCACATTAAAGTATTATTCTGCACCTGCAAAACTGTCTGATAAGCATTTATTTGCCTTACATCACATCCTTTCCTTAATGGTATTTCCTTGGATCTAATTTTAGTATGTGCTGGCAAAACATCTTTTTATGTGTTGCTGAATCATATATTTACTTGGAGTGGGTTACAAAGAACAGTCTTAGTTTTCTATGTGATTTACCGAAATATTTTCTTGTACCAGAATTATTTTCTAATGGAAAATTCAAGCATGAATTCCTACTTAGTTGGGCGATACTGTAAAATCTGGAAAAGAACATAACCAGCATGATGGAGTATTATACTTCTGGGGAAGTTGTCATTCAGATGTCTTTCATGTAAAATGGAGGTGTGGCCATTTCTACAGTAATTTAAAAAAAATCTATTATTTCAGTCATGGGCAGAAAAAAGCCGTATCCCTAAGGGGCAAGCAGAACCTCAGGTACAGGTACTGCATCAAACCATCAAAACTCACCTGCTTGCAACTTTGATTATGGACTGCAAAATCTCTGAATATTTGCAACATTCCAGATCTAAGCAGCCCTGGACAAAGTATGACAGCTTTCTACTTCTTCCACAAAGTGACTCTCTGAAGAAATGCAGACCCTTCCTTCATCCAGAAAGTATATTAAAGCCCATAGTTTGTGATTCATAATACTTAGGGATTAATATACAGAACAAAGTTCTACTTAGAACAATATCTCATTTCTAATATTGGTCAATAATTGATGTCCAGGGAAAAGTGTAAGGAAAGGCTCATGTATGGAGTGATCCTTCCTTGGTATGACTACTCCTGGCAATCAGTAATCTAAGTTTAGTTTTTGTCTGAAGTTGTAAAACCCTTTTTCCTGTATCTGGATACATGGACTTAATTGTGCAATCTGTTTTCTTAAAATCTTTCTTCAGTAAGCTGTTGCATGCCACATTCAACAGTATTTAATTAATTTTGCTGAGCCTATCTAAAGGCGACTTTCCCCAAAGGAAAAAGCCACAAGAAAACAAGGAACAAAGCCTGGAGGCTGCAAGTGAGTCTTGTGCATGTTACTTTTGCAGGGAGAGGTTGGACAGCTTGTAATTGATGCAATTTCTTGCAATAACAAAATGTTCCTGACCTTTTGTTGATCACAAAGCAAATGTACTTTTAGTATGTCAAGTAAAATCAAATATCGCTCCTATTCCTCTCCACTAGTTCTCAAGGATGGTATTGTGTACTGGGCCACTTAATAAGAAATTTGAACTAAGTAGATGAGAACAGAATGTTATAGTTGAAGACCTTAATGGCCACCAAACAGCTACCTGAATTTTAATATTTCGCTATTTTTCATATTTACAAGCAATTAAAACATGTATGTACGTGTGTGAGAGCAAGGGAGCTGGCAGCATGACATTGAAGAACGTAATATTTTAATGCAGGGAGATTTTTACAAAATATG
This sequence comes from Numenius arquata, assembly GCF_964106895.1. Taxonomy (NCBI): domain Eukaryota; kingdom Metazoa; phylum Chordata; class Aves; order Charadriiformes; family Scolopacidae; genus Numenius; species Numenius arquata. The sequence continues at coordinate 31,338,259 of NC_133581.1, forward strand.
GACATAGGAAATGGTTCACAGCCAGTTCCTTATGTTAAATGCCAGGCAGATCCCACAGCAACCAGTAACAGCCCCATCAAGAAATGATACTGCCACTGCAAGAATTAAATACTTTATTCTGTTTATTGGCACCCGCGGATTCTAGTTAAGCAAAGCACAACTTTGCAAGGTACAAATCCAGGGACAAAGTCCTCAGTTTCAGAAGAGAGCTTGGCAAGGGGTAGAGTTCAGAGGAGAGTGGAGCAAGGAGGATACGGTACCTCATGATGGAGGTCATTCCCGCTCTGCTCCCTTTCCACCTTTGAGATCAACACGATGATAAGTTTTATCAGAGCATCCTGCTTTTCTTCTGTGACAGTGAGATGTTTCCTGTGGACTCCTCACACCAAAGTGGGGAAATAGCTATGAGCAAGCTAAACAAACTTCATTCCAAACATAAATTCTTTAGGTTGAGCCAGAACCTGGGCAATGATTACGTAGTGAACAAAACAATTGATTAACTTCTATTTGCAGTTCCTACTTACATTTAGGGATTTGGGGAGTGCTGCACTTTAATAATGCTGTAACGTTGGAGGGACACTGGACATCTCAGTTTTGTCTGCAAGTTCTTTCAGAGCACTTTAGCCACTGTAGAAGTTATTTTAAAAGGGGCTGAGTTTTGTAACTGTCACATATAATTGGGGTGTAATTTTGCTGCTGTTCTTTCAGTTAGCATCACACAAAGCATAGCAATATCCACCAGAAGAAGTTTTTTATTTCTGAGCTTCCTTTTCTTTCCAGATTACAGATACTGTGCAAAGTTGATCGTGAGATAGTGGAACTCAGCATTCTGTGAGAAGGGAAAAAGGCAAATAGCAGGATCATAGACCTGGACCTCAAGAAAGCAGATTTTGGCCTATTGAAGGGATTTGCTTAGAAGACTCCCATAGCACATGATCCTGGATAGAAGAAGGGGCCAGGAGAGCTGGCTGATTTTCAAAGATCACCAAAAATAGTCCATCCACATGTGTGGGGAATCAAGCAACGGTGGCAGGAGGCCAGCATGGATGAACAAGGAGCAAAGTTTTGAGTAAACTCAAACATGAAGGGGACGCATAAAGAGGTGGAAGCAGGGACAGGTGACCTGGAAGGAATATAGAGACACTGTCAAGTGTACAGAAATAGGGTTAGGAAAGCCAAAGCCCACCTGGAATTGAATGTGGTTGGGGAAGTGAAAGGACTTCTACAGGTACATCAACTGCAAAGGGCTGACCAACCTGATTGCTTTCTATGATGAAATGACAAGTTTGGTGAATAAGGGGCATGTTGTTTATTTGGACTTTAGCAAAGCTTTTGATACTGTTTCCCATAACATCCTCATAGACAAACTGATGAAATACGGGTTAGATAAATAGACTGCAAAGTGGATTGAGGACTGAACTTATGGTCTCAAAAGTTGTGAGCAACGACACAAAGTCCAGCTGGACCAGTGACTACTGGTGTATTCCAAGGGTCGATACTAGGCCCAGTACTGTGTAACATCTTCTTTAATGACTTGAATGATGGGACAGAGTGCACCCTCAGCAAATTTGCAGATGTTAAAAACTGGGAGGTCATTGTGCCACCATTCAGAGGGACCTGAACAGACCAGAAAAATGGGCAACTTCATGAAATTCAACAAAGAACAAATACAAAGTCCCACACCTGGTGAGGAAAGCCCCCGTGCACTAGTACAATCTGGGGGCCAACTGTCTGGAAAACAGCTTTGCAGGAAAAGCCCTAGGAGTCCTGGTAGGTAGCAAGCTGACCATGAGCCAAAAATATGCTCCTGCAACAAAGAAAGCCAACAGCAGTCTGGTCTGCCTTAGGAGGACTACCTCCAGCAAGTCAAGGAAGGTGATCCTTCACCTCTTCTCAGCATTGGTGAGGCAACATCTGGAGTGCTGGGCCTTTCTGGGTACCCTAGCACAGCAGAGACATGGACATACTGGTGTGAGTCCACTGAAGGGACTTTGAGCATCTGCCATATGAGGAAAGGCTGAAAGGTCTGGGATTGTTTAGCGCTGTCAAGAAAAGGCTCAGGGTGGATCAATGTGTATAAACCTGATGGTAGGGTGTAAAAACAGAGCCAGACTCTTCTCAGTGGTGTCCAGTGAAAAGACAAGAGGCGATGGGCACAAACTGAAATAAAGGGATTTCCACTTAAACATAAGAAGAACCTTTTTCAGTGTGAAGGTTGTCAAACACTGGAAGAGGTTGTGGAGTCACCATCCCTGGAGATACTCAAAACCCAACTGGGCATGGCTCTGAACAACCTGCTCTAGCTGACCTTACTTTGAGCAGGGAGGCTGGATGATCTCCAGAGGTCCCTTCCAGCCTCAACCATTCTGTAATTCTGTCTCTTGCAAGTACAGGTACTCCTTCTCTTTTTCTATCATTTTGTTTCTGTGGTGTGGCTTCTCCAAAGCCAGCTGGTAATCAAAGAGTCACCTTTGCAAGGAATGAAGTCAGAACTAGGAATCTACAAAAAAATATTATTCTTGGTAGTCATCTCACATTCAGTCCTTGAAAGCTCATGTCAAGCAGCTGAAATAAATTGCTGCCTCTGTAATCACTGTAGAGTCACAGCCAAATACCAGTATTTATACACTCAGTATGGAGGACTAAATGGAAGAGTCTGAGAATTGAAAAAGTGTCTGAAGTAGAATTCCAACTCCTTTTCAAAAGTGCCAGTTTTACAGCTATCACAGTTGTTAACGATTTGACTGTAACAGTATGACACATGATGCTCTAAATAAAAGGGAACCATGTTAGCCTGTCTGGATCCAGTACACCCATGACGAAGAGAAAAGAGAAGAGAAGAGAAGAGAAGAGAAGAGAAGAGAAGAGAAGAGAAGAGAAGAGAAGAGAAGAGAAGAGAAGAGAAGAGAAGAGAAGAGAAGAGAAGAGAAGAGAAGAGAAGAGAAGAGAAGAGAAGAGAAAATATGTCAGTTGGAAGGGACCTACAACAGCCATGTCATCCAAACATGCCCTTGTGGCCAAGAAGGCCAATGGTCTTCTGGGGTGCATTAAAAAGAGCATGACCAGCCGGTCAAGGGAGGTCATCCTCCCCCTCTACTCTGCCCTGGAGAGGCCATGTCTGGAGTACTGTGTCCAGTTCTGGGCCCCCCCAGTTCAAGAAGGACAGGGAAGTACTGGAAAGAGTCCAGTGGAGGGCTGCAAAGATGATCAAGGGAATGGAGCACATCTCTTGTGAGGAAAGGCTGAGAGACCTGGGTCTGTTTAGCCTGGAGAGGAAAAGATAGAGGGGGAATCTCATCAATGCTTATCAATATCTAAAGGGAGGGTGTCAAGAGGAATGGGGTCAAACTCACAGGACAAGGGGCAACAGACACAAGCTGGAACACAGGAAATTCAATCTCAGCATGAAGAGGGTACTTTGAGGGTAACAGGGCACTGGAACAGGCTACCCAGGGAGGGTGTGGAGTCTCCTTCTCCGGAGATATTCAAAACCCACCCAGATGCATCCCTGCCTGCTCTAGGTCAACCTGCTTTGTCAGGGGGATTGGACTAGATGATCTCTGAAGGTCCCTTCCAACCCCTATGGTTCTGTGATTCTATGATGGTGGGTTGGAGAGTCTCTTTCAGTAGGAATCTGGGATACTTCCTGGACACTTTGTTCTTCATTGGAGGTTGCACAACGAGGTAGGACTGGGGCCACTGGGACACTCCCATTCTCCTTGTAGTACAGAGATCTTTACCTCATCACAACGTCACTTGGCCCCTTCTCTACTCCTGGAGTACAACACAAATAATTCTGGCATCCTCTGAACAGCAGGACATGGGAAGAGACAGTATGACGAAGTAGTAATGAATAGAGTCACGCTAAGTCATGGGAGGCAGCACAGGTGGTATACAAGAACCATAGAATAGTTTGGTTTGGAAGGTGCCTTTAAAGGTCATCTAGTCCAACCCCCCTGCCATGGGCAGGGACATCTTCAACTAGATCAGGTAGCTCAACTTGACCTTGAATGTTTCCAGGCATGGGGCATTTACCACCTGTCTGGGCAACCTGGACCAGTGTTTCACCACCCTCATCACAAAAAAATTCTTCCTTATATCTAGTCTAAATCTACCCTCTTTTAGTTTAAAACCATTACCCCTTGTCCTATTGCTACAGGCCCTACTATAAAGTTTATCCCCATCTTTCTTATAAGCCCCTTTAAGTATTGAAAGGCCGCAATAAGGTCTCCCCAGAGCCTTCTCCTCTGCAGGCTGAACAACGCCTACTCTCTCAGCCTTTCTTCACAGGGGAGGTGTTCCATCCCTCTGATCATTTTTGTGGCCCTCCTCTGGACCCGCTCCAACAGGCCCACATCTTTCTTGTGCTGAGGGACACAGTATTCCAGGTGGGGTCTCATGAGAGTAGAGTAGAGGGGCAGAACCACCTCCCTCAACCTGCTGGCCAAGCTTCTTTTGATGCAGCCCAAGATGTGGTTGCGAGTGCACATTGACAGGTCATGTCCAGAATACTCTTTCAAATACCATCAGAGTATTGACACCTCATAATTTTTGGTATTGATTGCTATCATGTGCATTTAAAAAGTATGATGCTACCAAAATATCAGTGGGTTGCCTCTCACTAGTAGTAATGACTGTGGGAACAGTATGTGAGCAATGCAATTTACTGCTTCCTCTGAGGAGATGCAATTTGAACAATGTTAAAACCTTGACACTACACTGGAGCTATGTCCTAACAAGCATTTTCAAATACTTTAATCAAAAATAACTATTATGGACTGTCATATATAGTCTTGTGTCCAATATATAAGAACATTCATTGTCTGAGTGAAAATCTAGCCGGAAAGATATTCTAACCCTCACACGGAGGCTATGCTACAGCTTGTTATAAACAAAATAGCTGTTCCTTGAAAAGTTTTCCCAACTTAAACCAGGTTTCCTACCCCTGAGAATCCAAGAAATATCCAAGATATATGTGCAATCTGAACTTTCTTGATATTTGCTTATCCCTAGATACCATTTTCAGCCAATTTTGTTCTCAAGAGTGCTCATTAATATTTTACTCAGAATAGAGGGAGAAAAAGAAGAGCAGAAACAGCCTAAAGAAGAAGCTGAGAGGCCAGAGACAGGTTATCCTCATATATGATGCTAATAGCAAGAGGATCTGGGATTTCTACCAATAAAGGTGAGGGTATTCAACTCTTTATTTGCAGAGATTAAGAGGAGGATCATAAGTGGCATCATGGCAGTGACTTGCCATGATACAGTTTTCATGGCTACACTCCTCCATGCTGCCAAAGGAAAGAACTGTTTGTCTGTTAAAACTCTTTCCAGATGGGACACTTGCTTTTGTTGTTGTCTCTGGACAGATCCACCAGCACTGATTTAATAGAAGATGGTGAGGGAGCTTTTGTGGCAAGCTCAGAAACTCCAGCACAGGTGGAGCATATTTCTGTGTCATTGGATGTAATTGACTTTCAGCTGAAATTGTAGTCCTTCAGGGTGGCAAAGACCAAGCACACATTCCCTGGTGTATGATTATGAAGTCTAGTGGCTTGGCTATTGAGGAGGTGAGTTGTGATACCCAGCTGTGAGTGACATTCAGGTAAACTCACAGGTGAATTTAAAGTTTCATGCTCCAGGTTTGTACTGAAGCATAATAAACATATCCATAGTCAGTAACAGCTGAATGGAAATGCAAAAAGGTGCTCCTAATCCTAATCATGTCTCAACTATTAGTACCAATTCCCACCTGAGACCTGTACTTACTAAAAGTGCACAAGTGGGTTGAGCTGTGGGCTAGCATACCAAATCTTTTTGTGCATGCAATGTATCAGCAGACATGCTGTGCCTGGGACTAAGACCTGAGTGGATGTGCTAAGGGTTAACAACTCCTCTAAGAGCAACTTGTCTCTCTCCATTCCTGCCTGAGGTGAACTGGAGCTAAAAAAGATAGTGGTAGAGCAGTGCTGGCAGAACAGCCATGGTGCATATTTTTGTGCTGAAAGAAAAGGTTCTAGGGAGACCCGGTGCTCTCTTTGAGGTGTTATGTACTTGGATTCTTCATTGTAACAAACATATTCCTGGGCAGCAATTTTTCAACTGGTAAAATGTCCCTAGAAGAAACATCCTTACCAGCTGCTCCAGATCAGAGCAATCAGTGGCATCTCAGAGGTGCAAAATAACTCCTTTGTTGATTGGCCATTCACTTGGTATATCCACAAATACATTAAAGGTTTGTGTAAATAATGAAAGGTGTTTGCTGTTGAATGACACTGGTGTTCCCATATTGCTTTATATACTGTTCAATATTACTTTCATCCCCTGACTTGAACCATAAGTAGGACAGCAGAATGTAGCACTTTCTTTGAGTATCTACCTTTTTTAACTCTATGATTCACAGTACCTTGGAAGAACATTGGCTGGGGTAGACCAGCACTGCACTCTTGAAAAAGCAATGAATGGTCAGGAAATTAAATTTAAAATTAGTAGGGAGCCTAAAGTGACTTTACTTTGAGAAATACAGTAAAGGGAACAAGCAGCAGCAGCTGGCTTCATTGAACAATAAGTGATACCAAGAAAAGGTAGGAAATTCTTCTTACTTACCTCTCGTGATAACTATCAGTTGGCTAGCATCATTGTGAAGAGCTATGTTATTTAGCAAAAAAGGAAAGCAAGATGCCCTTTTTACCTTGTGAGAGAAATAGCTTTAATTTATGGTACCTTAAACTGCTACCTGTTGATGCTAAAGGAAATACTTATCTAGGGCATAGTACTTGCTGTTCTCAAGTTCAGCGGTAGGTCACTTTCCCTTGTTGCTGGGCTTTAGTGCCCAGATACTTCTTGGCTAAAAAGTTATAGGGGTACTGGCTGATGCAGGAGGGACCTGAAATTAATTCTGCAGTAAAGAGCACAAAGTACAGGTGTCCTCCTTGCCTCGGGCATGAGCAAAACATTTTGGTTTTGTCCTGTAAAACAAAAAATCAAAAGATAGTGAAATATAAAAGGGGTTTTATCCTTCCTGGAGATGTACAACTTGCAAGGAAAAGGAGTACCTTCCTATGAAAGTTACATTATGGGAAGACTGGTGTGTTTAGGAGTCATAAAAAGATTTAGCAAAAAAAAATGCAACAGTCACAATCTTTCTCTTAGAAAACAGCAGTAACATACACTGTTTAATAGACAGGAGAAAATGGTTGCCATTTTTCTGAGTGAAGCTGGTGTTAGTTGATTGTGACCATCTTCATAGCCTAAGAAGCAATGCCTTGGTGTGATTTGGTACTGTTGACAGAGATGAGGCTGTACTGACCGTGCAAAATACTGAAAGGAACAATAATATTTTCCTAGAGACAGGGAAAATATTTGCCAACGTCTAATTCCACAAACTTCCACAAAAAAAGGAAAAAAAAAAAAGCACAAAGTTAAAACTCTGTTTGCCTCCAAGGACAAGACTAAAACTACCCAGAGCCTACCTCGGTTGGCTGCACTCCTAAGCAACAGCTGCATGACCGATTGAGACAAAACCAGCCAAAAAATGATATAATAAATCTGTGACAGTGAACATTCCAGAAATGTGCAAGATGGATCTGTCTAATTTAAATTGCCATTTCTTTTAGGGTTTATAGTAAGTCTTCAAACATAGAACTTTGTGTCTTCCATTTTAACACTGGGTACATGACTTCTCTGCAATTGGGCAGTATAAATTATTTCTAATGGAAGAATTTGAAGTGCTGCAGTTACATCAGTTGGCAAAATATGGCATACAGAACCACATGCATTTTTCTAAAAAAGTCTTTGTTTCTGTTTTCTGCTTCACTTCAGCATCATGAAAATCTACAAGTGTTTGGGCAGATTTAGACTGCTTTTTAGCCCTGTACTTTTGAGAAAAACTAAAGGGAGGGTTTGAGTAGAATATGTGAGGTTGAAGCTTTCTGCCTTTTCAGGCTTCCCTTATACCTGTTACAGTAGTTCTGTTATTTGCTTTTTCTCCATGTGAAATTCAGATTGAACGTAATGACTTCGCATAGATGTGGCAGACATCCCTGCTGCTTTTCAGCCTTTCTGATAAATCTGAAAAGCAATATATCCTGCATGATGTATGATTGTGTTTAAAAATGCTTGTTCTCCAAATGTCTGCCCTATTAGTTTTTGGAATAACCCAGAGTGACGGTGGGATAAATTCATCTATAGTGAAACTTCACAGATTATGAAGAAAGGGTAAGATGGATGAATTTTCCCTGAAAACTCTTGCTAAAATTATTACAATAAATTAGCATGATTTGGACATATACTTCCACTATCTCTATTTTAGAAATAGCACAAAACCCCAAACCGATGCAATTTATAACAAAGTGTTAATACAAAATTTCCGGACATTTATAGCCTCCACCAAATATTTTTGTGTAAGTTAGCTGTATTATGGGAAGAGGTCTTGTTTTAAAGATGTTCTCTTTTCATTGGTATATATTTCCAGCAGACAGAAAAGTGAGGGTGTTTTTCTGAGCACGAGTATTTTTTGGATCTGCAGTGGAAGGAGCTCAAACTAGAGAACTAGAGAATCCCATAATTTTCATATTTTTCCAACTCTTTCATAATGGAGGGCTGAAAATTTCCTTAGCCCTTACTCTAGGCTGGTTCCTAGGGCACTACAGGTTTTCTGGCTGGAAGGGTGCTTACTTCTTTTCCCTGTCTTACAACCTGCATCCAGAGGACCTGCTTCCCGAGAAAGAATGGCAATCGCTATGGCCGGTGTAGTAGCAAGATACACTACAAACTCAGGTAATAGTACATGTTTCTTTGCGGTCGCACACATGATCTTCTGAATTCCCTCATTTTGCTTTCACAGGAAACCATTCTTTCTTCTTGCTTCTTCCTAGAAGTCAGGAAATTTCCTTTCTTTCCTTTCTCACCATCAGTCTTTCCCCTTCTGTTGCTTTCCTGTAGCGTACCCAAAAAACCAGTTTGTGGAATGTGATCATAGGATCAGTACGGATACTATGTTCGCTCTCAAATAGCATGTTCCTAACATAAGGGAAAGGATAGACATAAGCATGTAATGGAATCACGTTGCTTTAAATTACATATGTCTTTTTAAAAAATATTTCACTTTGTGACTAGAAGAATAAAGTTCATAGCTGATGGAATGTCATTGATTTTATTTTAGTTCTATCAGATTGTGAAAAGATCCCTTTATTAATTATATTGTTCTTGAAAGTACTTAAATAACATTTTTCTCAAGGATATTTTGGAGGTTTTTTTCCCTCCTCTTCCCCAATTTATTATAAAAGAAGCAGATGAGTAATTATGTAATATAATTTTGATGAAACCATACTAGAGCTAGTAAGACATTTAGCAATATTTTTGCCATTTGATCTATTGCATTTGCTCTTGTTCTCAAAATTTTCAAATTAAAACCAAACTCATGGCCCATTTTCTGTGAAATTTTAAAATAAAATGCACTCCTACACAAATTAACATAGCATCTGCTGTCACTTAATTAAAAATAATTATGCAGTCTTCAGAATTCACAATGTAAGTTGCTGGTGACCAGGAAGATACTGGCAATACTGTTTAATAACGGACACATAGGCTGAAACATTACAAATGGGTTTATTTTCCTCAGTGCTTGCATGGCAGATAGCAGCTTCATATATACCTACTATATACTTCATATATGTCTGCTGCCACTAACCGTGGCATCGGAGAAGTGAGAACTTGGTAAAGAAATGAAGGTGTGAAGCAGCAAGTTGTCACAGTTAGATGCTCCTAGGACTTGCACTTAGTAAAGCTGTCTTGAATTTCTCTACAGTACAGGCGTACTATTTTATATAGTGATGAACGTTTTGACAGGAGGGAGAATAAGTAACAAAATGGATAATTGATTTCCCTCGCTACTGTAGTCCACCATTCCTGAACTCCTTGACTTCTGGAGAAATATAGGAGTACTCTGGATATTCACTGCAAATACAGATTAATAAAGGCAGAGCACAGTTCTTTTATCCAGTGTTTTTGCAGGGCAGCATTCGCACGTAATTGAGAGTCTGGAAGAAAATGGCTGGTGAAGTGCCTGATGTAATATGGTCTCAAGTGGGGAATGATTAGTTAACTGGCAAGTATTGCAATCCCTTGGTCACTAAGCTTTCTAGTTTTGTAAGCAAAAACCGGATGCAGGGGACACGTGGGCATATCCTTCTGTAGAACATCCTCTGCACTACCGTGTTGAAACACAATCTGTGGAGGCAAAAAGCTTCTACGGTAGGTCTTGCTGCCCTCCACTCATCCTGCGTGGATTTGCTTACAAGGAAGACAGTCTGTAAATGCTCTTAGAGGTGAGCAGCGTGAAAGAGTGATGCCATGAAGGAACCGGCGTGTCCAGCACCAGAGAGAACCGATGAATTGTAGCAGCCCTCCAGCCACCCTACATTGAGCCCAGCAAGTGGCCACCAAGATGATTACAGAGACAGAGCAAATGACACCCAAGGAGAAGCCAACTGAACAGGCTTTTTTTTTTTTTTCCAGCCTGAAGAAGAAAAAGAGATGATCTAATTAATCTAATTCAATTATCTCTATAAACACCCACTAGAAAACACAGCCATACTCTCAATTCATGTGAACAATTAAAGGACAAGAATCAACAGAAACAAATTGCAGCAAGGAAAATTCCACTCAGATACAAGGAGAATTCTTCACCATGAGACTGAACCAGCATTGGTACAAGCAGCCCAGAGGGGTTCTAGAACCTCAGTCCTTGAGGATACTCAGAATATGACTGCCCTGAGCAACCTAAGGTAACTACAGAGGACCCTGCTTTGAGCAGTGGAGTTGGACCAGGTGACCTAAATTACTCAGTTATTTTACAAAAATGATCCGTCACTAACCCGTTGTCTAGAATAGGAGTGAGGTTCCTATCACAAGGCTCTGAGGACAGCTTGTAAAGTCAGAGATGTACCCCAAAAATTTGAAACATTTGGAAAAGAAAGGTTGAGGAGAAAAGTTTGCATACAGAGAGAATAAGATTCAAAAGAAAAAATAGTGGACCTTGTTAAAGCCACTGTCCAATTCTGGCAATAGCAGCTCTGACATCCCGCTGACTAATTTACACTGTATTTACCTTGATGAGGCAGCAACACCAGGTATGAAGCAGGAGGGGACCAGCTCTTAAAGCACTGGCAACTCTCAAATTTCATAGGGGTTTTAAACCACTCAGCACTTCCAGGAAGAAGTGGCAGATTTTGACAAGGCAAAAGAAGTGCCCGGTGAGTGAATGAGCTGAGAACTCTGTTACACTTTCCCTTCACTACTTTTTTCCCCTTAGTGCTTTTTTTCCATTATTGCTCATGACTCTTCTAATTTCTCTTGCCTATTACTGTCTCTGATGCTTCATCCAATTACATACATCCATTTCTTCTAGGTTGTTACACGTGGGTCTATGAGAAGATAAAGAATAAATACACATGGTACTTCTGTTGATTTCAGGGTCCTTCCACATGCATCTGTCTTCTCTGTTCCCTTTGCTGCTGTGCGGAGTATAAAGGAACATCTGATCATATTCTTTACACCTAGGTACTTCTCTTAACTCAGTTTAACTGAGTAATCAAATAGAATCAAGGTATTTCTATTTCTAGTGTGGTGTGTTGAGGTTAAAGCTTTGATGACATTTCTTATAGATACAGTACACACCATCAGTGTCTTTGCATAAAATCTATTTGAGATAATATGCCTTTTAGACAAGGGGATTCAAAAAGGAAGGAAAATGCTAAACAGATTTCTAAAAGAGACTATTAGTTGATTTCTTAGTAAGCTTGGCTAGAACAATGGTAAAATTAATTTAATGCTGTTTGCTGTCATGTTTTCTGTACAACAGACATGGAAGAAAGGTGGTGGATGCTGAAGATAAGGAAGTTTAGTTTAACAGAGATCTGGATTCTTACGGCGCTCTTGGAAAAGCGGAGCAGCTCAATGAACAAGACCAGACAACCTCAGTTAGTACAAATTACACGTCTAACCTACAAGGAAAGTCAGTTTAGATTTTCCATTCCACATGCAAAATCCAGTTCAATCGATTCCTCTGGTCTTAGGGTAGTGAATCAGTATTACCCGGCTGCAGTGGTCGTGTCAGTTTCTGTGATTCCATGGGAAACCATGTGGGAACTGGATGAGCAGAAACATCATACAGTGAGAACTGGATTATGAATCTAATGAACTAGTTAAAGTTAAAAATACAAAAATATATTCCCCTTTTAACTACAAACCCTTCCTACAGGGTACAGAAATCTGTAACTTTAATCTGCAAGTAATTCAGATACAATATTGGGTTGCAAAGTACTATTAAAAAGGCTATAATATGTCCCATATATTAAGGCAAGTTTTCTTGAAGCAAACTTCAGGTGAAAAATCTGATTGGTAGAGATGAAAGAGGAATCTGTCTTTGGTAATCTTATCCGAGAGTAGAGAGGGAGCACATCACGCGTGAATCTCACACAGGTCTTTGGTGATATCTTTCCTGGTGAGTTGCATCTTCCTACTGTTTCACAAGAGGAATAGACTGCTTTTCTCCCTCAAAGATTGCTAGAGCACTAGGACATTTTCAGTACTTAGAAACAGTTCTAGTTTACTTCACGAGCATCATATGAGCCATTAGCTGTTACTAAAGCAGTAAATTCATAAATGTATGAAACCACTTTGGAATAGTAATATATGCATGTTGAGAAGCAACTGTGTCATCCTGCCCTTTCGTTCAAACCTGTTCATCAGATCGTCTTTGTTTTAGGGAAGAGGCATCAAATGTTAACAGGAGGAATTCAGGTTTTTCGTAGTGTAAAATGAATGCTCGTAGTATGGGTAAGGTTTCCAAAGGGGGGGACATAAATGGGCAGAACAGCAGATAAGCAAATGCAAGAGGAGATTTAAGCAGCTGGAGAAAGACGAAAGGCAACACGTTTGTTTGAATGCTAGAAGTTTCTCAGAACCTCAAAACTCAGTGCTGAGGCGCTGAGAAGCTTCAGAAATAGCTCAGTGAGAGGAAGATGCCAAGTCAACCGCTACCGGCTCAGTTTACAATCTGAACATTAAGTACAGCAATCCTATTTTACCGACCAGGTAGAGGACATTTATGCAGATTGCTAACATGGTAGCACCAAAGCAGACAACTTTAGGCAGCTCATTTCAAGTGAGATGACTGAGCACGATGTTACCCAAGTTACAGCAGTGAGCAAAAGTGATCAGCTGATGCAGTTTTAACACTTTAAAACAGATCTGTATCAGCTGGAACAAGATGTCTCCATTTGACCATAGGTGCTTCAAGCAAATCAGTAGGTACGTGTCTGTTTCTTCTAGCACCTACATGTTCCTCAAAATTTAGAAAATCATTTGCAGATTGGCCCCATCTTATTATTTCCACTTTAAACTGCTTATTAGATTAATTACACCAAAGATGTGTCTGACAAAGCCACTACCTTGGGGAATTTAGCTCCTTGTTCACAATTTGAATGTTTGAATGCAATTTTTGATTTATTTTCTGTCTTTATGAAATATATTTTGCAGGAAAAAATCACAGCAGAACCTTAAATATTTTGGAAGGATTTTAGAAGATTAAAGAAAGTGTCTGGAAAGGTGGTCAGTTTGGAACAGAACAAGTCTCCACAGGCTGTGAAATAGAGAAGGACGAAGACAGCATATGCTGGAAGCAGTCACTAATGAGCTGCTCTCAGCCAGAAGAGCACTTGAAGAAATAGCAAGATGAGGGGGAAAAAAAAAGAGCCAGGTACTTTTTTTTTTTTCTCTGTATTGCTAATGAAACAAATCATTAAGGTCTTTTAAGAGACTTTTTAAAAGCTTATTAAACAGGTTTTGGGTGCTCCAGCTAATACAAGTTGACTCTCTAATCATGTGGTGGTAGCTTAAGGAGTGTTTAAGAGACTTCTTCAGGAACCTGAAAGAATGATTTTTGTCACAAAGAAAGATACAACACATTGCAAAAGAAAAGTAATGTTTGTAAGAGAGGAGTCACAAGAACTGTATTGTTCCTTTAAAAGGCAATCAGGAGTTGGTTAATCCAGAGTTTTGAAAAATGAACAAAGAACTATTTTAGAGGTTTAATTAAAATTATTTTGATCTTTTCTCCTAAAAATCATTCCAGTAACAGTCTCATTGCTTTCATACCACTACTGTTATTAGCACATTGCTGTGAAAGTAACCAGGTTTACTGATTCACTACAGCTTGCTGGCTTCACAGAATATGTTATGAAGGTAATGTGCTTTAATATAAACGCATTGGTTGTATCAGATGTAAACATTAGATAAGTAGGGTAACTGTTGAAGTTACTTAAAGAATTAATTAGAACTTTCAAAACATTTTATATTTTTTTTTTTAGCATCAGAGTAACCTGGATGTCAGGAAATACCTTCACTAAAATCAGCATCGGGCACTAGTTTCAAGTGATCAAAATACGAGACTGGACTCTATGTCTGGCTTTGCTCTTATTTGCAATACACAGAGTAGCTCTCTTTCCCATTGCCTTTCTGTTTATTTATATCAATACTGCAGATATTCAAAATATTGTGGATGTTTTAAGGTGAAGAGAAAACAGGTTCTTTTCCTATGGACTGTAGAGAGATGAAGACTGACCAAAGGTTCAGGAAATACATACAACTCATGAGCAGGATTGTTAGAATGTCTGTATAAATTATGTTCATTTATCTTAAACAACTCTCTTATTCTCACTGTTCTGCCCCAGTTCACTCTCTTACAATTTTTCTATATCCATACACCCATTGCTATGGTACCTTTCTAGCATTCATCCTTCTCACAACATATTGGGGAGTTAAAAATATCTTGTGAAGCATGGTCAAGATAATGAATCTACAGAGAAGATACAATAAAATAAATAGGTGTAGTTGTGAATCAGGTCAGAGGAAATGTTCTAGGGGATAAAACACAGAGACATTAACTCAAAACCCAGAAAATGAAGTAGTTGCCACCTTTTTTTGCTAAACTTTTCCTTCTATCTGACTGCCCAGGTCTAACTTTTGAGGGAGACCTCAAACTGCAGGTAGGACCAGCAGTGATATTATGGTCCACATCAATGTCTTCTCAAAGTGTACCAGCCTTCTTAAAAATTGCCAGGGGGTCAGTGAGGTTCGTTCCTGTTGATGTTGAATCTGAATGCCTTACAGAGGAAGAAAAAGGAATGTCTTCCAGAGGAACAGCTGCCAAGCTGGGAAACAATATCTTAAAGTGGTTAATTTAATCCCATATATTCTCATTGTTTAAAGCTAGTGGAAGAATTAATATCAGGAACTCTGAATTCTAATTACATTCCAATTAACTTTCTGACATCTTCCTTCGCTGACAGTTGCCTTGCAGAAATCCTCCAATTCTGCTCCACTCCCATTTTAGAGACATATTTTAGGTACGCTCCATGCTACTTTCAGTTCTGTGGTCTCTGGCTCAAATAGTTGGACAAATTAGGTATTTCTGAGGTCTCAAGCATATATGCCTTTAATATTTGCAATGATGGTTAACATAATCATGGTATAGGAACTGTTTGTTAGTTCTTCTTGTGTATTTTTGTGATTGGATGATTTTGATCCAGGGTAGTTATAAGCAAGTGCACGTCAAATTTAATGAGAGAACATACGCTCGGTAAGCTTTCTGTCATATAACTCTTGAAGAACTACATGTATTTTTCTCATGCTTTGAATTTAATTAATGGGTAGCCTTTGGACTTCTAGCAGTTCCTGATATACTTTAGTCCAGTAGTCCAACTTAATGCAATGCATTCATTAATATCTGCATTCTTTCCATGTGTGACAAATTAAAAAATATCTAATTCAAAGCATATTAAAAAAATCACAATATTTATTTTCCTTAAGCCATTTAAAGTACAAAATGTGAGAGGGATGGTTGTTTGCTTGATAGTACTTCTAGAATTGCCATGCTAATCTTATCTAGATTTAGATTCAGAGATTTATTTTGAAGTACACCTCTTTTACTTACTTGCTTATTGCATTTGGACCCTTAATTGAGTTCTTGGACTGCCAGCCTTCCTTTGGGAGGCTGGATGTTAAAAAAAGCAAGGAATATTCAGAAAAAAGCCCTCCTCCTCTTGCCTATTTATCTGCACATTTTCATGACTTCCATTGCATTGTGTGTGAAGAGGAGGTAGAAGAAGAAATTATCATGAGTGACCAGTTGCTGATCCAAAAACTCTGAGAAATATCTGGGTGGATGTCTTTTGTTTTGTTCTCGCAGAACTATACTTAGAATTATATATTCAACTATATGTAGAAGGAAGTAAAAAATACATATATATATATATATGTATATATATGTTTGTGTATACATATATATGTTTAATTTTATGCTCCAAGCAGCCTTATTGTTAAGTTGGGTGCATCTTGAGGTGCAGTTGGGTAATGATGATTGTAAGAGATGCAAAGTTGTTACAAGTTTAGACTTTAGGTTTAGACTGAACATTAGGAAAGAATTTTTCACAAAAAGAGTGGTCGGGCATTGGAATAGGCTGCCCAGGGAGGTGGTTGAGTCACCATCCCTGGATGTGTTTAAGAGACGTTTAGATGTGGTGTTGGGGGATATGGTGTAGGGGAGAACTTTGTAGTGTAGGGTAGATGGTTGGACTCGATGATCCCAAGGGTCTCTTCCAACCTGGATGATTCTATGATTCTATGAAGTGTTCAGGGCCAATATTTTCTTTCTCGTTATAAGAAACAAAATGTTCAGTATCTTTATTATCTCTGCCTCACTGCTCTTCATGATACTTCTGGGAACATGACCTGTTGGATGAAAAACATCCAGTTACTGTAACTGTACCAAAGAACTTCAAATTTATTACTAAGGAAGAAAGAAAAACCAGGAAGTACCAGATTATGGGCAGGTTCTCACTTATTATTGACAGCTATTATCTTCTTATCCACTGGAAATGCATTTATATTAAGGAATATGCCTTAGGCTTTTCATGCGAGAAACCTAGGGATCAAAACTGTGTGGAATAATTTAGGATCATTTATGGGCAGCAAGCAAACACTCACAGTTTAGAAAGTCATTTAAACAAAGTTGTGTCTAGATTAAATATTTCATATTCCAGAACATGGAAAGTATTTACAATGTGCTTTTCCAATTAAGATTGTATAAATTGTCCTAGTAGCCTAATCCACTTTTCACAGTATGGGAAATTGGAAGGAACTAAAATGAAGTCAAAATCAAAATGAGTGCAAGTTGGAGTCAGGAGATAATTAGGTCTATTACAGGTAGGTCTAATACATGTATTTTTATTTCCCAAAAATGCAACTCAGGAAATGGAAGGTAAGTCCCATTTTACTGCATTCTACATCATGGTAGAACAGTCTGTTTCCCCAAGGCTATGAATTGTGACTTCTGGGAAAAAAATATTTTTGCTACCTTTGGATCACCTTCAAGCTGACGTGTTTCTTATTATGTGTGTTAGTAGCGTATCCCAGCTCTGGAAGATTTGTTTAAACGAGGCTGTTACGCTAATGAGAGTGGAGTTTGGCTTGACAGTGCTCCACGCTTGAGGTACTCTCCCTGTGACATGAGTGGATCTTGGCAAGTAGATGCAGTCAAGAGAAAGAAGATGGTTGGCACTGCTGGGGCTGCTCTTAGCAGCCCAGGGGTGGTTTTAGTTTCCCTGAGGCAGAGAAATAATTTACAAGCAGCCTTCATATCGAAACCTCTTATGGTGATATAAAACCTCACTTGTTTCGGTGAGCTCAGCGGTGAGCTTCAGGTCATTTAGATGCTGGGAATGTGAATATGCTGTTTGTGCTTGCTCTTTGGTTATTTTTGGCACAGAATGCAATTAAAGCCTAGTCAATGAAGTCTTGGGATTATACTGGATTTTGAGCGGCAATTTCCTTGCAGTTTAATCCCATATGGAAGTAGAGATCCTGGCCCTGGTGAATTTAATGTCAAGACTTCCACTGACTTCAGCAAGGACAGAACTTCTCAGAGAGACCATGCCATTCCACCAGCAACAGTTTCACACAGCTAAGAATTTGGAGACAGGGCATAAAAATATCTAGAAAGGAGGTTCCTTTCCCGGAAAAAAATCAGTGAAATAGTTTTGAAAATGATTTTCTAACACTAATAAAGAAAATGTAATAGACCATTTTATGTTCCTGTCCTTAGGCTGTGCTGTATACCATGATCAATATAAAAGAAAATGGTATTTTCTTGATTACTCATTCAGGCAGAAAATGAGTTCTGTTACCTGAAAATTTAGAAGTTTCCTGAGTAATAGAATAGCCTTTGTACATCTTCAATTTCTGATGTTATTGGGTAGTTCATGGTATTTACTAAGATGTTTTAGCCTAATCATTTTTTTGACAGGATAAAATATCTCTATTATGGTGGGAACATTTTCCTGACAGAGGAAACCATGTAACAAGTTAGATGCTAAATGCAATTTGCTGATCAGCGATGCAGAGTATACAATGCATGTGCAAGAAATAGTTTAAATATCAACCAGAAACTATGTAAATTACACAAAAGCATCCTTCATTGTGCTGGCTTTCTCTTCCTTCCAAGACTGCAAAAGGCATTGGCAGAATTAATTTGAATGTCGCAAATTAGTTGTATAGAAATCTGTCTGCTTCAGAATTACAGGCTCTTCTTTCAGTGCGGAACACACTTTAAAAAAAAAAAAAAGAAATCTAGTTTAACATTTGGAAGAGAGTGGATTAACCAGCAGTATGCAGTCAGTTCCTCCTGGTACTTCTACAATAGTCACCAGCCTTCGGGAGTGACTACCAAAGGTAGGCTCATCTCTTTCAAAGCATTCATAGGAAAGGTCTGCTGCCTTGGCCTGCTAGAGTCTCCTTGAGGCACACTAGCCCTGATGTGGATTCTTGATCAAATTTGTGACTTTAGTCATAAATATTTAGTCAAATAGTGCATTACCCAGCGACAAGCAATTCAGTAAGTGCCAAACAAAGATCTCCTGGTTCTTGCACCCACTGAAGTTTCAGTAGTGAGCACAGAGGCAAAACAGAGGTGGAATAAAGCACTCTCATATTTGCGTCTCAGCAACTGGTGAAAAGCCATCGTCTTCCAGCAGATGCTTGAAATAGAAACCAGCATGGTAAAGATGAAATGGGACACAGACTACCGTTATTTCTAGATTTGTGCTCCCAGGAGATGGGTTACTGTCGCTTACAGATATACGGGTAGCTGCAGCTGCTCGTCAGTCCTGTAACAGGAAATGTGCTGCAGAATAGAAAAGAGAATAGAATCACAGAATTGTCTGGGTTGGAAGGGACCTTTAAGATCATCAAGTCCAACCATCAACCTAACACTGCCAAGACCACCACTAAACCATAGTTTCCCTCCAGCCTCCTTCCTCTCTGTAAATCCTAGAGTCATAGAATCTAGTTCAGTTGTCCTAAATGCTGTCACTATTAAAACTTTGCAGCTCTGAGGAGCTCTGTTTAGCCATTTTGAGCATACGCACTTCCAGTAGTTCAAGGGCCTAGTGTGTTCATTTTTAACTTCTTGAAAACCTAATGAGCACTTGTAAACATTGATCCTAGTTTAACTTTGCTAGATGGTGCCCCTCTAGTGTCATCCTATGAGACATGTGATGAGAAACTGAGGTAAAGACCATGAAATGCAGATCCTTGCACGCCTTTTGCTTCTTGCTGGGAAGATAAATTTTTCCTTTGCTCTCATCTCACATGGGCCACCCGTGTAACAACTGGTTGAAGCTTTCATCTACTTGGTGGTGTGCTTTTCTCTGCTGGGACTGCAATTGCATGAAATCATTCTTTGTCAGTGCAGTAAGGAATTGGGGTGGGCTGTGCAGAAGCCCAAAGGCTTTTCTAATATAAAACAAGCTGGGACTATATGCTAAATTCTAAATACGTTTGGACAATTAATGATTGTCTTAATGTGTGTTCAGTGCCCTATAGGTTGAAATGTTGCCAGAAACAATTTAAAGTCTCTATATAACTAGAGATTTTGGAATAAGTTTGAGGATACTGCAGATAGGGAGTGGTGAGACAGGAGAAATAGACAGTTTTGTTCTCTAGTTCTTGCACAGAATCACAAAAAAAAAAAAAAAAAAAGGGGCGCAACCTGGTGAATATCTATGCCTTTTATCCCTATATTTCTCTCCTTAATCCATTTCTGATGTTTTTCTTTCTTCTTCAGGTAGTGGACTCTGGTATTTTCTTCTTGGCAATTCTGCTGTTAGCCCTAGACCGGACATCTTTATATGTTGTTTCTTTTGACTCTGTCTTCAAATATGCACACTTCTGACTTTTTTCTCTAAATCTCTCAAGAGAGGTGAACTAGCCAGATGTCTTTGGTTTCCATGTTACAAAGGTTTCATCTGCATGGAATAATTGAAGAGTCATTATTTTATGTGTTAAATTTGTTCAGGCGTGGGCCTCTATTGAGAGGCCTGTTCTACCATTGCTATTACCACATCTCTGCATAACGCTGCCCAGGCAAAGATTGAGAAAATGGGAAATTAATTGGTGAAATATCTCCAATGTTCATGAATTTTTTGGCTATTGAGGATAAAATAGCCTTAAGAGATGAGTAAGAATGCTGTTTGCACTCAACTACAGCCACTGTCACTGGTCTCTAACACCCTCTTTATTACATTCAGAACAGAAGTAAATGACTGCTGTCTCTGCTGTTTTCAGTTTTCACAATCCTGTGGATTTGTGAATGTCCTTTCCTAACTTTTTTCCTGCCTCCTGGTATCATATGAGGATCTCTCAGAGCTTTGTCCTTCATCTTGTAGATGAGGAAACTGACAGAAAGAGATTAAGGTTAAAATGTCAAGTTTCTCTCAATTTTGGGTGCTGATTTTATGTGTCCAGGCCCTGGTCCTTTCAAGTGCACTCTGCATTATTGCACTTTTAGATGGAAAACTAACCATTGCTGCTTCTCGCTTTTCACAGCCTTCAAGGCTGGGTAGAAACCTCCTTGAAGCTGATGGCTGTGCTAGTTGCTTTCCATTCTGGCTGAAAGTGGGAACAATGATATGCCTCTTTGTTTAACAATAATTGGAACATGGGAAGCTACTTCTAAGCTCACCCTCGGAGTCCTCCTTTCCCTGAACTGTGCTCCAGCAATGAATACAGGAGGAGCACTGAAAGATGAGGTTCCCTAGACCGTCTGGCCTCATACCTTATTGAGTTAATGTGCTAAAGCATAAGAATTGGGCTACTTCTGGAAAAAACAATGAAACAGTTAAGACAAATGACTCTGAAGATTAGATTTTATTCTGCCAATGTATTATGTAGCGCTAGGTGATTTTTTTTTCAAAATGGAGTGGTCCAGTTGGTTTTCTGCTGCTACTCTCTTTCACCATTGCTATTCCTCCTCTATTAGGGAATCTAAGTCCAATCCTTCCAGCTTTGAGAAACCAGGCGACAGGCAGGGCAGAGTTCAACAGAGCAGGTGTGAAACCACATCCAGTTGCCCAGCTGATTATCCGTGTTGATCCCCTCAACTGGATAGCCAGACTTCTTTGAGATATGCTCTGTGCTAATACATTGGCAGCAGATTTTCTCTGAACTTCTATTACATTTGAAGCCTATTTGCATTTAAGGTGTTGCCTAAATTCCTAGTGATTCTGGATGAAGAGCACACCCGATTTGTCTTGGAATATACTATGTCCTCTATCCCTCAAGGGTTATCCTGGTTGAAAATCTGGAGCTGCTTTCCTGAGAGAGTGCAGAAGTCATGGCCCCACTGTACAAATTTAACTCCTTCCAAAATGTTCCGTCTCTGCATCACAGCACCTCAGCTCTAAAGCTTGTCAGTAAAACAGCAATGTACATAAGATGCAGTTGTTTCATGACTCCACTGAATATGATGTTTACATTTTATTATTGCATTTACTATGGAGAACTGTTTCAGGTTAGAATTCTTCCATTTGTTGGTTTCCTTGAGAAAGTATGTCTTCTTTTTTTGTTTATTTGGTTTGATTTTTTTCCCACCATGTACATTTTAATCTGGATCCATTCTGTGTGCTATGGGGTAATGGGAATAGAAGAAGGAAGACACTTCTTTTTGGAGGATGGATGTAAATCGTGGATCAGGTGGCTAGAAAGGTAGGAAAGGGATGTGTTGTGAGAGGTGGGAGAAGGCTGGTGTAGAGTGAAACTGAAGTGGCGTGAGTGCAGCAGGAGTGTGCTGTAGGAGAACAACCCTCCAGCACAAAGTGGCAACAGGGCCTTCCAAGCTCTTGAAAACACCCTAATGTTGGTTTTGTGACACCTCGTGCTGACTCCTGCTGCCCGTCATCCTGTTCTCTTGTTGGATCTTATTTGTGGCTTTACTTCCTGGGTGGCAAGGGAGGGTTTGCTCGGGGAGCTAGGGGAAGAGGGATACCCAATGGTTCTTAATGAAT
Organism: Numenius arquata; assembly: GCF_964106895.1. Classification (NCBI taxonomy): domain Eukaryota; kingdom Metazoa; phylum Chordata; class Aves; order Charadriiformes; family Scolopacidae; genus Numenius; species Numenius arquata. The sequence goes on from NC_133581.1 coordinate 31,360,662, forward strand.
CTGGGCAGGGGGCTGACTCACCCACAGTTTGGGATGATGGGGAAGGAAGGGTGCATACAGGGTGTATGGTCTGACTTTAGTCTAATTTTACCCTCTGATTTTATCCAGTCAGTGCCTCAGCCATAGCTAGAAGTCTTTCTTGCAGGAAGAAAGGACTGAACTGATCTAACAGTTTGCAGTCAGGCAAAGGAGCAGTCTTTCCTCCCTCACTCCTGCTTGTGCAGCCCTGCTTTTCTCTTGGTTTGCCACTTGTTTGACCTCTTGAGAAGCAGATTCATCTTACTAGCCTGGAAGTGAGATGAAAAAATAAAGGAAAAAACCCACCAAACTCCCTCTTTGCCTCCCTCCAACCCTCCCTCTCCTTTTGCTGGGATAGCTTTCTGCAAAGTTTACAAGCTGAAGTGACTTCTCCTGGGTCAGGTGAGCTCTAGAGCCAGCACAAGGGACAGGGAGGAACCATGTAGTCCTGAGAAAGCAAGGGTGATGGCAGCGAGCTGTCAGATAAGAGGAGATGACCCAGTCTGACCTCAGCCAGTAACTGCTGCCATTGAAGACTGATTATTTTTGAAGGGGAAGTTGAACTACAACTTGCTGCAAAATGAAGTCTGATTCAGAAAACTGTGAATTAAAAAGATACGTGGGAAGAGTTACCATTTTTTTGTATCTACTTCTTTGTGGTGACATTGAAAAAAGAAACAGGAGTTTTCACCACTGTGGTGTTTGTGATGGTTTGATTTCTTTTTAAACAGACTTCTTAAAGGACAAGTTGTTTTCAAGTGTCTGCATTGATCAAAGAATAAAGCTCAGTTGTTTCAATTGTTGTAAATACTTTGGGAATCTTTCAGCCACTTCAGGTGACATATAACTCTCTCTCTTCTCTTGTTCTTCTACTGGCAGAACCTTCTTCATCTTGAACTTTGCTTTGCTAGTTAGATGATTCAGGTTGTCTGCAGAGGAAAGAAAATATATATCAGTTTGCTTGAGTATATTTGCTGTATTGTAAGAGAGGCTCTGAATTAAGGACAGCTTTTCTTGATACCTGTTGAAAAACTATTGAAGAGCAGTGGATGTGACCAATTACATTTCATCTCTGTACCAAAGCCACTTCATCAGTGATTGCTTTGAGCTAGCAGGACTTCTCTATCTTGCCCACCTATTCTTCCCCCTCCTGTTGCCTACTTTCTTGTAAAATCATAGCAAAAAAAGGAGGCAGCAATCATTTGTAATCTTAGGTTGATTAAATCTAATAAACAGCTGTATGACATCAGTCATGTCCTTCAAAGCAGTCGTTATTTTCCATAATTGCATGGTTCACATTTTATATCACCTATCCAGTGTATATATATGTAAGGTAGTTAATTCTCTGCTGATTCTTTGTGGCTTTATGGAAAGCAGCCTTCTCCAAGGGTTCCTACACCATAAGGATTACATCTCTTTTTTTTTTTTTTTTTTTTTTTTTTTTCTGAACTTCTCTAGTAGACTACATGTAACTAGATTAAATGAAGAGGACTTGCTAAGACCCTCCTCAAAAGAGAGTTTTGGCTAGTGTAATAGTAGAGTAAATGGGAAATTACTCTATTGCCTTTGGCCCTGGAGTGCATAGGAAAGAATTCCTTTGGGGAAAAAGTAACATGTTGGGACCCTGGAGAGCATAGGAAGTAAGTGAAAAGGAGAAGAGGGAAATGAATATTTATCTCCTGGACAATAAGAAGCAAAGTCCTGCCCTGTGACCTGACTAGGGTCGTGTATGGGTAAGAAAGGGCTTGTGTTATGGGAAGGACTTTATTTCTGTCATCTCTAGAGGCCAACTTCTCTGGAAGCAGAAAGGCTGGAGAAACAAGGTCTATTTTTGGTTTTGGGAGAGCAGAGTTGCCCCCTTCACAGCATCAGCAAGTAAGTTAAGATCTCAGAAGAAAATTAATATTTATTTATAATAACTTAATTGCTACTGCAGGACATATGAATCCTAATAGACACGTTCTACTATAGCAGCGTACTCAAGGCCCAGGCATCCAAGGGAAGTTACAGGAATAAGCTTCAAGACCATGGATCATAGGTTGTGTCTGGAAAGACCTTGATGAGGGCAGAAGGGAGTTTGAGCTGTAGCAGTAGAGGAAATCCTTTGGACTCAGCAGACCAAGTCTCCTCTTTAGTAATACCCTACACTGTATATGTGATATGGAAACTGCTTGTTTTTCATGTAGGATTTATATAAAAGTTTTGGATCCATATTGAGTATCTGGAAATCCAGGTTTCCTACTTTCAAAAATCAAGTTAAATTCAAGCCCACCTCTGTTGAATCTTTATTGGATGAAGCGGAGAAAGAGAAAATTCTCTCTTGCATAGAATCAAGAAACACGTGTTCCACATGAACAGCAAGTGACTTTCAGCCTTTGACCTCAGTGTGTCCTGACAAGACTGCAAGTAGTTGAAAATAGAATAAAATACTACAGCAATCTTGAATCCTAATGTATGTTGCAATAATTTAATATTTAACATTTAAAACTTTAGATGCCCTTTTTTTTTTTTTTCTCTCTCTCTAAAGGATGATCCTATTAGAAATGGTTTTAATTCCAGCCAACTAGATAAGAGATCTGGATAATGGGATTCCCTGGAATGCAAGCAGGAAAGAATCCTTAGCAGTGTGAACTCCATATGTTTATTGGTCTCTCCCTACTGCAATGGCAGAGCTGCTTGTCACTACAGCTGAGCTTCGAAAGAGTGGACCTTCAGAACCTGCAGCTAGCATTGGATGCAATCTGAATGTATTGCAGCATCCAGACGTGTCACATGTCCCTGCTCAGCTTGAAGCTAGGAGCCTCAAGGAGAGAGGGTCTAGTATCGTGGCTGAAAGCTTTGTCAGATTTGGAGGTGCTGTGAACCAGGTGGATGTATGTAAAGCTGGTAATTTTTCACGGAAGCTTTTCTGTATGGAGTGGAAATAAGCCTTCCCTTGTAATACTGAGTTTTCATTTATTTTGGCAATAGTTAGGGAATGAAGTGTATGATGCTGGGGCAGAAACTGTGGTAGCAAAGCAAGGTATTCACCCACTGGATACCCATAGGTGTTGTGGAGAATATACCTTTGCCCAGATAATACAGGGATGGGTAGCTTCCTTCAAATTCTTTTACGCATAATTGTGGTATTTATTTCTGCAAATTAATATTGCATCCTTCTTTTCCTTAAAGTTTACTTTATGGATAAATACATCCATACTTCTATGGATATAGGAGACACTGAGATGAAATTGTGTAGCTTTTTTTTTTTACAATTATCAGCAGGTGTCCTTAAAGAGATTGCCACAGCAATGTAATAATAGACATGCAAGAACATGTAACCACTGATGAACGCTATCCAAAAAAATTCCTTCTGCAGTTCTGTTCTGGCCCTTTTTCTTCACTCTTCCTTCAGTGAGATCCTTTTACTATAACACCTTGAAAAGCTGTGGGAGGTGGTAAAAAGATTCTTTGTAAGGTGAATCCTCAAGTCAAACCACTCTTCAGATTGCTTATATAGCGTGAATTTGCTCGGAAGCCAAGTCATGACTCTGAGACCTGGGGTACTAAGTACAGTGGGAATCCTGGAAGAAAACTTGATGCTTTACTTGGGGAGCATCCAGACAATATACACCATACAGTTGGCATGGTGAACCCTGTGGTCCCAGGAGCTGCTTAACCTTGAATAGTTTTAGGTGATAATGATGTAAGTAACTCTGTGTATCTGGAACAATACAGGTTTTATTCACTACAGCACCTTTGTCTAAGGAAACTGCTTTTTGAATGTATTGGCATTAATGTATTCTCCTTCACGTGCACTTGTACACACAGGGGAGTGTACCATCCTGAGCTACATCTTATTTGGATTATTTGTGTCTTGTCTACTGACTCAAGGCTCCTCGTAGCTGCTCCACAGGTCTGCTAGACGTGTGCTGCTCCAGTTAAAAGCTGCCGTAGCTCCGAATCTAATCATCCCTTTCTGTGCATGGAAACTCCCGTCTTGATGCTCACCTCCCAAAAAAAGCTATGAGGAAAATACGTTAATTAAAGTATTCTTCTCATTTTATATTGTTTTAGGAAACATTAATACGCATGATATATATAAAAAAGAGAGAAGAGAACGACTTGTTTTTCTTTGTCGACTGCCAACCTGTTCCTGATCGTTTATCTAGTTACTTTTATTCCATCTGCTTATCTAACACATAAAATCCTTAATAAAATCTTAATTTGCCTTGATTGAAGGTTTTTGCTTATATTACCCCAAATAGCTGTGGCTCCTAACTGAGAGAAGATCAGAATGGAGAGGAAAGATACAATTCATAGATAACTACTTAATGCTGCTCCTGATGCTTTTTTGGTATCCATAGTGGTCGTTCCCCTTTCCTCTCTTAGATCTGCATTTTGTGAGCACGTCTGCGGGGGTGCACACGTATTATTCTAATATTAGTCAGGGCTGTCTGCCAGGCAGAACATGTATAGTAGCTCTTAGGTATTCCTGTGGCAGCACATCTTGAAGTTCTTGAAGTCAGTAAAATGCAGAACAGTTTTCTTCTGCAGAAACCTTGTGTACTGTAAAGTGACTGATGACAGGGATTTCTGTAGTTTCTAGTAGATCTACCCCCCAAAAAGGCAGGTGTCTGTTTTACTAGGTGACTTCCCTTGGTTTTCATGGGGAGACTCATTGCCCTCTACAACTCCCTGAAAGGAGGGTGTAGAGAGGTGGGTGTTGGCCTCTTCTCCCAAGGGAATATGACAGGACCAGAGGAAATGGTCTGAAGTTGGGGCAGGGGAGGTTTAGATTAGATATTAGGAAGAATGACTTTACTGAGAGGGTGGTCAGGCACTGGAACAGCCTGCCCAGGGAGGTGGTGGAGTCCCCATGCCTGGAGGTATTTAAGAAACGTGTAGACATGGCGCTTCAGGGCATGCTCTAGTGCCCGAGTTTGTTGGTTTGTGTCTGTTTGTGGGTGGGTGTGGGGTGTGGTTGTGGGTGTTTGTTTTGTGGTGGATTTTTTGGGAGTTTTTTTTGGTTTTTTGGTGGTTGGACTTGATCTCAAAGGTCCCTTCCAACCATGAAGATTCTGTGATTCTGTGAGAAGACAGCCATAAGGATCTCTTGACCCCTCTGATGTCCTCACAAGTCTAACTTCTGCTGATGGCTATTGGTAGCATACCCTCTGTCCTTCCTGGTTTTAGAAGCTTTTGCCATCCATTTGTGGAAAATAAGGGGCCTTTTCTCAGCAGAGTCTCTGTTGCTGTTTTATGAAAGGGGCAGGAGGACGCTAAAAATAGAGGGGAGCTTTGGCAAGGGTCAGGTATTTAGAGTAAAGTGACTTGCAGGACCAGGTCCTGGTACAGATGGTTTAGGGGCTGCATCAGGACGTGAGGGGAAAGCAGCGTGCGAACAACTAAGGTGCACTTCTGTAGTACTCAGCAGTAAACCTCGATGCTCTTATCTCATTGGTATTGAGGATGGTAGAGAACATGACCTTGCCCTTAAACAGTGTTTAAAGGTTACTACAGGCACAAATGGGATTGGGCAGACACAGGTCTGACTCCATATAAGAATTAATCATCAAAAAATGCTGGTAGTAGGGATTTGAACCCCCGTAGCTTGCAAAAGGCTCTAGCTGTCAAAACAAAAGGATTTTCAGATTAAAAGAAGCTGTCTTTGGACCTGCAAAATAGTAATGAGAGGAGATGGGGAGGCTCTAGGAAAAAAACAAACCATAGAAACAAGGTAGAAAGGCAAATCTGATGCTGAGAGAAAATTGCATTAGCATGAAGTAATTAGGGGAATGGCTGACAGTGGATAGTAACACTACCTTGGTTTGGTCCTGGCTGTGCTTGCAGAGAAGCTGTTGATAGCAAAGGGGGCAGGACTATTTCAGCTGCATGGGTTGACAATGCTCAAATCTCCTAATGCAGACAAGAGATTTCGGCAGGTTGTGTAGACTTGGAGGTATTCTGGAGTCTAAAACGAATGAAAAACATCAGGCTTTATCCAAGCATGTCTACAAGCATGTCAGCTTCCCTGGAGTAAATGAGGTTAATGCTGGGCAGCTAATCAAGCATTTTGAAAGCAATCACAATGTATAATTGGGAATTGGACCTTGCTGCTTGTCTTCAATTATTTTTTCTTTTATTTTAATAAATGTTAACTCAGTAAAATAAAGATATCACCTCAAATGGCTTCTAGTTAATTTCCTTTGTTTGAGAAAGAATGGAGTTACATTAAAAAAAAAAAAAACCCTCCTCCTCTGTGTTTATGCATCTAGTGTTTAAAAACAATGCCAAAGTAGTTTATTAATTATGTTGCCCAGAATATCTGAGATGACTACAGTGCTGGTTCAGAGCAAATGTTAGTTATGTTTCAGGTGTTCCTGTGACAAAGATATAAAAAGTTTGATTTATTATTTTTTTTTAAATCTCAGTATTTGCTTCCCAAATTGCTGGTTAGTTAATCCCTCATATTTCTGTGCTAAATATGAGAATGCTTGGCTTATAAAATGATTCAATCATGTAGGAGCTTTAACTGCAGTGAACGGCAAATTCAGAAGCTTGTTATGTCAGAAAGGAGGAGGAGGAACTTCTGTTTAGGTCTTGCCTTCACAGGGAAAGGAAACACTGATAGTATCCGTGTAATCTTGCACTGATGAGCTGGCATCACATTGCTTTGAAAAGATTCGTATTTGAAATCTGATCACTAAGTGGTGGTGGGCACAGCTGCTTTAGAATCAAGAGATAAAGGCAAGAAGGAAAACAAATCCAGAATTGCTATGTGAAAACCTTGCTGACAATGTAATGCTGTCAGAACATTTATAAAGAGCAGAAACCCTATTCAGTGTCAATCAGGTACGTGCTATATTGAATGAAATATTTCTTATTTTAAATGTTACCAGTGCTCTGCAATTGATAACTTCTGGATTTATGAACAATAGCCTCTGTAAAGCGAAATGGGATAGTTAAATTATTGAGAGTTTTTGTTTCAGTTCCAGTGCACATTTGTTCTTAAATCAGTTTATGCAGATAAAATGATCTTTCAACAGGCTTGTTTTACAAATTCTTTGAGGAATCAGAAAAAATTATGGAAGTTTGCTATATCTTAGTACTTTGGCTTAAGAATCTAATTAGAGTAGGATTGCTGCACTAAAAGCAGAAGGAGTACTTTTGAGCATAATTCAGGAGTTTGGGGGTGTTAAGGTTTTTGGGAAACTGCACAAATGAATATGCCAATAAAGGGTAAAAGCAACTTCTTAGCATCATAGTATTTTTTAGCACCTGATCCAAAGCAAATTGGAATTATTGGAAATTTTCTCATTGACTTGCCTGGACTGTGGATCAGGCTTTTCAAATTCCAGGTCTCATACTGATAAATGTTAGGTTTTGTTCTTACAGTTGCTGTGTCTACCTAAGTAGTTTTCCCATATTAAAGTCAGTGATACAGGTTTACATTCTTTTAATGAGAACTTCAGTTTTATCAAGGGTCTTCCTTACTAGACAAAAAGATACAAACCTGTTTCTTACATGTGCTTTTGGAAATGCTAAAAGGTATATTTAACAATAACTGAAGATTGGACAGCACGTGCATAAATCTTCGTCAGACCCGTTAGAACCCATCTGCCTGAATGCTAGTAAAGACTTCTGGCTAGCACTGAAAAGAATGATCTGGTCTTATCTTGAAGGTTTTATAAGTGAGGTTTTACTAGAGAAAATACATTTCAATCCGGAGAAAGGATGGGAGAAACAGCAAATTATACATTTCAGACCTTGCAGTGGTTGGTAAATGTGCTGTTTCTTTTTGGGAAAGGGTTCATTCAGCCTTGTCATATGGAGAATGCTGCAAAATTACCATTTATGTGCAGAGGAAGTTTTGATATGTCTATGAGTTGTATGAGAAACCGCTTTTGAAGTCATTTAGCATTTGATTCTGATGTGCTGAGTATTACCAGCAATCTGTTTCCTCATCCCTATCCTTGAGATTCCTTGCTCATTTGTTGTCTCCCCAAGAGGGGGAGAAATCCAAGACCAAAGTATGGTGCCTTTAGGGAAGCCGTAAATACATTTTGCATTTCTAATTTAAAGCTTTAGAACTTTTATTTGCTATTTCAGAACTTTATCAAAATTCCTCCTTATGTTTGTGAACAAAGTTTAAACATAGAATCACCCCTCTGTCGCTATCCTCCTTTTTGCTTTTCTTTCTTGGCTTTTCTATATCTTTTTAAATAAGATGTCACTTAATTTTGCAGACACAGTGACTGTAACACAGGGTTAGAGGAAAACAACTGTAGTGTATCCATTCTCAGGCTGGTAACTCCATGTGTGTGTGTGTGTGTGAACAGTTCAGCTTCCTCGGCCTTTCAAAGGAGAAATAACAATGAAAATCTTACACCTGAAAGTATGGACTAAATCTAATGCTTCTTTACAGTTGCTCTCTTAAGTGTCCTAAATTACGATAATTAGTTAACAGAGCTTCAAGTATTGCCGGAGAAAGTGGAATGACGAAAATTATTTTATATCCCAGTAATGTTAGTTGATAACCTGACAAACTTGAAATATCATAGGAAGAAAATACCCATAGTTTTAGGGATGCTCTTAAAATGTTGCAATTGCAGAATTGCCTTTAATAAATCAGCCACTGTGAGTGTCTAGGATGATATTCTAATAAAGAATGGATTAAAATGTATTAATTACAACCACTATAAAGTCATGTTAGGTATATGATCTCTTTAAATACACTTAGCTTTAGTTCAGGTTCTTGAGTATTGATTTAAAGGGACAAGTAGCAAAGAACGAACTTACACTGAAAACGGATAGTGATCCAAGGGCTGAACAGATGTTATATCCACTATATTATTGTGCTCTTCTTCAGTTATCTGCAACATGCTTTTGCTAGCAGCAAGAAATACTCATGTAGAAGATTTTGCTGGTCTGTTCCTCCAGAGACAGGAAATATAAAGCTCAGAGAACAGAAATCCCAGAATAATTTCTCAGATTTCATTTTAGTAAGACTAGGAGGACATTCGAGTTTTGTCTAAATTAATATGTTAGACAAATGTCCCCCTGTATGAATCAACAACAAAATTCTGGCTAACTCAGTTGAGACAGGATTTTACTCACAGTAAAAGGCAGGTTTTCATGTCCAGACTAATGATGAGACAAATCTAGAACAGCTTTTTTTTTGTTTTGTTTAAGGCACTTAAACATATACAGAAACTTTTGTTACCTGTGGATGATGGTAAAGGTATCTGATCTGGGAATTCATGCAGCATTGTAACAGTGTTCCATAGCTTGAAAGGTGAGACTAAGCAGTACCTTGGTTTCTGTGTTAGCTTGTTGTATTAGTGACGATGAGGGAAGAGTTACAGTGTAATTACTAATTTGTCAGGCAGTTTTAAGTCATCAAAATTGGCTATCAAATAACTACAGTACAAAAGCTTTTTTTTTTTTTTTTAAAAAAAAAAAGAAGTTAGAATAAAATTGCAGGGGAAAAATACTTAGTCCTGAATTTTCTGTCAATGTGAAGATGCATAGCAAAATGAATACAAGTGAAGTAGTACTTTACCTAAATTCCAATAAGGAAACAAATTGTCTTATAGCTAAAACCAGAAAACCAGCTAAAACGGTCCTGCGTTTCTTATGTATTCACACATAGATCTCGTTTCTATCCAGTTATAGAAAAAGGTTGTTTGTTCAAGTTTTATGACTAAAAAGACGACAAAAGTTTGGTTTGTGCAGTGAAAGGTAAGGCAACCGTGTGTTGGGGAAGGCAGCCCCGTGTGTATGAAGTGTGCTGTTTGGACACTGAGGCGAGCAAGATGCAAACTGGACGCTCCTTGCTTGTGTCGAAGTCGCACAAATGAAGCCAGTCTCTCAACATAAAAAATTTGCGTAGTAAAGAAGCTGCCTGGAAAGAACACGGTAAATAAGACGGTTTCATTTGGGGGGAGGAGAGAGTGGAATCAGGGATATCGCACGTTGGTCTGGCAGAAAAAAGTCTGCTGCTTTTTCTCCACTCCTCAGGTCAGGTAGATCTGCAAAAACGATCCCCTGACAGCATCTTTGCCACGAAGATTTTCTTATTCCAAAGGCAACTATGGTTATCAACATTGCTTCTTGGCCTCATAAAGCAAGAGGTCATTTGAGGAGCCGGAGGCACGGCATGCTCAAAGGAACAGCCAATGCATCATGTCTGTTTAGCCGGGAGAAATTAAATCCTGCATTTGCCGGCATACGTGCCAAACAGAAACTCCCACCCTGCGTTTTGGAACTGTGGCAGGTCAGATCCTCAGCTGGTACAGCATACGCTGCAGCAAATAAATTAGTTCATGTCATTTTGGGATATGTCCCGTTTGTCTACCCGCCTTTCTAATCTTGTTGCCTGTAGATTGCTGGGGGTGTCTAGGTTTTAGGGGCAGTTATGACCTTACTAAATTGTCTGTTGGCCAAAGGGCTCTTAACCTCATCACAGGTTTTTATGCCTAGTGATGGGCAGCTGCTGCTGGGCAAAATGTCTCATCTTTGCTTTCCTCAGAAAGCAAGACAGACAGTCTCCCTCCCTGAGAGAACAGGAAGTTTCAATTTCCGCTCTATTCCTATTGACCGATTTACTTGGTTTTCTTCACATATTGACTTTTTTCCCCTCCCTTTTCGCTCTTAAATGTCTGTCTGGCGTGAGTGCGTTACTGCTGGCACTGCCCTGGGTGTGCCTGCTGTATATCCTCGCAGAATTGCATGAGGGAACTGCTGTGGGAACAGGGAATAAATGCAGTGGTATTTTCAGTCCCCAATTTATTTATTTCTAATACGGGGAGATGCTGAATTGTTGTAAGAGTAAACAGAAAGAACTTGACTTGAGTCAGAGAAGCTCAGCGCATATGCCTACAGCACGCCAATAACTCAGATACGGTTATTCAGTAACCCGCCAAGCTGTGTGTAAGTCCTGCTGGGCAAAAAGATGTTGTTTCTCCCTTTTTGAAGGCAGAATTGAGTGGGGTGCTCTGTTTCTCATCAGAGTCATAGGAATTAAAGATGTCCCTCAATACCGGCTTTTGTAATGACTAGAGAGCCACCAAGCTGGTGAGGGGTCTGGAGAACAAGTCCTATGAGGAGAGGCTGAGGGAACTGGGCATGTTTAGTTTGGAGAAGAGGAGGCTGAGGGGAGACCTCATTGCCCTCTACAACTCCCTGAAAGGAGGGTGTAGAGAGGTGGGTGTTGGCCTCTTCTCCCAAGGGAATAACGACAGGACCAGAGGAAATGGTCTGAAGCTGCGGCAAGGGAGGTTTAGATTAGATATTAGGAAGAATTACTTTACTGAAAGAGTGGTCAAGCACTGGAACAGCCTGCCCAGGGAGGTGGTGGAGTCCCCATCCCTGGAGGTATTTAAGAAACATGTAGACATGGCTCTTCAGGGCATGCTCTAGTGCCCGAGATGGTTGGTTTGTGGTGGGGTGTTGTGTGTGAGGTTGTGAGTGTGGGGTTTAGTTGGTGGGTGCTTTTTTTTTTTTTTTGTGTGTGTGGTGTTGTTTTTTTGTTTGTTTGTTTGTTTGCTTGTTTGTTTGGTTTTGTGTGTTGTGGTTTTTTTTGTTTGTTTGTTTGTTTGTTTTTTTAATGTGGTTGGACTCGATGATCTCAAAGGTCCCTTCCAACCACTAAGATTCTGTGATTCTGTGAGAGGAATGAGGTGGAGGAAGGCTCCTATATGCTCGTTCTTCACTGTCATTAAGAGAAAAATGGTGGTTGAAGAAATTCATTCCTCCTGGACCCAAGGAGCTGGTGTATTCCCTGCTGTTGGCACAGAGCTATGTTCTTATCATCAAACCAAGAATTAACTTCTCAGAATTAACTTCTTAAGAATTAGCTTAATTAATTAGCGTGTGCTGAAAGACTCAAGTGGGCTTCACAGGTGCTGGATACAGATGCAAATTCCAGTTTCATGAAAACCTGAGTCCCAGATAAAGACCAGCCTGTACGGCTCTTCCTTGCCCTTCCTTGCATTAAAGGGAGATAATCTTTTAATAATAAAGTTCTTATTGGACAAGGGTGATATTCTGCGTGCTGGCTTCTGCCATGATATTGCTATGGATTGAAGTGTGAACACAAATTCTTCTGATAGATCCTTGTAATTGCTACTTGTGTAATAGTTTTAGTAGCTTTTTCTTTTCTAGTGGAACTGGCTAAAATTTTCTTACTGAATTTCAAATATTCTTTCTGATGGAATACATATTGAGTGTCTGTGCTGTACTTTGAAGTAATGACATGGAGAGAAAAGGCGCTGAAGTCTCTCAGTTTGCATTTGTATTCTTGAGCAGCACAGTTGCTTTCCCTGTCTGGTCTCTAGATCCTTAAGCCTATGAAATATAGTAAGATACGCAAATCATAGAAAGCTGAAATACATTCTGAGGTCTGATAACATTTTAAGGGTCTACAAACTGAAAGGCTAAAAAATACTGCAGTCAATCTTAAGTTTAGTTTGAATTGAGATCTGAAAATCTTTTCCAATTGTCTGCATGCCTTCTAGTGAACTAATCCCATTGCAGTATATGCCAGACGCGTGTTTTCATGTACCACGAAGTGTTAAATGCTGGCTGTCTTTGGTCAAGACCCACAGCTCTTATCTTCTTGACAGGGTGGCCAGTGTCCAGGGTAACTAATGATCCTTTGATACGCTTCACTCTTTCCAGCACAGGTAAAATGGAATTTCCTCTGCTATGAATGCCTCCGGTAGTGGATTAACATAATCATAAAAAAATTCTGGTGGGAAGGGATATCTGGAGAGCAACTAATCCAGCATCCTGCTCGAAGTGAGGTCAGGTTGCTCAGGGCCATTTTCAGTCAAGTTTTTTAGTGTCTCCAGACGTGGAGATTTCACAGCCTTTCTAGGTATCCTGTTCCTGTACTTAATTCTCACTGTGGAGAATTTTTTCTTATGTCCAACTGGAATTCCCATTGCACTGACTTTAACCTCTACTCCTAGCTTGTGCACTCTTTCTGAAAAGTGGCTTTGTTGTCTTTGTAACTCCACTTTGGGGAGTAGAAGGCTGCAATTGCACCCTCCTGCAGTCTTGTGTTCCTCCGGTGGAAAAACTCAGTTCTCTTGGTGCTTCCGTGTATGTCAGATGCATTGAGCCCTGAAATATATTTATGAACGTTTAGAATAACCTAGAAGTTGTCAGTATTCCCAGTAACATAGAGGCTAAAACAGGCCAAAAAGAGTACTCGTTTTGCTTAAATGTTTGGAAGTGTTCTTGCCCGTGTGCTTTTTAATCTGCAATATTTTTTTTTTTTTTTGAGAAGGGGTCTTGATCTCATTGACAGCAGGCTACTAATTTTGTGGGAATGTGTCCAACAACTGAGGTCTAGACAAACAGCTTCATTTTCATTTTGCTTCCCTATCTGTCCCCTACTTGTTGCATCTAGCCCTTCTCAGGTAATAATAAACTTGTTTACTTTATATGCCTTCTGTTGGCAGTATCTGGCACTGCTGTGTTTAATGAGTAATGCTTTTCACGAAACTTGAAGCACAAGTGCTGTTTTATGCATCAGGAATGACTTTCCTTTAATGATCACTTTTTGAGAAAATGATTCAGTTCATTGTTGCGGTGAGTTGTGTAAAGTTTAACTTAGCAGAATATTAAGAGAATGCCTTGCAAGATGACTGAGGGGCTGTGGGGTAGTGGAATGCATGCTTGTTGAATCCCCTCTGCTAAAACGAAAGGAGGAATGATCGCGCTTTAAGTCTAGCAGAAAAAAAAAAGCTCATCTCAGTTCTCTATTGCAAAAAAGTCTTTGCTCAAAATACATGACTCGCCTCAAATTCTAAGCATGTTGTAGTGTATGTTGATGGAATGGTGCCTGAGAACATCCATCACTCTATTGCTTTCTGCAGACTTTTGCGTTTTTCTAGGAAAAGCTATTGTATTATGTTTCCAAGCAGGCTCTAAAACATGGCGGCCTGCCCTCTCTGCCTATTTTTTCCCCTTTCCAAAACTAAAAAAAAAAAAATTAGGTTATTTATTTATACAAGGCTTTTAAAAAGATGCTTGGTATAGGTAATGTGCAATAACTGGCTTTTGAGTTTGTTCAAACAGGTCAGATGGCTTAATTATTTACCCATGTATCTGTTTGACTATGACATCTAAACCAGTTCTTGTGCCTGATCTGGCGTGTCTTGCATGGTGACTCTCAAGGTACAGTGAGTTTAGTATGTAGAGCTGTTTAAAGAACAGAAAACTGGTGGGTTTTTTTTTTGGTTGGTTTTTTTTTGTGGAGAGCATTGATAATGTCACATTTTTGTTCCTGCATCCTCATGGACAGCGGTGTCGTCCTCTGTGTAGTGGAGCCAATAGAACTATTTTATGCCAGACGTGAACCCTGCCCTTAGTGACTTAGAGTTGTGAATGGTAAGTGTTACTCAAGGAACTGGACAAAAACGGCTATTTACTTAATAATAGCATTTCAGTTGTTGAGTGTCTTGCTAAGCTAAACTGACTTAAGTGGACTGCAGGGGGGTTGGAACTCCATGATCTTTAAGGTCCCTTCCAATTCTAACCATTCTATGATTCAATGAAATGTTTGCAGTCCCCCAGAAGACTACAGTATAAAAATAACGGATACCTGTTTTGTTTGTGTCTGGTACAGATCTAGTGCAGTGCTGATAGACTAGATCTAAATAATGTACTTTAAAATTGAATCGTACTTGTAAAATCTTTCTTCAGAGAAGGAGGGGATGTTGGAATGGGAGTTCACTTTACGTAGGAGTCTGTTTCTGTTTAATGAATGGTGCTTAAGCGATGAGAACATTATACTACGATGGAGCAAATATAGTAGCCTGTTGCACTACTTATCCTAATCCTTTAGTTAAATGTGGTCGTGCTTTCTTCTGCAGTATTGGTGTTAGTGGAGTTTGTTTTCTCTAGCCTTAAATCTTAAGATCTGGTTCCCTGAATCTGCAGTCCTTCTTTAACTTCACAGTCCTGGGAACTTCGGAATCCAGCAGTCAGTTTACAGGACCTTCTGAACAATATGGGGTAATTTCAGCAGCTTAATTTTATTTGTGAGGCTCTGGGCTTCACAATATACCTCTCTAGGTGGAAGGAAATGTGAACATGATCTCACATAGATCCATAGTCTATGGATCTAGCCTAAACTATTTCTATGACCCAAGTTAATTATCTTAAGCCAATGCTGTTATTTTTTCACTATATTGCAGTCTGCAGAAGGCTATGAGTACAGTTTTCTTTAACCTCCTGGAACCCAGAGTCCCTTCTCTTGTAAATAAGTTATGAGCAGCCTGTTTTTGAGGAATGCTGTACTGACTTTTCATGCTTCCATGGACTCCTCTTTCTAAAACAAACTTCACTCTTGCTTCTTGTAACTTCTGTGTATGTTTCTAAATACCGTGTGGTGCCCTTTGGAGAGAGTATGTTCTTCTGCTAAATAGGCAGCTATCCTGCATACCACTCTACTGGATTACCTCTCCAGGAAAAAAAAAAAAAAGTAGTACTTAAAGCTCAGCTGATTTCAGTTCATGAAATTGCGTAGTACCAGCTCTGTGTTCTCTCTGCTTCTACAGCATACGTGCATATATTTTTCTAAACGTCTGAAGGCAACTACACAGCCAGTTGCCTGGTGCAAAAACTGTCAAAGTATCACAGCAGAATGTCTCCAGCTGACTCTAACAGGGATGTTGTCGTAATGCCTCTCAGGTCCTTCTCTCAGAAGGGCTGGGGGTTACCTTGCGCTGTGTGCCCTTTGCAGGAGGGCAGAGGGACACAGCAGTTAGTGCAGTCAGCTCTTGCGGGACATCCCAGATGCTCCTGGAGGTGTCTCGTGCTCCTGGATGTCCTGGTGTGTGGTCCACACACACCTCGAATACGTGCAGCCTCTGAGATTGCAAACGTTGTACAGATTTCCCTACGCAGAATCTTTTCAAAAAGATTCTTTTGCATTTTGAATTCAGTGTGCCCGTTCGTAGTAACCACTGAAAATAGTCTTAAGATCATTTCTTAGTTTCATCATTCGGTGCTTAAAAATTATTTGGACTACCCACCCCATAATCTGTAATTGAACTTTGGGGATTTTAAGTGCTTTTGGCAGTGAAAATTGAACCGTGTTTGGTTTCTCTTAGAGGAGACTGTGAAACATCTGGCTGCGGGAAATGAAGTGTGTGGATTGTGTGAGGAGTGAGGTCAGATTCTCTGGCTTTGGCTGCATCGGAGTTCCAGCGCAACAACTGCTGGATGTAACCAGCTGCTGAGATATCTCATTTTCCTGTTTCCCACAAAGGAAAAAACAGCAGCTGGGTCTGAAGTGCCTGAGATTATTTAAATTAGTTCCTGGTTATTTCTACAGATATCTTCAGCTTCATCAACAGAGTGTGAAGTGAGAAGGAAGGATCCTAGACTATCCATTTTATTCAAAAAGACTATTTCTTACATTTGTTAATGCTTCTCCCCTCAGTCCTGGTCCTAGAGGAGAAAAATATGTGAATGCCCCATGATGGCATACAAGAAATGGCATCTGGCTAAGAATTTTTGGGACAGGGAGGTTGCTGGTACATCAGCAAACCTGTGTTTGAATTTTCCTCGTCTTGTCTTTTGGTCACATGAGGTGAAAAAAGGTAAGAATATTTAGCACCAATGCTTTGGCCACTTCTGGAATAGGAAAGCTGTGGGTGGCTTTTCAATTATCCCATGATTTTTCCTGTTAAGATCTTATTACTGTCTGTAAAAGTAAACTACACTATCAGTTCTGGGGGCTGGAACTTGCTGTTTTGGAAACAGAATTGTTTTGGATTGCAAGCTATAAGAGGACTGAATGTCTTGTCTTCAAAGCTGGAATGAATTGCAGATGAAACCCCTAGTGAAGAAAAAAAAAAAAGAAATATTTTTAAATGCTACCGTAAAAGTAATGCTCTGAGGACAGGGGTTATGTCTTGGGAGGTTGGTTTTGGTGTGTTGGTTTCTTTGTGTTTTTTTTTTTTTTCCAAGATTTTTTCTCCCTTAATCTGAGGAAGAGTATTTACTGTGGAAAAATCAAGGTCTCTGTTTTGACCATTGATTCAGATGGGAGGAAGGATGAAGAGTAGTTGGGGTAGGGATGGAGAGTGGCAGGAAATTATAAAACTTCCGGATCTTATGAAATCGCTTGAGTTCTGTCTTGTCAACTTTGGAAATACCTGCGTTTTGGGACTTCTACTTTTATAATGGCTCTGTTCAGAAGTGCCATATCCAGGGACCTCTCAGTGATGAAGTTGCATTGCTTACTGACATCCATTACACGTCTTCCTCCTCTCTGGAGAGGGATGTGCAGCGCAATTCTGGTTTTGGAAGGTAAAGGAGATGTATGCGTGTGTGTGTGTTTTCAAAGTATCTGCTGTTACGTGTTTGTGTTGATAAAGGGAAGACTGAAGTTGTACGCTTGCAGCGAGAGCAGGAGGTCGTGAGCTTTTATAAAGAGAATTGATTTCTAGGGCACTCACACCACAGTTGAGAACCATAGGGTAATTTTGCCTCTGACAAAGAGCACTTTTTACAGTGGTTGTAACGAGTTACTTTTCTTGGGTTCCTAGTTGTCACCGGCATCTTTGTTTCAGACTTCGAGATTTTTTTAAATTATTACTATTATTTTTTAAGGGAGACTGAACTCAACATCTGTCTGAGCCTTTATTTTTAAGGAAGTTCTAGAAAGCTTTCTTTTTCTTAAAGGTAGTAAATTTGTACATTTGGCATGTAATGTGTTATAACAGGATATTTTTATATTTTCTGTTTTACTGATTCCTTTTTTCTTTTACAGAAAAGAAATACAGAAATGTCTTACTTTTTAATTCAATTTTTTTTTTTTACCTTAACATCTTAGGATGAATATTTAAACAACAATCTTCAGTCTTGCTTCAAAATGTCCCTGTGTGCATCTTCTCACAAGGACTTTTCTCAGTTGCTGCCACTTCAGGATATTGGATGCAATAAAACAGAAATTAAAAACTCACCCGCTGGTATCGTCTCTCCAGTTCCCTACAGCTGTAATCAGTCCACGTTGACAGCAGCACACAGTCCGGTCGGTATTTCCTCATCTTACATAGAAAACAGACATGAATATTCCACAATGGCATTCTGCAGTCCTGCCATGATGAATTATAACATTACCAGCAGTTTTGGTGATTCGGAGGGTGCATCCGTGAGGCAAACATCAAGCCCCAGTGTGTTATGGTCTGCTCCTGACCATCTCTCCCCTTTGACATTGCACTGTCAGCCATCGCTTCTGTACGCAGAGCAGCCAAAGAGTCCGTGGTGCGAAGCAAGACCAGCGGAGCCAGTGCTACCTGTGACCAGGTCAGTACTACTTGTTTCTTTAAAACTTGGCTGACAATTATTTCCAGTTCCTCCTTTAGTTCTTTTAACGTCTTACCTTTTTACATTTAACTTCTGTGTGTTGGTCTCTCTGAAAAACAAACCCAAACCAAAAAGCCTTCAGCAAACACCACATCAGTCCTGGGTTTTGTGGTTTGGTTTTTTTTTTTTATAATGTAACTTCTGAAATAGGATTTCTTTTTCAATAGCTCATTAGAGAACTACACACCAACACAAAGCACCACAAATGCTTTCAATGTAGGAACTGTGTGCTGTGTATAAACAAAAGTTCAAGACTGCTGAGTATTACTTTATGTAATAAAAATGAATTTTGCTCTGGCAAATTAAGTCCTTTGAGAGAAAGAAGTAAAGGTTCCTTCTTTTTTCCTTTTCATACAACATTGTTTGAATACCATTTTATCTGGATTTTTTTTTTAACCACATCTAATACTTGTGAAGGTTTTTCATGGACTTAGAGTTCAAAGGAAATGTTTTCTTTGTTTTTTAGCTTTAATATCAATGGTGACACAGCATCATGCATCATGTTCAAAAAGGGTGCTGCTACTGAAAATGTCTGATGTTTCTCGTTGGTGTTCTCAACTGACTTCATGAAGGCATTGTGAACAGTAGATTAATGGGCTAAATTTTTAGCTGTAAAGAAACTGTATTTGCAAAACCATGTTCCCGTTCTACACATTTACTCATATTTCAAACTATAAGCAGCATGTAGATCATCAGCTGGTGAAATTACTCCATTCATGGGCACAACAGCTGTTGGATGGATAAAAGCACAGGGTGTTGCAGGTGCTGTTCCTGTTTTAGTAGCTGGATGTTTATTCATAGGGCTCATTATTTAATTTCAGCAGTCATTGTCAGTATGAAAAATAGTGTGTCCTGGCAGCAGTTTTAGTTCCATTGTTATAAAGGATTTGTACTCTTTTTGAAACCACCCACGTTCCTTCTGCACAGGGTGTGCCTTTATGTTGTCTGCTCAGGGCTAAGGCATGAGATCTACGACTACTTCAGACTTGTAGGCTGCACAAATTTTCAGCCCAGCCGCCTCACTAATTTCTATTTGGAGCTGGCAGAGAGTAGCAGAGAGTTCTGGAGTGCAAATCTACTTTAAGTGTAGGCGTGTGGATTGTGAGAGGCCGTTCGGGTAGCACTGATATACAGAAGGATTCCCCAAGCAGGTCTAATGTGAGTAGGGCTAACATCCAAACCCTTCCCACTTTGATTGATGTTCCAAGACTTTGACAGCCCTGGGAAAGCTGCTGCAGGTTAGTGTTTGAAGCCATCCAGATAATGGGACAGCAGCTGGAATAATCCAAGAGCAAACCCACCCCATCTGATGCTCTGTGGTGACTCTCTACATAGTGATTGACTCTCTATATAGGCAGGAGGGAAGCCAAATCCACCACCTTGGAGTTCAAGTAAATAAGTCTTCTGCCATTTGTATAGACTCATACAGACTATTGCTTTTGTAGCTGATGATGACGTAATTTAAAGGGGAGAAATCAATGAAATGTGGGGTGTAAAATTGGTGCATGATCTTTATAATTCAGCAGCGAGTTACTACTGCGTTGCTTGGTAGCTGGACCTCCTCAGTGGTTCCTTTGCCCCAGTATGATGCATGGCAACCCCCCTTCTGTGTATTGAAGGTGTAAAAAAGAAAAAAAAAAAAAAAAAAGACATGGAAACACGAAAAGCAAGAGCTGTAATTCCCTTATTATGGATATCTGTCCTGAAATAAGGCTGTAAAGAAAGAAGCCCTGTGTTTCCTTTTGCTATATCCTTTGGTGAGGTCTTAAATTAATGTCATGGACATCATATTTATTGCCATGGGAACAATGACTATGACACTACAGATTTGTAGATTATACCTTGAAGGAAGAGTTCTTGGGACTGAAACTTAAAGGAATAGCTCTGGGGGAAGGGAGAGACTAAAGCTGTAAAGTGTAAGTAAATTTAAACAGCATTGTAGTTTGACAAAAGGGATTTTGTTTGAAAAATGAGTAAGAAAACATTACTACATATTCAGGCCTGCTGCACAGTTTATATTACTTTTCAAAATAAAGCACGAGTCTCGCTGTGAGAGGAGTTTATTTTCCCTGGGTGTAAATTTCTGTTAACATTGGCTAAACTGATGTGGTCCACTTCACTGAAGTTGTTCAATGTGTAATTTGGCTCTCCTTGTAGATCAGCTCTAAAAGAAGGATCCTGAATTTTCAGCATTCCCTTTCCTCACAAATAGTCTCATTATATGAATACAGAAGAAATTTTATTTAACTCTGTTAAAAGCAGATGTTCTGCAGCATAGTGTTACTTTGCACCAGTCGTTCAGCAAAAATGAATTGTATTCCACGTAAAAATAGACAAATTTTTGGAGTTCTATTTTTTTGCACTTTTATTTGTAAAATGGTAATAATTTGCTGATAAGGACTCTGCTATATTTACTGGCATTATAGGTCTGTACCTTGTGAAGACAATAAAAATAGTCTATTAGTGCAGGATCACTCCCTCTATATCAAAATGACATGAAGAGAAAAGGAATGTGACAGTGTAATTATGTTATATTTAAAAGCAATCAGAAATTGATTTCTGTCATCATCTCCTAAATAAAATGCTTTTAATTAAAGAAATATGAGGTTTATTTTCAAAATGAATAGATATACTACTTCCTAAAAAGTATCAGGAAACTTAAATGAAGTTGCCGGAATGATGCTTCTAGAACTTAATTTTTTCTTCCTTTCTATTATTTTCCTTTTACTTCTGACTAATTGTAGGTAAAGCATGTAAGTAAAGGATTTTGGGTGCATAGGCTAGCAATGCTTGCTTAATTGAAAATTATTTAGGAACTTCATTGTCCTTTTCACTGTGTGCTGGTATCATATTCATATATTGTTTAAACTCTGCTCTGAAGCCATAATTATTAGCATTGTCCTCCTGTGCTTTTTTACTGTGCTCATTTTGTAGAACACTCACACTTATCATGAAGTGTCTTTGAGGTGATCGGTTGCCATCTCCATTTTATGGTAGAGAAGTTGCAGAGATTCAGCAAAAATGTCCCTTCATTTTGAGACACCCGCGAAACAATTTTCAGTGCATTAATCAACGTTTGGAGTGTAGCAGAACCTGGGCTTTTTGACAGTTGTGTGGTATTAACACTTCCAGAAGTTATGGTAGCAGAAGGCTTTTTTTCAGTGGTGCCCAGGGATAGGACAAGAGGAAATGGGCACAAACTTGAATGTAAGAAGTTCTACCTAAACATGAGGAGGAACTTCTTTCCTGTGAGGGTGGCAGAGCCCTGGAAGAGGCTGCCCAAGGAGGTGGTGGAGTCTCCTTCTCTGGAGACATTCAAAACCTGCCTCGACACGTTCCTGTGCATCCTGCTCTGGGTGGACCTGCTTTGGCAGGGGGGGGTTGGACTAGATGATCTCCAGAGGTCCCTTCCAACCCCATATCATTCTGTGATTCTGTGAGGCTCTAGAAAATGCAGAAGATAAAGATTGAAAATTATTCTTCAGCTGGTTTTTACCCATCATCTTGCACACGTTCTGGGAGAGAAAGAAAGAGATTCAAATTACTTGGAAAAAAAACTTAGTAACTATGAGGCTCTCTTTTGACTTTGCGGACACTAAACAGGGCAAGAATGTGAGCACAGAATGGGACCTTCGGATACAGCCTTCCTCACCCTACAGCTTACGCTTGCATGGGATTGAATTATCTCTGGGCACTGGATGAGCCAGTGGCCTGTGGGAGGGAGGGAAAAGTTAGAAGTCATTGTAAAATCTGGACTGTTAATTTCTGACGATGTTGGGGTTTCTTTTTATTTCTTTTCTGTGGTTTTTTTTCTCTCTTTCTTTTTATTATGTACAGTAGTTAGGTTTTAAAAAAGCCTGACAGACAACAAATGCCATGAGCAAATCTTGCTACTTTCTAAGTCAAATCCTTGGTACCCTACTTCATTTTTAATAAAAAGTTGAATTTATGTTCAAGTTTTCCAGGTGTGGCATACGCTACTTGCTGTGGCAAAGCTAGAGGTAATTAAGAGGCATGATAGATACTGAATAACCTAAATAGTCTTGCTGATTCCTTCTCTGTAATCATCGCTGTTGATGACCAGTAGGAATTCACTGACTTGTTACTTTCAAAAAGATCTTAATTCTTTTTATGGAAACATAACATCTCTATATAGAAACCATGATCATAAAATAGAGAGGACTATTAGGAGGTGTAAAGCAACAGATCTTTGCCCATCTGGTTCCTCGGTAGCAGCCAGGGTACATGCCCCATTTTCCTGCATCCTTTGGTGCAGGAGTGCCGTGGGCATCCAGCCAGCTACCGCCAGTTCTTCTGGAGGACCTGGCAGCTCATTCATCTGCTGAACGTGCTGGGGTGCCCCAGTCCCAAGAGCGCTGGGAGGTGGTCTCTGACCACGTGTGGGTCTACCCGCTCCCATTTGCTGTTTGCGTATCCATGCAAGGATCCTCAGGGTATAAAGAAGGCTCTCGGCTGTTTCCTAGTTCTGTTGTCCTTTAAGAGAACAGTAACAAAATGATTGGTTTTGAATCTCCTGCTGGGCTGCCGCAGCTATTGGGGACGAACAGATTTGATGCCCGTTAGGCCTGCAGGAGGCATTCCTTCCTTCCAGATTGTGGCTCAGTGTGCAGGCTGTTTGCCGCAGCCTGTGGAAGTCACGCATCTTGCATGTGTGCAGGGTGACTGTCGTTAAACTTTTAAGCAAGCAAAGAGAAGAGTGTTATTTAAAACACTTGTCTTGACTGGAAGGTAAAAAGCAACACTCCTCAGTGAAACGGTTGTGGTGTGTGCTTTTTCTTCATTTTCACGGAATCATGGGATTCTCAGAGTTGGAAGGGACCTCTAGAGATCATCTAGTCCAACTCCCCTGCTAAAACAGGATTTCCTCCATAACATCTTGGTGCTTTAATGAGGGCAATAAACATCACCCTCTAGAGCATATCAATCAGTTGCTGGGATCCTCTCTAGCTGATCGTTATTCTCTTCTGACTCTCACAATTGGATCTTGACTCCTAAGTAGAGCTTAAATACGGACCTCTTCTACTAGTGTGAAATGCCAAATTACTTCTTGTTCCAAATACAGGGAAACAGGAAGGAACAGTCGTGCTTTTTCCTCCTTGCATTAGCAGCATATTAGGCACATGTGATACAGTCCCTTCATTCTAAGGGCAGTTTCCCCCACACTGGTCTTCCCAGCGTGGCAGAAGGGGAAATGACAGTGATCCAGCAGTCTATTAATGGGTGTGTGTAATCAAAAACTGGGCTTGTTAAACATCTAAACACCTTTATTGCTTGCAATGTCTCAATGAATTTACATTTTTTAAAAGCTTGCAGTTCAGTTACTTAATTCTACACAAATACCTTAAATTTGGAATTTAAATTCCAAAACAAAATTTTTCTGTTTTGGGATTTGTTCAGAGGATCACCCTTTTCCTTTCCAAATTTTCTATGAGGAAATTGGAGAACATTCTCTTCAAATATATATAAAATTGATTTGTCGCTGGCGTGTGAATGTGTTTGTCCTTACCTGCTGTAATGAAACCGGCACAAAGTCTGCTTCTAATATGTTAGTTAAGGCCTCTTTCACAGCACTTTCAGCTCGTTTCTACTGTTCTCTTTAAACTTGCTCCTGTTGGTGAACAGGTTTTTCCTGCCCTGGCAAAATACCCTTGTTCTTTAGAAGTTATAAACCATGCTACCAGCTGTCTTAACCCAATTGGTGCTTCTTTTCCTCCCTAAACCTGCTGGAAGGTGGGATGAGGAAAATTCTACGGTTTCTAACTTCTGCCTCTGTGCTTAAGTTTATACCTATAAGTTGACTTTACAGGTTTCCTTTTGTCAAACTGCTGCTGAGAGTTTGCACGTGACACTATATTCTGTCTATCTAGAAATTTTTACCATGAAGGTAAAACATGCTAAAACCACCAAGAAAATGAGGTCCAGAGAAAAGGTACACAATGGATGTGTTTCCTATACCTAAAACCCACTTTACTGATAATCTAATTTCCTTTCTTCTTGCTGTTTGTTTACAGGATCTAGGTGTCAGGAATTGGCTGTTATTTCATGTTTTTATCTTGTTCTAATTTTAATGCAGCTGCTAAGAATAGTTCCGATAAGTTGGAACTATTTTGCAGTGCTTTAGAAAAGAATATATCTTATCAATTTATATGGAGCAATAATTTTTTTATGTATGAAAGCATTTTATTAATCACATTTCTCCATTCTTCTCGTATTCAGACTTTGATATAGCATTAGGGTGATCAATGTGGGTCGTCACCTCGAACAGAAAACTTAGTCTAATGTTGTGAGTTGATCTCGTAGGCTTACTTACTTATTTCATATCTCAATATGTTTGTCTCCAGCATCTCTTTGAATGATTAAAACCTCATTGAAAGGATGAAATACTTGAGACTAGATATATATTTCTCCAGCTAAAATTTACGCTTGCTAACAGTACAAAGCAACTGTAGCTATGTTTGTGTTAGTGTTTATCATGTCAGTCCAAGCTGTCTGAGCTTGCGTTTTCCGTGCTAAGCTTCCAAAGGTAAAGCCCCCTCT
This sequence comes from Numenius arquata, assembly GCF_964106895.1. Lineage (NCBI taxonomy): Eukaryota > Metazoa > Chordata > Aves > Charadriiformes > Scolopacidae > Numenius > Numenius arquata. The sequence continues at coordinate 31,385,610 of NC_133581.1, forward strand.
GTTCACAGATTCCTGGACTTGTGCGTTCCCAGGAGTTCTTCAAGATCCATCAACATTTCATATGATTTTTCCCAGAGTTCATCTGAATGACACATCAGCAAGCTAGTTTTATGCCTTTAAGTATATTAAAACTTCATAGTCTGTCATCATTGAAAGTTCTGGGATCAGACTATGTTCTTTTAATACCCTTATCAGAAAAAGGCATAACAGCGTTTCACACTGCCCTGTGTCCAGTAATAAGATGACTCTATACAGAGAGCATTGAAGACAATGAAAAATAATGAAACTCTTTGCAATGTAGATTAATTTTTTCCTCTTATAACAGATGTTTTTCTTTTCTATCAGAGAGACGTTAAAAAGAAAAACTAATGCGAATGACCATACAAGCCCAATTGCAAATAATCCTGGCTCGAAAAGGGATGCCCACTTCTGTGCAGTCTGCAGTGACTACGCTTCAGGATACCACTATGGGGTCTGGTCATGTGAAGGCTGCAAAGCGTTCTTTAAAAGAAGTATTCAAGGTAGGAGAATCAGCCTTTGATAGCTTTGCTCAAATAAGTTGTTTCATATGATAAGGGGCTGCGGCGGTGGATCTAGTAATGAGTTGATTTAAAATCCTGGTGTGTGGTGCTGCATGCTGAAAACAGCAACACATGATTTGACTACTTTATCTTTTGGCTCTTGTGTTATCAAGATCTGGAAACACTACAAAGTAAGCAATTGATTTCTTTAGAGAAGAGGTGGAATACATAGCATGGGAAGGCCCTGCAGTAGGGGCCTTGGTGGGATGGCACTGCAGACCTGTGAATCTGATTGCAGTTAGTGTCCCAAAGTGGACATAGTAATTGTGAATTTGTTATACTAGACACAGTTAGAGTAGGTGACTGGAGACTTTGCTTGCTAGGAACTGTTCTGGACAGGAATATATTGCCTGGAGCTGTTGAGTCATAGCGTATAACATCTACACAGTATGTAGGATATAAAAAAGTAAGTATTAAATCTGATTATTGTTATTTCTCAGCCCTCCTCCCCCAGAGCCTACATTGCAATATTTCTTATTCTGTTAGATCTATCTAAGATTTCCACTTCAGTGTTTAAATTCTTAAATATTTAGTATTTAGTTCAAATTTCCTGAGTGGCTGCAGTATGAAATAAAAGTAGGTCTCTGTGTTTGTTATCACACACAACCTATGGGCACTGACATATTGCAACTTTGGACCACTTAGTTTCTTTAACCTTGGCTCTAGTTATCATGTTCTTTGGCCTCATCTGGGGTTTCTTGGTGGAAATTTAATTGGATTGACATTGGATACTCTGTGCAGATACTAACAGAGACACGCTTGTCACTTTTTGGTCTATAATGTTCCCTTGCTCTTCTGCACACAAAGCATTTGGAAATCTTCAGATACTTTCTTTTGACTCAATATGGCAGAGTAGGTGTCACCATTAGATTCAAAGTTAATTCAGAACTTGTTTGCCTTTTCAATTTATTGTGCAAGTTCTGCAAGGGTGAATAACAATTACTATAAACTGGTGCAAGTTCTTTTGATTTCTGAAATAATTGAAGAGAACTTCGTCTCCGGCTTGTCACAAGTGGAGACTAAATTTGATCTCAAAGTGTTTTCTGTCAGGAAAATTATTTGCCTGCTCTGCATTGCTCACATGTGCTTTGGCCATGAACCAGTTACCCATTGTGGCCTTTTGTACACCGTAATGTACCCTGTCAGGTAACGTTTGCTTGTAATTCAAATAAGTGAAAGTAAGTTCTTGGCATAAAACGCTATCAAGCACTCAGTTGCAACTGTTGTTATGAAGGATATTGCCTATAAAAATAAAACAACTGGGCCTACCATAGGCAAAAATGTTGGGCTAATGCCTAATTAAAATTTGCTGGTATGACTGAGCAACTGTGTGTGGTCTCCTCTGCTTGTCCAAGTTTGTAGTGTAGTGTATTTGTCCCACATCTCTGAACATCCGCCTGCAAGCTAAATTATCCCAAGGCCACAGGAGTTTTAAACCACTTTATAGTCCTGTGTGCTTGGGTTATAGTGCAACAGAGAGCTTCCTCCTCCTTTCCCCCCATGTTGTGTGAAGGGTGATAAACAGTAATTTGTTTTTCAGCCATATCTGCCAGTAGGAAACAGGACAAACTGTAACCTGATCTTGTCTTTTTAAAATTGTCGGTTCAAAAATTCAAGGTTAAAATTATTTTAATTTTGCAAGGAAATAGTCACAATGGTTCAGTTAAATAATTACTCTTGGGGACATGAACTCTTGAACTGCCATCAAGTAAAAAAAATCTCTAGTAGCTATAACTTTGCCTGATCTATTCTTAAAGTTTGAAAAAAAAAAACCAAAAACAAACTTGAAAAACGGAGAGCAGAGAGATTAAGAAATGTAAATGAGTGGATATTTTTTGCATCCTTTGGTAACTACTGCAAGAGAGATTTCCAGTATTTAGCAGAAGGTGATTCAACTGTATTTACACCAAGAGCATACTCAAGGCCAGTTTGCAGTAATAAACCCTTGAAACAGAGTATTGATTAATGAAACACAATAATATAACGGGGTTTGGGTGGGGGCAAAGTGAGGTGGGAGAGGAGGAGAAGACAACAGAAGAGGCTGAATTGGAAACTCATGAAAATAAGAGAAACATTTGTCCAGAATATCTAAATGTTAGATGCTTATGCTTCTTTGGTACTATACAGTATGCATTACTTTATACTAGTCTTCTTTCTCCCTTGGGCTGCTTTTTTTTAATTGACTTTGGTCCAGGGTCAATCCTCCAAAGGCTTCTTCATTCCTGGAACTCACCACGTCAGAGAGAGTTCAGTAAATAGATCTGTAGGTTACTTAAATCTTTTCAGGACTGTAGCTGTGTCATTGCTGTTTTCAGCTCTGCTCAGGAAAAAAAAAATCTAGTATCTGCCACCCGTAGAATATTAGTATACAGTAAGAAGCTGGAGATTGGGAGCAAATTTGTACAAGACTGTAGGTCCCATTTTCAAAAATTACTTGGTATTAGAAGGTGCTTGGGTATCTAAGTCATCACTAAAAGCTTGTCTATGTTGTCTGGTTACTTTTTCAGGTCACAGATTGATGTTTTCAGTATAGGATAAATATGCATTTTTTGAACCGGTTAAATTCATGGAGCTTAGATATACTCCTAAGAAAAAGTTGAGATGCTTAAAATCATGAAGGTCCTGATTAGGGAAATGACCAAGAGAAGCTGTTGGAGATGTTCAGTTTTCTCTTTTATACTCTGCTGCAGGACACAATGATTACATCTGCCCAGCTACCAATCAATGCACGATAGACAAAAACAGGCGCAAAAGCTGCCAGGCATGCCGGCTACGGAAATGCTATGAAGTCGGAATGATGAAATGTGGTGAGTTTTGTGTGTCTGTGTTGTTTGCTTGAGTTTTGCTGGCGTTTTATTTCCCTTCAGTCAATTCTGTACAGCTTTTTTTTTTTTTTTTCCCCCTTGAAATCCTAAAACGGCATAACAGGTTGTTTAAGAATTGATGCATTTCTTCCTATAAAAGTAGAAAAGGACTTGTCATTTTCAGAAAAAAACCTGTGAGAAGGTGTAAGGTGTAGGTTCAGGACAGGAAAACCGTAGTACCTCTGCGGAGCTCTGTGAAGGCAGTTTACTTGCATGCTACATTCAGCAGAATGGGAGCCCAAGATCTGCTGCTGCCTGACCCTCAAGCCAATCTGAAACCCCTTCAAGTACGGGTTAAATGAGCCTGCGCTGTGTCCTGCTGGTTGAACGTAAAGCAAGAAGTAGTGAACAACCGCAGTTTGTCACTGTACCACTCAGAATTATACAGCCTTTTCTCTTGTTCCCGTCTTGTACTTACAGTGACGTGACTTCCCTGTAGTTGTACATTTATAGATGATATTCTAAAAGTTACTTTTAAGAAGAAAATAACTTAAAAGGTATTTCAGTACCTAAGGTACTTTCACAGCCAAGGTTTGTTGTTGTTTCTTATAGATTCACCAATGTACACGATAGGCTGGGAAAACATCACATAGGAACACTGGAGGGGAAAGGAGAAGGTCACTGTGCTTGGTCCTCTGTGATTTGCAGGCATTCATCTCATTTCATCCCATTTAATGTAGATACCTATTTCTATTTCAAAAGTAGGTGGTGTTTTCATCCTCCCACTGCTTTGATCCGAAGGCTGTTTGCAGAATATTATTTCTTTCATTAGGAACATTCTTCAGAATTCGAGCCTGCATTTATTGCTGGACAATTAATGCCTGTTTGTTCTTATGGCAACATTGTCTTCTAGCTTAGAGCCTTCTCTTCTATTTATTGGTAGCAGTCTGGTCTGGTTGTACTTACGGGATGCATGATATCCCCTCACATATATTAGCCTCATATTAGGCTAAATGGACCAAGAAATCTCCTCCTCTTGCAAAAAAGGAAAGTAGACAGAATCTGGAAGTCATCGGGGTAGCTTGTCCCTCAATCTGCTCCAGGCTCAAATAATCTGTTTTGCAATTGGATGACCAGAATCATGGACGGTATTCCTGTGAACTCCCCTCACTGTAGTGCCATTAATACATATCTGTTTCTGCAGTAGTTTTTCTCTGCGTGCAACCCGAGATCCTATTTGCCTTTTTCATGGTTGCTTCAGGCTAACAGTCCATAATCATTCTACGAGCTGTTACGGTTGCAGCCTCTCTGTTCATTTCTAGCTGATAACTCCCAGCTTAGAGCTACAATTTAAATTGTTTCTTGTATTATTTTTGTACTCCTGAAGCATATTTAGTTTCTGTTGCTCAAGTCAGCTAGTTCTTTCTATATGAAGCTCCTATCTTCCTCTGCAGTGATGATGCATCTCAATTTTATCAGTATTTTTCATTAATATGGTCTTAGCTACCTTTACTGTCTGGCCTCCAGAAAGGAAAGCCTTATGCTTGCAAATGAGTCTCCTTTTGAAACTTTACCTTCTGAATGGTGTCACTATCTTTTGTTCATCTTTATGACTGAGAATTTTACTCAATGCGTAGGTTTTCCCAACAGAGGTTTCTATCAAGCACCAGTTCTGTAGTTGGAGACTTTTTGTAAATGTTGATTCCACTATGATATTCTATGGTGGTCCTCCACGATGCTTTCCTTAAATGACTCCTTTTATTCTAAATGTCCAGGAAGTTCTGGTTTGTGATTAGACCTCATAGGCACTATGGTATTACAAGTAATAAATGATGAGAATATGTACTGTGTTCCTTTTAGTCTTGTCCCATATTCATAAACAAAATTTTCCTACAATGGTGAAAGTTTATAGGACTTTAATGACTATGCCAGGCCAAAAATTACTTCAAAACTTTGAAACTAAAGTAGTAAAATAACAGGAATTGTAGTTTTTAAAGATCAGGGTTTCTTAAAAGAGTAGCACTGAAATTGGAGAATCTTAATTTAATTTGAGAATCTTAACAATTTAATTTGAGAAAAAGGAATATAAAAATCACTCAGAATTGTCTGAGTTGCCTGATGAGTTAAGAGGCACCTGTGAGTAAAACTGATGCATGGACACATAGTGACAGACATTTAAACCAGGCAGATTTTAAGACTGTATTTCTTGCATGAAATACAAATGCCATTTCCTGCAGACTGGAGTGATTATCTTTCAAATTTTTTCTTGTTAGAGCCATGCTTTAATACCAGGTTTTTACGGTAAAAAGCCATAAAAGAGTACATTTTCTTTTTAATGAAGGCTTTTCCCCATCTCCGGTCCTTTGCCAGGTCACGTAGTGAAAGAATTGATTCACATCTGCTAAAACCCTGGGTAGGATAGAAAGGTTTGTAAGTGCATTTTTTGTTTGGTGGAGACTTGTTGTCCAGCAGAAGTGATAAAAGAATCTCAATTACCACTTTGTGGTTTATGAAAGCTCTTCATAAAAAACTGCACTGTTTGCATCAAATCTTTAAATCCTCATTTTGTATATTATCAATAGTCACCTTGAGAAAAAAATATACGTGTGTGTGTGCATATAACATACATTTCTGTGCGTAAATGTGATTGGGCAGTGCACGCTGTCTTTGGCAATAGGAAAGTGTTGCCTTGGAGTTTCCTGGTCTGAAATTCTCTTGGATGTCATTGCATTCATAAACGTTGAGAAGTCAACCCAACAAGCCACAGCTATTTCAGCGGAGGCTAGCTTGGGGGTGCTTTGTATTTAGGTGGTAATGGATTTTCGTATGAAATATGCCATCATTGCCAAAAGCGCAATGAAGGTCCTAGACACTGCATCTGCAAATTTCTCTGTAGGAAGTCTTTGTTGTCTACTGTTCCAATCAAGAAAGCTACTGCTATATTTTGGCACTAGGACTGCTATCAGTGGTAGAAAAACAACTGCAAAGCACTGTCACCAGGAAAAAGGAAAACAGAATTACTGCAAATAAATTAAAAGTAAATTCTGCCCAGCAAACTCCAATAAGACACATCAGGATAAAATGGATCATCTCTTGGAGCTTTCTGGTGTTTACCTAGGAAGCCTGAAATGGTCTGGGCTGTTTGCCCAAGGCAGTCTAGCAGAGGGGAGTTGCTTCATGGTTTAGCTGTAGACATTCTGGGAGCACCTATGCTCGTACTTCTCTTTTTGGCTTCCTGAGGAGCAAATAGACCTTCTTCCATAAGGATTTTTCAGTTTCCGTCTTGGCACTGGACTTAGTTATTTCCCCCACCCTGCTCCTGTATCTTTTTCCCCGTGTGCCAGTTCTCAACATGTTGAAAATTATCCAAAGATGAAGCTCCTCTCAGCCCCCTCCCCACCCCAAATGAGGAGACTGAGGGGCCATACTAAAAAGCGATGGACAGACACTGTCCTTGAATACTGGCATAATTCCACGAATTTGCAGAAAGTAAAACAGACTTTCCTGTGGGCTGATATGGTTCAGGACTTGGCTCTCTTTTTCTCCTGTGCTTGGCTGCTGCGTGCAGTTTCTAGATAGCACCTTAAAATACTGCAAATTACTTCTCACACAGAAAGTAAGTGGGGGAAAAAATGTTTAATGAAATTCTCTAGACATCAGATGTATTAATTGTATTTTAGCTACTGTAGAAATTACTGTAATTTCAGCTCATGTTCTCATGTGTGTACGGCAGACAGCAGCTTCTTTGTCAGTAGGTCTACTCTGTGAATAAAGATGCACTCACCAGAACATACGCATTTGCTTTCGAAGGTGACTGGAGTGACAACGTGTGTGTGTATATGTGTGTATATATATACACACTAATGTATACCTGAGCGAGTTTTAAGCTCAAACACTTACAAAAACTCGTTATAATATATTCAGTGGTAGAATCTGCAGTTGCTTCTGAACTGGTTAGTTACATAGAGAGTTGCCAAAATCAATATTAAGAGCAACATGCTGTATAACTGCCCACCATATCAGACAGCAGAGGCATTTGCAATTTTTGAAGAATTTGTAAAGCAGGAATTGCTTTAAAAATAGTGTGTTTCACTGCCAATAATACTTGTTGTGGCTTGGTCATGGGTGAGTGAACAGCAGACTCATTGTAATGTTTGGTTTTGTTTTTTTTCCAATATGTCTTATTTCTTATGTTCTTATGATCATTTACCCACGTGGTCAGTGGTGCTGTAGCTCGAGGTCTTGCCCTTGATTCAGCATCCTCGGCTGAATACAGCTATTTCCTTGCACAAAGAATAGCTCTAAATCCTTAAGAAGAGTGCTATAGGAAGACTGAGGGATTTGATCATCTTGTGCATTTTTCCAATTGCCTGAATTACCCTTATATGAATGAATATTAACTCTTAAGTATAGTTAGAGAGTTTGTGGTAAAGTCAGAAATAATCCCTAATCTGGGAAAATGCAATTGTTTTATTGCTGTGCTTTTACACAGATTGATCCACATCTCTCCATCTAGTTAAGCCAAATATTAAGCTGGTCTATAATTATTTATAATATATAGTTTTATAAGCACTTATACACGCCTGTTGGATGCTAATAGATGTAGAGGTAAAATTTCTCAGTCCTGTCTAAACTTTGGATTTGAATAAAGAGCACAGAAGTTCCTTTATGTTGCTGAAATGTTGCTTTAACTGGAAAGGCTGCTGCTTTCTGATATGTCAATTGACTGGCAAGCTTAAATATTGTTTTCTTAGTTGTGTAATCTTACAATGCACTCCTTTTTTTTTAATACAAGCAGAATAAATTTTAATGTGGAAATAAATGGTATCCCTTGTAGTTACGGATGAGCTGTGTTTCATGCATACTGTTCACACACAAGTGAATGAGCCTTTGGCTGCTTTGGCAATATATGGTGACAAACAAGAATTCAGAATCTGGTTTGGTTTGCCCTCTCCCTCCCCCTCCCCCCCTTTATTTTCATCACCATCTGTATTTTTTTAGTATCAAGTTTTTTAATGCAGAAATGTTATAACACTTACTTTGGCTTTCTGATTGTGATTACAGAAACTGATTCTGTGTTTTAAATGGAGTAGTTTTTTAAAATAAGTTATGTTATATGGTCATATATGAAACTTGATTTAGTTAAATAACCTAAAGTATCTTAAAGGGGCTTCCTATTTCCCAGTAAGAACCTTCCTCAAGTATTGAGACCTTTAATACAGTCGATAAGTATCACAACCTGACAATTATTTTAAGATGGAGCATGGGGTGCAGCTGCACAGATGACAATTGTACAAGACTATCAATTCAAACAGGATGCTGGATTACTTTTTTTTAATAATATTTTAAATTTTACTGATTTCTTTGATTATCTTCAAATTACCTGGGCACTTACCTGTGTATTTTTATTTTGGAGAGGCTACAGGCTGTTAATTTAAAAGTCTTTATAACAGTGAATTGGAAAGGATAACTCGAGCCTCAGCCTCGATATTTTCTGTGCCACAAAGAAGTCTGGGTGACAGTACAATAGAGCTGAGGACAGCTGATCAGAGGATGTGGAGTTCCACAAGAGTGCACTTGATTCACTTCAGTGCCAGTAACTAAACTAGGGACAATGAGCTGGTTGTAAGTGCTTGCTTGACCACATGTTGCTCCTGGCAGGTGTGTCCAAACTGCTGGAATTTCTTCCTGGTTGTGTCATCAGGCATCTCCTCCTCTCCCCAGCTTCCTCTTAAAACAGTAGTTCTTCTGACGTTATCTTTTTAGATATGGTCCCTAACTGAACAACTTTTCCATGTGTTTGTTTAAAGACTGCTCTCCGTGTGTCATCTTTTTGGGGCTTCACAGCTCCACCAGGCACTGGAGAATAAAAACTACGCATGTTGCAGAGCAGTTGGTATTTTTTGATAGCCCAAAGAAAATTTCTCCTCTGCCTTGCATCTCCCTATGGCTTTTAGTCTGTCTGCGCTATTTTTCTTGTTCTCTCCTTCAAGATGAAGATTTTTCTTGTTCTCTCCTTCTCTCTTCTCAAGTCTGGAGAATAAATCTTATGAAGAGCGATTGAAGGAGCTGGGACTGTTTAGTTTGAGGAAGAGGAGGCTGAGGGGAGACCTCATCACTCTCTACAACTACTTGAAAGGACACTGTAGAGAGGTTGGTGCTGGTCTCTTCTCACAAGCAAATAGCGATAGAACAAGAGGGAATGGCTTCAAGCTGCAACAGGGTAAGTTTAGACTGGACATCAGGAAACAATTCTTCACAGAAAGAGTGTTCAGACACTGGAAGAGGTTGCCCAGGGAGGTGGCTGAGTCACCATCCCTGAGTGTGTTTAAGAGTCATTTAGATGTGGTGTTGGGGGATATGGTGTAGGGGAGAACTTTGTAGAGAAGGGTAGATGGTTGGACTCGATGATCCCAAGGGTCTTTTCCAACCTGAATGATTCTATGATTCTATAAGATGACCATGTTCAATGTGCTTCAGCTTTCTAAATAGTGGAAACGATGTGAGGTGTTGTTTCTTACTTCAGTTCAGTTCTCTCCTGGTGGTTAGGATCTCTACCATGCGCATTCATATGGATATCAGAGCCATGGAGATCGCTGTAGGTAGACCACCCTAGGAAGTATCTAGGCGCTTCTTCATTTGTCTCCAGTTGTACTTTTGTTCCAGTAACTTAGCTCACTGTCAACCTTTCCTCTTTGTCTTCCCTGGTGGAAAATACTTACATACATTCTGTGCATGACATGACTTCAGAACAGTCTGCAGCCCTCTGTGCCATTCTAATGTTTTTCTGAAGCTGATAAAGCACTTCAAGATTTTCCTCTTGAGCTTTGTGCATTAGTCCAAAATGAGGCTTAGCACAGAGTTCACTGCATCATCCAGGTGTCTTTCTAGAAATTAGCCTATGCCTCACTGTCCTTTGGCACTCTCAGGAAGAAAAGGATTTGCACAGACAGATGGTTGAAGAAATTGCTCTGTGACTTCTGTACTTTTGCAGGTAACCTTTTTCTGGGTACCATCAACTCTGATTTCATTGACCTACCATAAGATAAAGTCTCCAGCTCTGATTGTCTCTGCTGGTGTGTTATCTTTCCCTAACTGCCTGTTCAGCTGCTCTGGCAACTTCTAGCTAGATGTCATTCAGCTAAGCATTTGTTTCTGCAAATCACTGATTGTTTTCTTTCATCCCATTATTTGTGCAAATGTCCTGTCAGTATTCAACCCATATCATCCTACCCATAATCCTTTTAGGGATGCAAAACCATCTTTGCCCAAAATGGTGCAGATTTTAGGCTGGACTTCCAGCTGATAATGCTTCCAGTTCCAAATGCCTTGTTCCACTTGGATTCCTCCGTGCCAGAGGATATGTTTCATTGAACCGGCTTTGCCTATTTGTATTCTCGAGTCTCTTGGGTTTTCAGATAGAGGGTGTTCTCCAATACTGAGAACTTCTTTAGTGGTCATCCTGTTCTCTTTTATATCTGAGGTGGTTTACTAAACAGACAGCAAGTGAGGATGATAGCGGTGTACAGTTGAATGTTCCACATCCTTAAAGTCCTGGCAGAATTTGTGAGTCCTTATCCAGTCTTTCTAGTGCCTCCAGGTCGTGCCTAATTGTCCTTTGCACCTCACCCTTCTCATGGGTGAGATGCTTGATAGCTGCTGAAGGCAAGAGAGGACTATGACCTGAAAAGCCACCTCATCTGAGGAACGTCCACCACTGAGAGTCTGCATTCACCCAACATCTTATTTAGAAAGACAGCATCTGAAATTATTTTTTTGTGTCCCTACCCCCTTTATTTTTAATTTGGCTTATGTTTGGCCCTCTCTTCTCACTGAAACCCTGCAATTTGGCTGCAATTTAGGCGACTCATGGTCTGTAGAACTCTAATGGATAGGGATGAAGAATGGCAGGTATTGCTGAATCCAGTAGCTTGACAGAAGGAAAACTGCCATATTGCCATGTCCCCAGGTACAGTAGCAAGTGTGAGTGTCTATTGTTATTATTAGGCACATACATACACAATACCTATATCCACAGTCAGCCACACAGATCAGCACAGAAAATATAGCACTCATGGGAGTGCTATAGCAGTGGAAAATATATGCTTATATACAATACAGATCCTTCCAGTAGCTGGGTTTAGACACCCAGTCTGTCAAATAGTTGGCCCGTGGATCCCCATATCTCCCCAGCTGGTGGCCTCTGGGTCTGCAGTCTCACCCCAGTTGCTGGTACTCAGACCTTCTCCCATACAAATGGTCACAGAAACACACATGTGCTATGGATCCCACCAGTAACTGGCTTTAGAAAGTCAATGTTATCCAGTAATTGGCTCCTGGATCCTCTGTTCTTCCAGATACCTTGTGCACAAACTCTTTTGTGCATGCACACACACACGTGTACATCTCTGGCAGACCTGTGGCCCTACTGGTAGCTGACACCCAGATCCTCTGGTCTTTCTAGTGGCTTAGAATGCCTTGTCCCTCCAGGTGAACTGAAAAGCCTTTCCTATTGACTTATCTGCTGGGTGTCATGCCCAGACCACAGGCTGGTCATTATCCTTTGATGGCCCTGAGAGCAGCCGAGCCCATGTGCTCGTTGTCACTGGTTAGGTTCTTGGAATTCTTCCATCTCCATTGTTACTTTGCTTCTTTGTCCTCACATGCTTTATGAAGTCTTTAATCATGTGTTCTACTGAAGAAGAACCAGACTCTGTGACCAGGGCAAGAAGTCTTTACCCAACACACTAAAAAGACTTAATAAATTAAGTAAAGTCAAGACAGTAGCAGTAGTAGAGCTGATGCTTTTGTCAAATTTGTTGTGGGACTGAAACCGAATGAGACAATTTATTATGCTTTAAGACTCTATGGTCTCTATGTAGGCAATAATAAATTTTGGTCTGGTATAAATTTATGTTAGCACAGGCTTTTTCATATCTATGAAAATTCAACCTTTGAGTATCATACATCAGGAAAAGTATTAATGACCAGCACAAAAAATTAACCTCTAAAAGATTTAGAGGGCAATTTAGCTGTGATATTAGAAATGTTAAGTGCTGGAGGATTCCAGTCTTTGGTAACAATATTTTTAAGTATCCTGATTTTTAATACGGTACAATCTTGCACATTAGTTACTGCCAAGGATTATTTGTAAATCAGTAAACATAGTCCTTGTTATGCTGAAGGGGTGAGGGAAGACGAAGCCATGGCTGAATGTTTTAGCAAATCCCCATGTCATGTTTGCGGAGATGCTTTTAGGCGTTTTCCACGGCAGCTATGGAAGAACAGGTAACAGTAGCCCCACCAGTAACACTGACAGAGAATTGGAGACTATTTGGTGGTGTTAGAATCAACCATAAATTAATTTCAGGAATTTAAAGGACTGCTCTTTGCAACAGAAATAGTGTTCTGCATTCAGAACTCCAAATGGGGGCTTGTTCCTTCTAGTTGTAGATATCGGAGTTCGCGCTGGGGAAACTTCTGCTGGCTTAATGGGACGTAGGGAGAAAACGGGTTGCATCTCAGAGAGCCCCTAGCTGACCACCCAGCCAGCTGTGAGGCCCAGCTGTGCTTCTGCCTGAGGTATTTATTCTGTGTCATGGCACAGACTTTCAGAAGTATTGTCTTCTGCCAGTTTACATCTATACCAGAATTTAAAAACAGAATTTACAAACAGCTTGCTTTATTTGATTTAAAGACCTGATTTATTTCTTTTGGATGTCAACGGGCATTTTCCTGTGGACTTTTAAAGTGAGTTAACTGAAGTTCAACAGTAAACATTTTTTAATGTTATTTTTTGTTCAGTAGAATAAACAAAAGCCTCTGCTGAAGTCAGTGGAAACAAAGTTAAGTCAATGGTGAATGCTCTAGAAATTCTGAAAGTTGATGTTGAATATTAGAACATCCAATATTAAAGGATTTTTCCCCTTCTTCCCAAACATTTGGATTTACATAATGTGACACTGAGAGAAAAATACTTCAGTGCAATCATGTGCCTTTCGTGTCAGGCTCGAGAAGAGAACGTTGTGGATATCGGATCCTGCGTCGCCATCGTAATTCAGAAGATCAGCTGCATTGCATTGGCAAAGCTAAGAAATACAATGAGACGGCAACCCGCGTAAAAGAGATCCTGCTCAGCACAGTCAGTCCAGAGCAGTTTGTTTTAACACTACTTGAAGCGGAGCCTCCCAACGTCTTGGTGAGTCGTCCCAGCAAACCATTCACAGAGGCCTCCATGATGATGTCCCTGACAAAACTGGCTGACAAAGAGCTGGTTCACATGATTGGTTGGGCCAAAAAAATTCCTGGTAAGAATTTCAATCTTGTTTTTGTTTGTTTTATTCAATGCTTTTACCATTAATGTGTCATTCTTTACCTTGAAATAATAGCACAGCACAGTAAATGTGCGGTATGAAAATCTTAAGCTTTTTATCCTATAAAGTAACGGACATTTTATTGCTCTCTGGATGTATTTTGATTTAAACAACAACCTAGCCCATAATTTGCTATCTGCTGTTAGTCAAATACTTGTTCATTTTGCTAAAAAGCATAGTTGGTGTTGCATGTAATTTCTACCTCATCAACTATAAATACCTGATTAATCTAATTTAGAAGGTTCATTAACAGGGGTATTAACTAAATTGCTATAAAAAAGAATTTAAGACCAAATTCTTTCCTTGAATCCTGATAGAAGGTTTCTGATAGAGTTGATGAAAACTGAAGTGTGTCCTAGCACCGAGTGCCTGCAAGTGCTTCAGTCGACATGGTTGCTACGCAAGAGCATCACATTGCAAAGTTGAGCAGAGTATCGACCTCAGAATTATTGTGCACTCTCCTTCAAAACAAAAATCAATAAGGATGCTTTTGGTTGTTGGCAACACAAAGAATACGTACTGAAGTACAACTACATGCGTTATTGCCTTGAATGCCTCAAATGCTACCATGACATTGTGGCAATGTACCATTTCACTTCTTACAAACTAGAAGTGGTGAACATTTGCAATTACTTCTCCATGGGGCAGCCATGATTAAAACAGACAGAATAAATAACAAAAACCCGAATAAAAGCAGCCAGCACGCAGAAAAGATAGTTGGCAATGTTGTGCAGAAAATCTTGCTGGCTGCCATAGACTAAACTGCAGACTGTGGCCCTTCAGCAAGAGCTAGGATGACCAACTAATAATAGTGGTCTGAAAGAAGCATTAAATAATTGATCGACATACAGCAGAATGGGGCTTAATCTTTAACTTCAGATATAGTGCTCTGCTAAAAGTGATCCCTATGGCTGTGCTTACCTCCCACGGCTAATATACTTTGCAGCACGTCTGGCAGTCCTAACCCCACCTCCATCAGGACTTAGGAGCCAGCACACCATGATTTGTCTCTTGGATTTTGTGCTGAAGGCAACCAGAACATGCTGGTGTGTGCCCTGGTCTTGCCACAACTGTGCAGTATAAACAGCACTTGCTGCTGCTTGAATATGCACCGAGGAAGACATAACAGTGTAGAATCATAGAATCATCATAGAATGGTTAGAGTTGGAAGGGACCTTAAAGATCATCGAGTTCCAACCCCCCTGCCATGGGCAGGGACACCTCCACTAGAGCAGGTTGCTCAAAGCCCCATCCAGCCTGGCCTTAAACACCTCCAGGGATGGGGCATCCACAACTTCCCTGGGCAACCTGTTCCAGTGCCTCACCACCCTCACAGTAAAGAATTTCTTTCTGGTATCTAATCTAAATCTCCCCTCTTCCAGTTGAAAACCATTACGCCTTGTCCCCTGTCACTGCACTTCCTGACAAAGAGTCCTAGAAATAAACTGAGTGTGTACACAGTACAGGAAACAACCTTGGTGAATATTTCATATAATCCTTAAAGTAAGAATTTAGGATAAGGGGAGCATATCCTATTTCAGACCTAGGTGGAGTGGCTGAAGGTGCTACCAGCTTCGGCTGCTGGACCGCATCTCCTAGTTGCAGAATTACAGTCTCCACGGCTCAGCCGCTGTCTTGGAGGGTTCAGGTGGGATGGTTTTAGGGTATGCAAATCCCAGGTCAGTTGCTGAGCTGCTGGGGAGGAGATGCTTCCATAGCACAAGCATCATAAACTTATTTGCAAAATGATAGTGGTTTTGGCATTAATGTGGAATGTTTTAAACTGAGAGCCTAAATCCTTAATCCTTATTTTTTCCTCCTTTAAGAAGCTCTGAAAATAACTGTAAGTGAAGTAAGTAACCATAAGGGGTTAAGTGTTGTCTATTGCTGTAATTGCTTGTCTGATCAGAAAAACTTAAAGGTACTTTTTCAGAAGACACCATATAGTTATGTTAATCCAGTAGGAAGTGAATTGTGAAGGAAAAACAGAGAAAGTCTTAGAAAACAACCTCATTTTAAGCAATATTTAAATGGGGAAAAGCCCCAGAACAACCTTTTCCATTTTCTGACTGTTCCTAATTTCTTTACTTTTTCTTTTTTAAAAAAAACCAAACAACCACAAACCTAAAACCTCAGCCAGTAGAAATTAATGTTTTGAATTTTTTAAAAGATTAGTTTCCAAACCAACCCCAATTTTGACATTGATCACTTTTAGTTTATTTTCACCATCTGTCAGAAATAAAAACCTTTTCTTGGCAATAAGAAAACTGTATGAAGAAAACCCATTGAAGGCCTCAAACCCCTTCAACACAGTTCCTGGGAATGCTGACACTTTATCACGTGTTTGTTTTTTCTTATCTCTCCTGTTACATAGAACAGAAGTAAATACCATTTTACAACAATGCCAAAAATAGATGTGATGTTTAATATGTACTGAATTATAAGTAATATTGCCATATTACATGGTAGTTAGAGCTTGAATATGGATTTATTTATTTTTTCCATGAAAACAACTGTGATGACTAAAGCTTAAGACATAGAATTATAGTTTTCAAAAATTCTTGCCTGAAGTTAGTCATCTAGATCCATCCTCTGCTTCCTGGAGGTAAGGTCTTGAAAATACAATATGGAGTTCTTGACTAATGGCCCAGTGAACAGTAATTTTACTTTCTGTAAAGCTGAATATTTGCCTTTGTGTAGCTGGGTAATAAGCCCATTTTCACCTCTACGTTATTCTTGGGTATTATTTTGACATTCACCAAAAGTGAAAAAAAAAATTTCTTTTTTCCTTATAGATGCTGATGTTAACAGTAACTTTTTGCTTAAATAGGAAAGATAAATGTGTTTTTTCCATATTTAATATTTAATGACCTTCTTTTGTTATGAATTTTACTCAGTGACTGTATTTTTGTCTGTACTTTCAGCTTAATGGATTGTATTTTTGTTGTTGCTCAGTAAAATAGAAGCTGACACCTGGAATTTTTCCTTCTGAATTCCAAGTATTTTAATTCTAAGTTGTCGGATGGCAGAACATAACTTCTATAATTGCCTTTTACTTTGTTGACCTCGTCTAAGAGAGTTGAACATGGTTCATAGCTGAACCTGTATTGCTAATCGATAGGATGTTGTCATAACATTGAAATTTGGATTCATTATGCAGTCTAGTGTGTTGCTGGCCAGAGCAGCGTCTCTTTTGCTAGTTACTACACATCTAGCATGAGTTTTTTCGTGTCTGTCTCCGTAATTTGTAACTAAACTATTAGGTATAGAGCACACAATTTAAAGGGCACGTACTACAGCAATAGAAAAATAAGTAATTTAATGTAATCTGCGTCAAATGAAACGAGACTTCTGACACTGCCATAGAAGCTATGGTGGTTACGTCCTCTCCTTGGTCTTTAAAAAGCATAAGTTTGGTAAGAGAAGGAAAGGTATAGTCCTTCTAATAACTGTTCTCAACAGTCGCAAATCATACTGCTGGGGCTGATAATGTGAGTTTAGCAGACAACTGGATCTTTAAGTATCTGTAGATTGAATGCTGGGACTTGGTCCGACATCTCACTCAACTGAGATAGTTTGTAAACCAAATAACCGGTTGTTTATGTGAGAGAAATCAGCAAACACCTGTGTAAATGTTTATTTAAATAAACTTCTGAAATGTCTTCGGGCTGTTGTTTCCCAGGAAACTACCACTGTCAATTCCACGATTATTTTTCTAAAAGCCCTTTTAAAATTATGGCTGTGTCTGGCAGATAATCTGTTGTTGGCTGTGAATTCTGTAGTAAATTCTGTGACAGCAAAATCCAGGAGGGAAGGTACTGCTCGTAGGGTCCTGTTTACCCTTCTTACAAAATAAGGAGTAAAGCTATGGATTTTGAAAGGCAGCACTCTTAGCAATGGTAAGAAAGCGTGCTTTACTCAGTTTATGCCAACCAGGGGCTGTCACCGACTGTCTTCCAGCCTAGTAGTTAAATAAGATTAAAATACATGGAGCGTTTTTATAAATTACTGATTCTTTGACAGCAGATTCTTTGTCAGTGCAAACATACAACATGCACTTTAAGATCTCAGACAACTGGAAAGAGCCATGGGAAGCTTCTCTCCCGTGTCTAGGCTGTGTAATGATTTTTCTCTATGTATAGGCATAGAGAAAAGCTTGTCTAAAACCGAAACAACTCTGCGAAGAGACCTGTCTAAAGCAGCTCTGCTTTGAAAAACTGTGGCCTGATCTTGGATGTAGACACAGGCATGGTTTGACCACTTCTGAGGTGATTGTCACCATATCTGTCTTTTATTCCTTGACTGAGCAGCCTGCTTTCCCACTTGCATTTTGGCGATTCACACTTCTGGATTTTTGGTTTGGGTTTTTTTGGTTGTTTTTTTTTTTTTTTTTGCACATGTGTAAATTTTTATTTCACTTTATTTGGTTTCTGTGCACCTTTTTGCCCCAGTCTTTTTTGCAGAGGAAGGGAAAGGGAGGGCGATGGCTGTCTCTCCCTTCTGGCTGTGCTGCAGTCCTATCTGACACTTTGCTGTAAGTTCTGGAGAGAATTAAATGCAGGAAGAGGCTTCTGCACAATTGCATTAATTCTCCTCTTGCTTCTGGGATGCTGTGTATGGAGGAGATGGGGACAACATTACCTTCATCAACTACCCTTGTCTTCTTTTCTTCTAGTTTGTTACAATTTTGGGGAAGAGGGCAGCAGGAATGGGAAGGGTTGGGATTGGTTTGGATGGGGTCAGAACATCTAATTTACAAAGGGAATGATAACACAGAGGCACCAAGATGTGGGTTCTTTCATAGTTAGCCAATTAACTCAAAAACATGCCTGTTTTATGAGATAAAAAAAAAAACACCTGGAAGTGACAACCATATGCGTTTTGGGGAAAGAGCAGACTATTTTCCTAGGAGTCCTCTGCAGTGCAATGCAGCAATCTCTGACAAAAGTGAGTTTCCCAAGTGATTCCCCGGTGCATCTCAGGAGGCTGTGGGACCATCATTTAAAGAGGTGGCCAAGCATAAGGCCGGTCCTCTGCAGTCACTTGAGTTTCACCAGCTGTATGGGAGTAATTGCACTTGAACATCACTCTGCTTTATTTCAAATGTTTTGTGGAAGGTTTGACAATGACAATAACAAATATTCATGTTCCTGTTTGAGATGGCAGCATGGTCCTTCTGAAGTCAGTTGTCCCTTTTCTGGCATTCTTCACAACCCATAATTCTTTTTGTTTCTTTTTGCTTTCTCATATACTCGGTCTTCTTTATCAAGAGAATTAAACAGATTGATTTATTTTATGCTATATTCATCATTTTAGGTTTCATTGATCTCAGCCTTTATGACCAAGTTAGACTCTTGGAGAGCTGCTGGATGGAAGTTTTAATGGTTGGTCTGATGTGGAGATCAATTGACCATCCTGGGAAACTAATTTTTGCACCAGACCTTGTACTAGACAGGTAAGAGGAATAAACTTTAGAACACTTTGTATTAGCATGTTTGGAGGTGAGGTGAATAGTAAGAGGAAGAGGATTAAGTATGGGAGTTGCTATTAATATTTTATCTAACAGTATAATTTACTTGTATTTGTAACAATAATGTCTTGAGGTTCCCTATCCTCACAGGGGCTTAAGAAATGCTAAGCATAAACAGTGTTGTTGATCTTGCCAGTTCCTTAATTCCTCTAGCACATGACAGCATGAAGTTTCTCTGTATTTTTCAATTCTTTTCTTGGTTTTGTTCCTTTTGGCCTGAGTCTCTAGATGCTGAAACTGTAGATAGATCAACACAATGCACTACATTGTCTATCAGTTTCTTCCAGCTGATAGATTTTCTTCCCTGAGCCCTCAAAAAAAGCAGACACAGTGTCAGGCCATATTTTGATTATTTTAAGCAGGTTTTCTACCTGTTTTTCTTTCTGCCCCTAGTGCAGACTTCATAAACAGCTATAATAATGAACATCGCAGAATTAGTCAAAAGGGATTTAAAAAAGCCCTAGCTTGCTTTTTAATACCGAAAGTATTTTTTTCAAGCTAAAGCAGGGTGTGTGCAAGATGAAAAACTATTTCTCCCTAACATCATGTACCAGCATGGAAGAATAAGGATTAGTAAGGGTGCTTTTCTACAAGACTTTAGAATGATTTGACCTGGGCTTTACATTGGTAAAAAGTCAGGGAAACAATCTTGGGTAGGTTTAAAATGTCACTTAACCTTTTCAACCTGCGGAAATTCAGATCTATACCAGTTATGTGGCTTGAGCTCAATGACAATCATCATCTTAGATACAGAAAGCAAAATGGATTAGTAAGGGAAATAAATTTAATTTGTAAAAGATATTAAATAAATTATTGTTTGCCCTTATGAAATTCAGTGCAAGGACACGCTGGGGTGTTCAATGCAATGATAAGGAATTGCTGAAAATGTATGATGCATTTAGTTCCTCGGGAGCTAATATGTGCTGAATGGAGTGAGATTATTTGATGCATTCCGTCATCTCCACAAGATACAGAGGAGTGGGAGCTAGCAAGCATCTGGGCATGCTGTGATTTTATTTTAAGAGATGCGTATATGAAACTGGTCTGTAACTTGATTGTTTTTATCTTAGCTGAACTTCAGATACGTTTCCTACATGGTCTTTTAGACAAGCAGTTCTCTGATGCTTGTGTCTTTGTTTTGAAACTGGCAGCTGCCTCCAAAGCTTAAAATTCTCCTTTGGAGAAATTTTTTTTTTTTTTTGGAGAATTCTCCTTTGCTATGAGGAACAAGGGAAACTGGGCACTATTAAGGCAGCTGCCTTTCTGCAGGCAGTACTTGCTGCACCTCCATAGTGTCACCTGCCTCGCAGCCTGAAGGCTTGGCACCCTCTTCTTGGGATCCACTAGAAGAGTAAAGGTCTTTTAATTCTCCTGCACTGCTGTGCTTAAGCCTGTCTCATCTTAAAAACATTACAGCGAAAAGAATCTCATACTGCAGATAGTATAAGAAGCATCCCTTTGAATACTGTGTCATAGAGCTTAATTGCTTTTTTAGTCCAGTACATGTTAAAAAAAAACAACTAACCAAAACACTGGAACAGTAACTTCAGTGGTTTGAAATTTGCTGCTGCTCAGTTTTAAAACAATTGGAATGGCTTAGGGTTGTTTGGGTTTTTGGGTTTTTTTTTCAGATCAGAAAATGGGACTATTTCTAATATCCAAAATGGAGAAAGTTGCATTCAGCAAACACTTGCAAACATAAAAATAACCAAACCACAAAACAGCTAAAAAACAAAAAATCTATTTACATTTAAACATCTTCAAAGAAAAGCTGCTGCAGGATGGGGGTAGAGGTCGTTTTATTCTTTTAAAATGTCTTAATTTTTCCAAAAAACTTATTTTAGGGAGTCTTTCTTACTTGCCAAGTCCTGAAGCCTCCGTCAGGTACAAATAGGGGTGTCACCGGTTGTGGTATTAACTCCTTGTGAAACACATCTGGAAGATGATTCAAGGCGGTACTGTGCCCTGCGCTACAGAGTTTCAAACTGATTATGCAGAATTATACTGGCTGTGAGGATGAAGCCTCTTACAGAAATATGGTCACACTTACCTGCAGTCAATCCTGCACGCACTTTGAAGAGAAAATCAGTTTCTTAGAGGTGCTGACCTTTTATAGCAGTGTAATTTTCAATTTAGATTTCATGATAGAACCTTTTGAATGCTCCCGAAGATGAGATGGACAGGCCTTTTTTAGCCTACTTCGTGCTTTGACTTTTATCTGGCCGAGTCAGAGTTCCCTAATTCCACTTTTTCGGTAACATTTTAAATGTGTTTCCATAGGGACGAAGGAAAATGCGTAGAGGGAATTTTGGAGATCTTTGATATGCTCCTGGCCATGACCTCGAGGTTCCGAGAGCTGAAACTGCAGCACAAGGAGTATCTATGTGTCAAGGCAATGATCCTCCTCAATTCCAGTGAGTACGTAGTTGACTCTGGTTCTCACCAAATGGTACTTCTTATTTTTGGGGGTGGCTGGGAAATCAGCCTCTAAAAAAGGCAGAAGTATCAAATGAGATAAAGCTGTTGAAAGAGAACAAATAGGAAAGGACTTCTAACCATCAGATTGCAAGGATTTTTGCTCCAGAAACTTCTAAACTGAACCATTTGCTGGATTTAAGGTCTATGTCCTGTTGTAAGGATTGTATGAAAGACCCAAAGTCTGAAAGCTTCTCACAAGGTGGGGCTGATGGCCCAGGCTGTGGGTATGTCCTTTTCAACGAGAACTTTTGCTCATATCTCTGTGGATCCTGGTCACATATAAAGTTGCTGTACAGCTCTACAAACCTGTCCTTAATTCTTAATTCTAGTAAAACTAGTTAACTCAACTGAGTTATGATTAATTGGGCTTTAATGTTCCTGTTTTATGATGATTAACTGGTAGAAATGATTGAAAGTACTCAATGGTTCTGCAAGATGAAACTCAGTATAGGAGCTTTGCTTTGCAGCCTTTTACACAAGGCAAATAGGAGCGTGTATTTGCTAGTTTAGGGTAGTCTGTAGTAAAATAATTTTAGTCCCCAGAACAAACTGTAATTAATGTTGTCAAAAATACCCAACAAAAAAATAACATCTAGCTATTTATATCTATTGTTTTCAGCAAGAAGCTGCTGCATAGTTCTCAGCCCAGTTCTGAAGGAGAATACTCCAGCTGTTATTCCACTTACTTATTTCAACAGGCAACCAAAGCTGTTCTTTTCTTCTTACAAAAGCCCACCACGACAATAACTAACCAACAAAAACCCAATGAATACCCATGTTCATCAGCCCTATTTTCTTCAAAGCCTCACCTCTCACAAAATCTCTCCTTTCACCTCTCCCTGCTCTCCTTTTTTGTCAAAGTTCATCTTTTTCTCCTAATTGTCAAGGTGTTCTGGAGCTCTGTCCTTCCATAAGTATCTTTGGGAGGGTTTTTTTTCCCAGGTCTCTTCTGCTCTATCGATAATGTTATTGTGTGTTTCCAGACCTTCCTAGTGGTGATTTCTTCTCCTCCCTCTCCATACCACCAGTCCCCTTTTTTCACTTTGGCTGACTTTTAAGATTTCTCACCGTAGGCAATGCTGTATTATGGCACACTTAGTGAGCTGTAGGGAGACCGTGGCAGGCTGCGGCTATGAGCAGTGTCTCTCGCCGTGTTCTCCTCCCTCCCTAGGACATACTAAGAGGAAAAAAAGGGTTGGGGTTTTTTTTCAGTGAGAAGGTATTAGAGCAAGCATAATGCTATAATTCATAATAGTTACTAAACTGCAAGGTACAGAGTGAATCAAAGGAAAATCTCCTGGAGAATGGAGAGGATGTCCCTTCTCTGGACTCGAGGGCCTATATTCAACATTTGTCCTTTTAGGATTTGGGACAGTCACTCAATTTGCAAATTTTGGCAAAGGAATGCAAGTCAGAGCTTGGTGTAGCACATGGAGCATCGTTTGTACAGTCTTGAGGGGGGGACGTCAGGAAATGTATCTTCTCTAATCCTGCTGAAATATTACATCAGAAAAAAATCCACAGTTGCAGCTTTTTTTTTCCTTCCTCATGAACAGGGAGTTCTTTCTTTCTCTCCTCTGGTCAGGCATGTTTCCCTTGTCAGCAGAAGAACCTGAAAGCAACAGGAAACTGCATCACCTGCTTAATATAGTCACAGATGCTTTAGTGTGGGTTATTGCGAAGAGCGGAATCCCCTCACAGCAGCAGACAACCCGTCTGGCCAATTTGCTGATGCTCCTCTCTCACGTCAGACACGCAAGGTAAATTTTACAGAATGTGGGTAACGCATAAGGTGTTCGTATTTGTTTATTATAACAACAAAGTGAGGCTTGGACTCCAGAGCACTCCTGAGGGGATCCTGGTACTGCTCTTCATCTCTGTTCATTGTAAGGCTTGCTTTCCGAGCAGAACTAAACAGGCAATATACTCAAGTGCTTGCTGGCACTCCAAAATTTTGTGTTGATAGTAAAATGTTGTCATAACTGTGTTACATTAAATTGTTCATTATGTTATCTGCCTGAAATGTTTAACAATAATAACACAAATTCAGCCTTTCGAACAAAACCCCACCCAGTCATGAAAACTCTTCCATCCAAACTAAAAGTCTCTTTCAAAACTGATCTGCAGTGTGGGCTTTGGTGGAGCATAGCGGGTGCCATGTGTTCTCCCAGACCAAATTTGTTGTGTTTTATTTAGAACCACAGCATTTTTACCAAGTGACATGCTATAGAGATGCCATGCTCTTGCTTTCCCCATGGGAAGCAGCTCCTTTGCTCCCCGCCAGTCTCTGGACCTCCTTGAGCTGCTCATCTTTGGTTGCAGTACAGCAGACTCAAATGCAGGGTGCTACAAACAGGTGCTTTTCAGGCTGTTTAATTATTACCCAGAGACCAGCTACTCACCAAGCTGGCTTGTGTCCTGGCTTTGGACTGTGTGTCCTGGGACCAGGCTGGTGCGTGCAGAAGGAGAGATGGGTATATCTGACTTCGGTAAGGATCACTGAAGAGGGACAGCCACCTTTGCAACAAGCTTCCTGGGAGAGCAGGTGGCAGCAGCAGGGACCTGACTGTGCCAAAATGCAGCTTTTAACAGGCAGTTTGTGAACCGGGGGTGAGTTTGAGCCCTACGGAAGCTACACCAGCCAGAGCACTCCAAATCCGACGCCTGGCTCTAATGCACTGCTGTCACCTAAGTTTCCCACTGTAGTGTGACACTGCATCACAGC
Source organism: Numenius arquata (assembly GCF_964106895.1). Taxonomy (NCBI): domain Eukaryota; kingdom Metazoa; phylum Chordata; class Aves; order Charadriiformes; family Scolopacidae; genus Numenius; species Numenius arquata. Next base: position 31,410,101 of record NC_133581.1, read on the forward strand.
ATCACATAAGCTCTTGTTCTGGCATGGCATGAATAAACACTATGAATCTTTGCAAAATTTTTAAATTTTCTTATTCAAACAAGAGTTTTTATGCTGTGCCTATCTCAGCTGAAGTCTGGAGGCTACCTGTCTCCTTTACGTTGCTGAGCACTGGTCAGTCAATTATAGTTTGTTCTGGCAATAATTGATGCTCTCAGCCTTATTACCAAGTGATGCAGGACTCTCAAGAGCTGGGTGTAGGAGGCAGGGGCCACAATCTCTTCTTTGCCATTAACATATTTATAACTCTTGGATTGTAGCAGAACCTCATTTTTCTGGAAGCATTGCCCCCTCCCAATCCAATCCACCAAGTCATCTATATGGCTGGCTGGCTGTTGCTGTTTCCACTGTGATAAACTTGGCGTTGAGCAAGCCCGCTTAGCTTTCAACCCCAAAACCTTGAATGCATCTGACTTATATGTATGTGCAACTGTGATTGCAACAGCTGTCTCCTGTTAGTCCAAATCATGACACAGCCACTGAGCATCCAAGCTAACAAGGTGTCATCGTATCTTACTGCATAACAAAAAAATACTATTAAAGTCTGTAGCCATCTGCAAGATCTGACACTGGACAAGCAGAGAGGAAACAAACTGCTTGAAGTTAACCAGGGTAATTTGGTCTTCCTACTCAACCAGGCAGGAGAGGTAGGTAGTCCCTGTAAATTCACCTTTTGTATAAAGTTGCAGCATGTGGGCCTCCACTCTTACAGCATCAGAGGTTTTTCTCTTTGTTTTCAATGCTGTTGGTACATCTGCAGTACTTTCTGAAGTTGGTTTGTGCAGTGCAAAACAAGTCTTGGTTCTCTAAATAGTAAAACATTCAGCTTTAAAGTATTGGGATGTTGTTGCTGTTGATAGTGGTAGGTGATCTCAGGGACTGCGGCAGCTAAACCCTCTTAACTCCTAATAAAAAAAAGGAGTCTCTTGAAGCCATTAGCATGTTTTTCTTCTCTGCGTTGTCAGATCCGGGTCACTGAGTTATTTTCTGTTCTCTTTCACAGTAACAAAGGAATGGAACACCTCCTGAGCATGAAGTGTAAAAATGTGGTCCCAGTGTATGACTTGCTGCTGGAGATGTTGAATGCGCACACTCTCCGAGGCCAAAGGAAGTCCCCGGTCACACATCCCGAATTTGGCCCACTAGAACAAATGGAGACTGGAGACAGTCTGCGGAACGGGGCATCCCAGTAATTCAGTTGAGACCTGGAAACGTGAAGGTTGTTCAAAGATATGGGAGAAAACAAAACTACTGTGACGGGGCTGCTGAAGCGTGGCCTAGTGCAAGCCCTCATCTCTTCTAGATTTGCACATTGCTATCTCGGGAAAGGCTTGTGGGATGCACACCTCTGTCCGTGTTTCTGACATTGTAATAGCTGCACTTTTATAGTGCCTTTTCTGAGACTCTTCAAAAGCACCTTATGAAAGCAAGCCTCAGAACAGTACCGGGAGAGAGGGAATTACTGCCTCTCCTTTTTTAGGGGCAGGTGAACTGAGACAGAGAGATAAAGAGCCTAGTTTGAGATGACAGAAGAAGTCTGTGTCAGGGTAGGAGTCAGTATCTAGGTCTCCATCTCTCAGACCAAGGCTTTTAAGCGCTGACTAGATATCTCCTCTTTCAGCGTGAGATTGTAGGAAACGTAGAGCAGGACGCATTTGGGGCAGATCCGCTTACCTGTGTGTGCTGGTCCCTGGGGAATACCTGCTTTGCAGCTGTTCTAAAGTGCCGGGATATGTACAGTGTAAAGGAGTTTCTTCTATTCTTAAATATGCAATGGCTGCAAGAGCCTTTATTTGAAGGCCATTCAGAACAGCTTTTAGGGCCGGTTCAGAGCTTCTTCAGAAATGTTAAACCAAGCTTAAGTTTGTATTTTGTGAGCCTGTTCTTAACACTCACATTATTATCTATATATAATTCTTCAGTGCTTTAAACAATGACCAAAATGCCTAGATATTTCACTCAGTGCTGACCTTTGAAATGTGTTTTGTCTGTGGGATTAACATGTTGTTTTATATATTTATTAATGATGTTAAATCTATTATAATATTTAGGTACAAGAGGTTGCTCTCTGTGAATATTAACAGTTTGCATTTGTATATGAGCTGCTAATCAGGGCATGTGAAATCAGCTAAAAAAAAACCATCTTCCCTCCCCTTTTGACTCGTGTGTGGAATTACGTCCCTCCCAGCCGAAACCTCTTGCACCCGTCTTGCAGGGAACCTAAGCTGGAACTTGCTTTTGCCTGCTGCCCTCAGCTTTGCTGCTTGCCTGTTTCCAAAGCGCATGGCACCTTGTGCTGTGCTTTTCATATCTTGTATAGGATCCCTCAAAGAGCGGGGGAATGACGGTTCTGGCACTTCTCTTGCGTTGCACGTTTGATGACTTGTTTGAATTTCACTGAAGATGTGGGTTTAAACCCCCCCTTGTTGTGCTGATTTCTGCATGTGTTTAAGCTGCACTGAGAAAAAAACCCAAAAAACAGAGGAAATAATAGCCTGACCAATGACATCAGCGACAAGCAGGATGGTGCCACTGCTTCTGGCAGCTGCCAGTATTGCAGTTTGACGTGAGCGAGAATGGCAACCACCCTAAATGGATATGTTTAAATATAATACATTTATGTTCTGGGCGTTTCAGGTATGGTGAAATTAAATTGGGATCACACCAAAAGGCCATCTTGAGCCAATAAGTTTCCTGGATTAGGGACTTTGATTAGTATGTCATTTGCATACTTTGAATTATTCATCAAACCTTTGCTCTTGGTGTTTTTTCAAAGCCAAGGACAATGTTTTTTATAGGAGGAGCATTAAGAGTTTTCAGCGAGTTACACAAATCTATTGTCTTGTTTTGATCTTGTATTATACCAGATGCTGCTGCTGGTCTAAATTTTTACTAGCTATCTTTTTATTGTTTTTAAGAAACTGTAATGTGGCAGTGCCCTTTAAATAAGTGTAGTATTTACTATAAAAATGGGAAAAAATGTGAGTACAGTCTGGAATTCTCAAGTACTTTAATTTTTGGGGCAAGTTTTGCTGTGAAACAGATATGTTTCAGTGTTTCTTGGGCTTGATCACCTTCTGGCCTCAATGCCTGTTGTATTGTTCTTTTTCTAATTTTCCTTATCATGTGTAATCTTTTTGTTTAATACAGTTTTTCAAAGAAATGTTTGATTTTGTTGTTGTTGTTGTTGTTTGGTTGGTTTGTTTTAGAAGTGCTGAATTTATGTGTAATCTTGAAACAAGCCTCTTGAAAAAGAAAATGGGAAAGAGTGGGTATAAATTGTAAAATTAACTTCTACATGGATTGACTGTGAAAGGATGATGCTGCAGACTTGTGCCACGTGTTGTGATTCATATTTGCTGTTGCTAGCACAGTGCAACTAGGAAAATTATGTGATTTATCAGATTTTTTTGTCTTGTTGAACATAATTTTATTAAAAGTTACTACTAGTGTTTTAAAATGGGAAAAAGCCAATAGCTGTCGACTTTCTGGATTAACGTAGCTGTGTTTGTACTTGGATAAGGAGAAGGTGCACATCCCTAAAACAGCACAGATTATAAACAGGGACCTGTGTGACAAAACGGCTGGACAAGGGTACCTTGGTCTCTTGAGAGAGGTGTTGGGTTTATCATGGGTCTGTATCCTACAGAGTCTCTCAGATGCTGTGTTCCTGGTGTGGACCACATCCATGTCCCTGCCAGGCCTGAGCAGAGCTGCCACGCTGTATTTCAGTTTAGATATTGGGGGGGCTTTTCCAGTTTCAGCATGAAATGACTTGAGTGCTGAGGAGCTGTAAAGGGTGTGAGGAGGTGAGGAGAGCGGGGCCGATCTGTGGCTTTCCTTCACTGCTTTCCTCAGCAGCTTCTGCTGAGCTGGGACCTAGCCAGAGGTGGCTGTTTCTACTAGAAGAAATTATGCAGCAGTTGTGGGATGTTCGCAGAGGTGAGCAAGCTTGTTTCATGCAGGAGTGTCAGTTGGCATGGATTTAAAAAAAAACCACCACAACCCCCCCCAAAACCTAAAGCAACAACAAACAAACAAGAAAGAATGAGAGAGGGAGGAAGAAAGAAGCCCAAACTTTTCCTTATGTGTGCTGTTAAAAACATGTGGAGGTTCTCAAGTCTAGAACTAGAACGAAACTGTAAAACAACCTTCTCTTTTTAAAGAAATGTGGTAAATCTTGGAGCATTTGGGGCAGGTGAAATGCTATTTCTCCAGGAATGTGCAACCTTTTCCACACCTCCATCTTCTTGCAAATTATCCAATTTTAGTGCTGTCACGTTGCCAGTCAGAGGGGAGAATAGAGGAAAAAGACATGTTGGAACATTCTCCCTTGAGACAGTGTCGACAGGCTCAGTGCTCCTATAAGATATATAGCAAACTAAGACAGATAGCACTTAAAGATATTTTTTTTTTCAATAAATATGTATATTTCTGTAATAATATGTTAATTCCTTACTGATTGAATGATAGATCTATAGACGGATCACTGTCATGAAAGCATCTTTTTTAGAACTGGAACTTTTTCTTTTCCTCCTGATGGCCTGTGGAATATGGAAGACATTTGCTGTACCTGCATCATTACAGTGGTTTAACAGAGCCTAAAAATGCAGTGAGCCCTGAGAAAGTTCCCTCTTGGTCCCATTTGACTACTGATCAGTCTCAGCTAAGGTAAGAACTTTTGTCTTGTTTGGACTTTATCATAGAATCATAGAATGGTTCGGGTTGGAAGCGACCTTAAGGATCATCGAGTTCCAACCCCCCTGCCATGGGCAGGGACACCTCCCACCAGACCAGGTTGCTCAAAGCCCCATCCAGCCTGGTCTTGAACACTTCCAGAGTTGGGGCAACTACTACCTCTCTGGGCAACCTGTTCCAGTGCCCCACCACCCTCACAGTGAAGAATTTCTTCCTAACTTCTAATCTAAATCTCCTCTCTTTCATTCTAAAACCATTACCCCTTGTACTATCGCTCCACTCCCTGATAAAGAGTCCCTCCCCATCTCTCCTGTAGGCCCCCTTCAGGTACTGGAAGGCTGCTGCAAGATCTCCCCGGAGCCTTCTCTTCTTCAGGCTGAACAATCCCAGCTCTCTCAACCTGTCTTAATAGGAGAGATGCTCCATCCCTCTGAGCATCTTCGTGGCCCTCCGCTGGACTCACTCCAGCAGGTCCATGTCCTTCCTGTGCTGAGGACTCCAGAGCTGGACACAGTACTCCAGGTGGGTTCTCACCCAGGACAGGAGTAGAATCGCCTCCCTCAACCTGCTGGCCACACTTCTTTTAATGCAGCCCAGGATGCAGTTTGCTTTCTGGGCTGCCAGTGCACATTGCTGGCTCATGTTGAGCTTCTCATCCATCAACACCCCCAAGTCCTTCTCCTCAAGGCTGCTCTCCAGCAGTTCTTTGCCAAGCCTGTATTTGTGCTTGGGATTGCGCCAGCCCAGGTGCAGGAACCTTGCACTTGGCCTGGTTGAACTGCATGAGGTTTGCATGGGCACATGTCTCAAGCCTGTCCAGCTCCCTCTGGCCGGCATGCCTTCTTTCCAGCATGTTGACTGCACCACACAGCTTGGCGTCATTGGCAAACTTGCTGAGGGTGCACTCAATCCCACTGTCCCAGCAAAGATGTTAAACAGCACCGGTCCCACTACTGACCCCTGAGGAATGGCACTCATCACTGGTTTCCACTTGGGCTTTAAGCCATTGACCACAACCCTTTGAGTGTGACCAGTGCCTTATGCCAACACCTTATCCACTGAGTGGCCCATCCATCAAATCCATGTCTCTACAATTTAGAAGCAAGGATGTTGTGCAGGACAGTGTCAAATGCTTTGCACAAGTCCAGGTATGATGTCAGTTGCTCTTCCTCTACCCATCCACATTGTTACATCATTGTAGAAGGCCACCAAATTTGTGAGGCACTGTCACCAATCACCTCCTTATTTTCCATGTGCCTTAGCATAGTTTCCAGGGGGATCTGCTCCACAATCTTATTGGGCACAGAGGTGAGACTGATCAGCCTGTAGTTCCCCGGGTCTTCCTTTTTTCCCTTTTTGAAAACGGGGGTTACGTTTCCCCTTTTCCAGTCAGCAGGAACTTCACCAGACTGCCACGACGTGTCAATATGTTTGAGAGTGGCTGAGTAACTTCATCCGCCAGCTCCCTCAGGACCCATGGATGCAAATCACCAGGTCCCATGGACTTCTGCGTCTTCAGGTTTCCTGGATGGTCTCGAACCTGATCTTCTCCTACGGTGGGCGGTTCTTCATTCTCCCAGTCCCTGCCTTTGGATTCTGTGAATTGGGTGGTGTGGCTAGAGCCCTTGCCAGTGAAGACCGAGGCAGAACACTTATTGTGTACTGCAGCCTTCTCCGTGTCAGTTGCAGCCAGGTCTCCTGTTTTGCTCCTCAGGAGGGGTACAGTTTCTTTCATCTACCTTTCTTGTCCTATGTACCTGAAGAAACCTTTCTTGTTATTTTTCACATACGTATCCAAGTTTAGCTCCAGCTGTGCCTTGGCTTTGCTGATCCCCTCCCTGCGCTCACCGACCACATGTCTGTAATCTCCCCAGGATGTCTATCCCTGCCTCCACAGCCTGTGCGTTTTGCGTTTGTGTTCTGGTTTGGCTAAGAGGTCTCGACTTAGCCCAGCTGGCCTCCTGCCTCCCCTGCCCAACTTCTTGCACATTGGGATTGAGAGCTCTTGCGCCCTGAGAAAAATGGCTCTAAGCCATCTCCCAGCTCTTGTTCTCTCCTTTCCCCCTCTGGGCAGTTTCCCAAGGGATCCCACGCACTAGCGCCTTCAACACCCGGAAGTCTGCCTTGCTGGGATTTAGGCTCCTGACTCTACTTTTTACCCCTCTTGTATCCCTCAAGATTGAGGATTCCAGCCGAGCGTGACCGCTGCAGCCTGGGCTACCTCCAGCCTTGACCCCTCCAAGAAGTTCTTCTGCATCAGTGAGCAGCAGCTCCGGCAGTGCCTCTCCTCTGCTCGGGCTCTCCATCCCCTGTACTAGGACTGCTTGCAGTCGGCTGTGCTGCTTTTCCAGCAGATGTCCAGGGGGGTTGAAGTTCCCCTGTCAGGATCAGGGCCCGCCAATGTGATTTAGAACCGCTTGCAGAAGATCCAAAGTGCCCGTGTGTGAACTGGCACAAGAGTTTCAGGTGGAAGCTCAGCCTGAGGGCGCTGGGTATCGCCAAAGGCCACGGCCACGACCGGGGTCTTGAAAGGGACAACGCTGCCGCCGGGTGCTCCTGGTGGCTTTGGAGCCTGACTCTATGGAAAGCAAGCCCGAGCTTTTCCCATTAAGCTGGAGCCAAGTGATTTTTAAGAGCTAGCCCGGAGAGCCTGCTTTTGTGCATCCAAGGTTGTTCCTTCGTCTGAATAACAGAAAAGAGTTGTGCGCTGATGAAATAGCTGCTCTCCCCTGGGATGCGCTTTAAAAATGCGGCTGGGAATTTGGGTCCATTTTGGTCTGAGCACGGTTATCCCGTGGCAGAGGTGGATGGCACGCTCTCCCTTCCCTGCCCTTCCCACCAAGGCACTTGAGAGGGGAGCTGCTCCAGAGCCGGTCTGACCTCCAGCAGAGCGGCAGATCTCGGCACACGGGGGAGTTTCCCGAGGCAGGGACATGCCAGGGCAGCGGAGAGACCCAAGAGGAGCCAGCAGCTCTCACGAGAGATGCTGACGAGGCTTGCGCCTTGGCAGAGCAGCAGTGACCACCCCCACGCCTACGAAAAGCAGCCGGGGGAGTGCGGGCCGACAGGGCATGGAAGGGCACCTCTTTGACGGAGGGGCATTCCACTGGCCAAGTGGGAGCCCTGGAGGCCACACAACCCAGCAAGCAGGCATTGTCTGGGACCATCTGCACAGGTCAAGGGGACTCATCCCACATGCTGTGCCTCTTGCAGCAGCCCGAGGAGGCGCTGAGGAGAAATCAGGATTCCAGCCTCTGACACTTCTGCCTGACCCTGTCCTCCATGCAGTAAATACCCAAGTGCACCTTGCCATCAGATCCTGTTAAAACACACTCTCAAAGGTTCTGGCTGAGCCGAGGTGGGGCCGACGGGCATGCCCGGTTGCCGGGTGCCCGTGATGCGCTCCGGCGCCTGGGACACCCCAGGGGAGGCGTCACAATGGGGGCGTCACACAGCGGGGGTGGCTGTAAGGCTGACAGCAGGCAGCTGCCCCAGTACGGCCTGGGCCAGCGGCGAGTGGGCTTGCAGGCCATGGCTTCGATAATGGTCCGTGCCTTGCTCGTGCTGAGCATCTTCCAGTTCCTGCCCAAGGTCGGGGATGAGCTGGATGAGGCCATGCGTGAGCGCATGCGGCTCTATGCTGAGGAGACGACTCAGCTCCGGCTTCTGGAGCAGAGGAGCCAGGAGCAGAGCAGCTCTGCCTGGGGAGCCCTGCTCTTCGCTGCCTTGCAGCACTGGCAGTTCTGGGCAGTTGCTGAAGTCTCACTGCTGCTCTTCGGGCTCTGCTGGCAGCTCAGGAAAAGGAGCCATCAGCCAGAGAGCAGCTGTGAAGAGGAGAGATCTGGCAGCAGCACAGAGGATGAGGAAAAAGAAAGGAAAGGACAAGACTCTGATGATGAGGGGCACCTGGTCATGCTTATTGCAAAGCGCATCCGTGGGGCAAGGAAGGGCGCGGCCTATAAGCGTCAGGTGGCGGAAGACCTGGTGAGCGACCTCCTTGGTGTCTTCCAAGCGCGCTTGGCCAACAGTTTCTTCCCGGTGCTGGGGCCAGCCATCGGGGTGGGCAGCGCCTTTGAAGGTTGGAATCCCCGTGGGCATGATTTGGTCTACCACCTGCTTGTGCCCCTGAAGCCCCCCCGTGGACACAGCTTCCAGCTGGAGCTGGGCACTGCGGAGGAGATGCCGGCAAAGAACTGCGTCCGTGTTCAGCTGGAGTGCACCTGCATGAGGGACCAATGTGTGGAGAACATGCTCTGCTTCGTCCACCAGCCCGAGGAGGCACTGAGGAGAAATCAGGATTCCAGCCTCCTAAGCAGCCTCTGCACCGGAATCTACCTCGACGCACAGAAAATTGCCCGCTGGTTCCAGACCTTGGTGAGCTCAGCCTGGGGGGAGATGACTCAGTGGCATCACTACAGTATGAAGTTGCTGCCTTCCCGCCACTCCTGCAAGCTGCAGCTGAGGAACGCCTCCAGGAGATTCCTTGTTGTTGAGGTGATGTTTGGGGTACAGCAAGGCGACTCGGACATCTTCCTGAGCAGCCAGGCTACAGAGGCCATCTTCACCCCAGACACAACATGGGCAGAGACCTATGCTGTGGCAGAGGCAAAGTTCTTCAGGCATATGGCCAAGCAGGTCCCACAGGACACCTTCCACCTCAAATGTCTGCAGCTCTGTGCCGGTATCCTGGTGGGTACAAGCTTTTCCACCTATACCTTGAAGACCGTTGTCATGCACCTCCTGAACACCATACCCCTGGAAAGCTGGAGAAGGAAGGAATTCCTGTTGCGGCTGCAGGATATCATGTGGTACCTGCGCAGCTCCTTGGAGGAGAAACGCCTCGACCACTTCTTCTTTGGCAATGAGAACATGCCCGAGGACATCATCTTGCCCCCATCCTTCCAGGCGGCTGAGCCACTCAACCTCTTCCAGTGCCTGGTGCAGGATCCAGCTGCCCACGCCACGGCACTGCGTGAGCTTGAGGAACTGCAAGATCGGCTCACAAGACTGCTCTTCTATGGAGTCTGAAAGAGGTCTTCATGGACAGAGCCGTGCCTGCGTCCCCTTGGCTGCCCCACGTCTTCAAGAGAGTCCATTCCTTCTGGGAGCTTCACTGTGTACAAAGTTGTCAATAAAGTGTGTGTGTTTGAACAAAAGCTGCATCTCTGAGTGTGTGTGCATCAGTTGTTTGGGGAACGCGGGCACAGGGTGCTGACTGCTCAGCTGCCCCAGAGTCGGGGGGCGTTTGCTGAAGAGCTGAGGTGGTGGGCTCTGCTTTCGCGGATTCTGTAGCTAAGGCCTGAGGGCAGCTGTGTGGCAGGAGAGGTGCACTCTTCCCTGTGTGTGGGACACCTCCAGGGGAACCCCAAGGACGGCACGTGGGCAAAGATTTGCAAGCTCTTTGATGATGGTCACACCAAATGGACTGCCTCTGTCTGGGTGCTAAAGAAGCCCAAGGGGTGCCCGGTGCCCATCAGCCCAAGGGACGTGGCTTTTCCGGGCTCTCGGAGGACCGAGCTGTTACCAAACCGACTCTTGCCTTTTTTTGCAGCAGGCCCAGTCAGGGCCAGCTCGTGCTGCCTGTCCCTCCTGGCACCACGCTCTGAGCTGCCAAGAACCTCTCCTCCAAGCCCAGTGCGAGAGCAAAATGCCGACTCCTCTCAGTCGCAGCACTCCAGGGTGTAGCGAGAGCTGCAGCGAGTCCCCGCGTGTCTGCCGGAGCCATCACTGCCCGTGTCACACTGCCCATGGGCTTTCGAGAGAAGGGGCCACCTTCACAACTGCCTTGCATCAAGGAGCCACACGAACTAGCCGTCTGTGGTGCTGCCGCTCTGAAGATTCATGCTGGATCTCAGTGGCGTTGGGTGCACCTCGTCCTGCAGATGGGGTTCTGTCACTGAGAGCCTGCCACAGCGTTTGAGATGCTGCTTCACAAAGATGATTTTCGCACTGCTTTCCCTTCACGCCATCATGACCATGGTGGCGATTTGACCTGGGCTGAGAAACTCCCTGGCAGCTCTGGCTGGGCAGAGACCAAGCGAGAGGGACCACTCATGTGCCTCGGTGTGTTCACTGGGGTCCAGGCGGAATATCTGCCCGTCCCAGACACTCCTCAGGGAGCTGGTACCTCAGAACAGTCTCCTCCTTGAGTCTGCGCCCTGAATTTTTCGTAAACTATACCTTTAAATGCGAGGCAAGAGAATTTTACACCAAGCATAATAAAGGTATTTATGACTAAAGTCACTCAAACTCCACCTTGAAGATAAAAAATAATATAAAAATAACCCGAGAAAGGGGGGATGCTCGGGAAGACACCATCGTAAACACGTCAGGGAGGACCCCATCACGGACTGCCTTGGACTCCCGGGACCAGTCGAGGGGCTGAGCCTTTCTTCCCCCCCATAGCGACGCCTGTGGGTAAGACTTAGACTATACCCAGTGCTTCCTCGGGGAACTTAGAAATCTCTCTAGAGGGTAACCTGTTACATTCATAGCCAGGCTGTATTGTTTGGATCTTTGTCATGCGCTTTGTACCGTTAACATTTTTTCTTTTACTTGCACGTGCTTTGCAGACTGTACTTATCACCGGCAAACCATAAGAACCTTTATATCTCTTGCTTAAATAAACTGCACTGTTTAAGTAGCTAGCCGTTTCGGTTTCTCACTGAACGCGACCAGACACTAAAGTGCGTCCGTGCTAATTCGTGAGCACGACTAGACTGAAGGTGCAGTCCACTATTACTGTATCCAGAATCGTGATAATTTAATATATTAAACGCGACTGGACTGATAGTGGTGAATTGGGCATCACTCAGAATTTTAACCCAGCCACCCCTCGCCTCCCACCTCGGTGAGGAGCGTTAGAACGCAAGGGGGTTTATTTTCTGCCAAAACTATTTTGCCTCTTCACGCAACAGGGCCCAGCCGCTGGCGGGAGCGCCTTGGGCCGGTCACGGTGCCGCCACCGGCGGGGCTGGGCACAGGCCTTGCTGCCTCCGCGCTGCCTCGGCCCCTCTCCTCCCTGCCCCCAGCTCCCTGCGGCTCCCATCCCTGCTCCCCCTGCCCCCCGGCTCTCTCCCTCCATCCCTCCCTCCCAGCCCCACTGAACCCCTTCTCTCCCTCCTCCTGCAGGCTATGGCTGCAACAATGGTCCGCACCTTGCTTGTGCTGAGCGTCTTCCAGCTCCTGTCGATGGCCGGCAATGATCTGGATGAGGCCACGCGCGAGCGCATGCGGCTCCGTGAGGAGTGTCTGAACCAGGAGACGACTGGGCTGCTGGAGGAGCTGGAGCAGAGGAGCCAGGAGCAGAGCAGCTTTGACCAGGGAGCCCTGCTCTTCACTACCTTGCAGCAGTGGCAGTTCTGGGCGGTTGCTGGAGTCCTGGTGCTGCTCTTCAGGCTCTGCTGGCAGCTGAGGAAGAGCAGCCATGAGGAGAAGGAGGAGGAGGAGGAGGAAGAAGATGGAGAAGAGCCATTACAGATGTACAGGTTTCTGGATGAACATCCATCATGGCCCCTGCCAAGAAAGCAAAGAAGATGCATGGCGGTGGAACACGTGGTGAGTGACCTTCTCTGTGCCTGCCGTATCCTCTCCAGCAACAGCTTCATGCCGTTGCTGCAGCCAGCTGTCAGTGTGGGAGGCTATCGAGAAGGCTGGAGTGCCGGTGAAGAAGATCTTGTCTATCGCCTGCTTGTGCCCCTGAAGCCACCCCCTGGGCACTCCTTCCACCTCGAGCAGGGCAGCAAAGGGGACAAGCTGGTGAGGGACACCCGCCTGCGTGTGACACTGGAGTGCACGTGCTTAAGGGAGCGGCGGCTGGGGGACATGCTCTGCTTCCTCCACCACCCTGAGGACGAGCTGATGATCAGGCAGGAAGCCAACCTCCTGCAAACCCTCTGCTCCGGCTCGTACCTCGACGTGCAGAAAACTGCCTTCTGGCTCCAGGAGCTGATGAGAGCAGCCAGCCTTGCTCTGCATGGGGAGGCCACATACAGACTAATGGTGTTGCCCTCCACACAGTTCTGCAAGTTCAAGCTGATCAACAGTGTCAAGACTTCCCTCTATGTTGAACTGATCTTGGCCGTGCAGGAGGGCAACGCATTTGTGAGCATGGAGTAGGCAGGAGTCCGTGTTACCGGCAGTGCGAGGTGGCCAAAGAGAGAGCACGAGGTGGTTGGAGAGGCTGCTGCACGAGACACAAAGGCAAGGGAAAGCCAAGAGCGGCAACATCATCCTCCAGACAGTCTTCTCGGCGTAGCAGCCAGTGATGAAAGCAGTGGCTGCAAAGATGACTTTAAATCACACTTTCCCATCATGCTGTCATGTCCCAGGTGGCAATGTCACAGGGGCCTAGATATTCCTTGGTGAGAAGCACCACTGATGTGCCTCCATTTTTTGACTGAGGCCAGGATGGTGAATCTGCCCATCCCAGGCACTCCCCAGGGAGCTGCTGTCACAGAACTTAGTGCGCTGGACACAGAGAAGATATTCCTGCACATTTTCTCCACAGCAAATCCACTTTCTGGGGAGTCAGACCCCATGCAGACAAAGAGGCCATTGCATGGAGGCTTAGAATCATAGAATTGCCTAGGCTGGAAGGGACGTTTAGGATCATCTAGTCCAACCATCAAACTAATTCTGATAAAAAAACATCACTAAACCATGTCACTATGTACTATGTCAACTTGTCTTTTAAGTACCTCCAGGAATTCCTGGAATACCTCTACTTCCCTAGGCAGCCCATTCCAATGCTTAATAACCCTTTCAGTGTAAAAATTTTTCCTAATATCCAATCTGAACCTCCCCTGGTGCAACTTGAGGCCATTTCCTCTTGTCCCATCGTCTGTGACTTGGGAGAAGAGACCAGACCCCACTTCTCTACAACCTCTTTTCAGGGAGTTGTAGAGAGCGAGAAGGTCTCCCCTCAGCCTCCTTTTCTCCAGGCTGAACAACCCCAGTTCCCTCAGCCTGTCCTCATAAGACTTGTTCTCCAGACCCCTCACCAGCTTCATTGCCCTTCTCTGGACACACTCCAGCACCCTTGTGGTAAGGGGCCCAAAACTGGACACAGCACTCGAGGTGAGGCCTCACCAGTGCCCAGTACAGGGGGACAATCACCTCCTGAGTCCTACCCCCCACGCTGTTCCTGAGACAGGCCAGGATGCTGGTGGCCTTCTTGGCCACCTGGGCACACTGCTGGCTCACGTTCAGCCCACAGTCGACCAACACCCCCAGGTCCTTTTCTGCCAGGCAGCTCCAGACACTGTGCCCCAAGCCTGTAGTGCTACAGGGGATTGGTGTGACCCAAGTGCAGGACCCGGCACTTAGCCTTGTTGAACCTCATCCCATTGGCCTCAGCTCATTGATCCAGCCTGTCCAGGTCCCTCTGCAAAGCCTTCCTACCCTCAGGCAGGTCGACACTCCCACCCAACTTGGTGTTGTCTGTGAATTTACCGAGGGTCCACTCGATCCCCCCATCCACATCATTGATAAAGATACTAAATAGAACCGGCCCAAATATGGAGCCCTGTGGAACACCACCCGTGACCAGTCAGCTGCCGACTGGATTTAACTACATTGACCACTACTGTCTGCCAGCCCTTCTTGTGGATGGACATCACTTTTGCTGGACACCAGTCAGCTGGGACCTCCCCGGTTTGCCAGGACTGCTGGTAAATGATGGAAAGTGGCTCAGTGAGCACTTCCACCAGCTCCCTCAGTGCCCTCGGGTGGATCCCATCTGGCCCCATAGACTTGTTTATATCCAGGTGTTGGAGCAGGTCCCTCACCACCTCACTTTGGATAACGGCTTCTGGCTGGAAAGAAACCTGAAGACATTTAAGTGTTTTGGTGGCACCCAAACTGGGTTGACACCTGCCAGGAGCCCACAGCTTGCACAAGAGTGGCTGATGAGCCCCTACACAGATAAAAGAAACCCCTAGGGAGAGCTAGCTTAAGGGGATTAAGGGGAAAGCGAATGATGGTGATTGATGGCTATCTATCTTGGTCACAGTGGCCATGAAGTAGTTGAGTTTCAAATCATTGGCAATAGGAGAAAAACTGTCAGAAAACCTATGAGCCTGGATATGGGGAGGGCAGACTTATGGCTGCTGAAGGAGCTAGGTAGTAAGGTCCCCTGGGAATCTGCTTTTGAAGGTATTTGTTTCCATGAAGGCTGGTCACTTGTTAGGAGCCATCTTCTAAGAATGCAGAAGCAGGTAATTCCAAAGTATCAGAAGTCAAGCAAGTGGGACAGAAGGTTGGCTTGGCTGAGCAGGGATCATCTTCTAGAATTTAGGCAGAAAAGAAAAATATATGGACATTGGAAGCAAGGACAAGTGACATGGGAGATGCTGTTTGCCACTGTAGGGAGCAAATTCATGGGGCCAAAGATTAGAGTTCAAACTGGACAGCACTGTGAAGGTAACAAAAAGGGCTTATATAAATATGTTAACAGCAAAAAGAGGATCAGAGATAACATTGGTCTGTTATTTGATGAGGCTGGTCACCTCACAAACAGGGACGTAGACAAAGAACGGGTTTTTAATGCCACCTTCACCTCTGTCTTTAACAACTGATGGTAAGCCCTGGTACCCCCAGAACCCTGTGTTGGAAGACTGTAACTGGGGGGGGATGGTAAACTCTCAGCAAACTCTGAAATTGTTTGAGCCTTGCTGCTCCAGCTGAATGCATACAGCGAGTCTATGGGGCTGCATGGGATTCATCTCAGGGTACTGAAAGACCTGGCTGGTGTTATGGAGGGACCTCTCTCCATTATTTTTTAATGGTCTGGGGAATCCCGAGAGGTCCCAGTCAACTGGACGCTGGCAAATGTCGTCTCAATTTTCAAGAAGGGAAAGAAGACAGACCCTGGTAATTACAGACTGGTTCAGTCTCACTTCACTGCCTGGTAAAATTATGGAGAAGGTTATTCAGGGAGTTATTCAGGAAAAACACTTGAGAGACAATGCAGTCGTTGGCCATAGCCAGCACAGGTTCACAAGGGGAAGGTCCTGCTTAACTAAATTTCCTTTTATGACAAGGTCACCCATTTAGGTGTCCAAGGGATTCCAGTAAGTGGACTCCTTCCAGTAAGGGAAGGGGGCATTGACAAGGCGATTGGGAAAAAACCACAAACCCTCAGCGTTTGGAGGTGACTCCTGTCAGGTGTGAGGGAAAGATATCCCTTCAGTGAAGACGTTGTATGTCATCCAGTCAAGTGGACCACCATGGAGAGAGGTGTCCAGTACTTGAGAGAATTAGCCATGCAGGAGATTATTTATTATGACCTGGACAATGCACACTCACCCACAGATCCTGATGAGATCCAATGCACAAGGCTCATGTGGTGGAAGTTTGTACGCAGTGCACCATCATCATATGCCAAGTCACTGGCAGTGACAGAATGGAAAGGCGAAGAGGGCCCAATGATGGATGAGGCCTCCTTTTTGCTTTTGAACTTGTCCAGGAGCTCCTTGTTCATCCATGCAGGCCTCCTGGATTTTTTGCCTGCCCCTTTCTTTCTTTCAAGCTCCTCCTGAACTTGGAGGAGGTGATTCTTGAATACTAACCAGCTTCCTTGGGCCCCTCTCCCCTCCAGTGGTTTATCCCATATTACCTTACTAAGCAGGTCCCTCAAGAGGCCAAAGTCTGCTCTCCTGAAGTCCACGGTAGTGATCTTGCTGCACACCCTCCTCACTTCCCTAACATCTTGAACTCTACCATTTCATGATCACTGTGGCCGAGCATACCCTCAAGCTTGACATTCTCCACCAGCCCCTCCTTGTTGGTAAGGACAAGGTCCAGCATGGCTCCTCTCCTCATTGGTAGCTCTACCATTTGGAGAAGAATGTTGTCATCAACAGATTCCAAGAACTTCCTAGATTTCTTGTGCCCCCTTGTGTTGTCCCTCCAACAAATATTGGGTGCTTGAAGTCTCCCATGAGGACCAGGGTCTGTGAACCCAGATTACAGTCTGATTGTAAGCCCTCTATACGAAGTGACCTGGAAGAAGAAAGATTTAAATTGGGTCCTGATCAACGACAAGCTTTTGAACAAATTAAACAGGAAATAGTCCATGTAGTAGCTCTGAGGCCAGTCCGAGTGGGACAAGATGTTAAAAATGTGCTCTACACCACAGCCGGGGAGAACCACCCTACCTGAAGCCTCTGGCAGAAAGCACCAGGGGAGACTGGGGGCCAACCCCCAGGGTGTTGGAGTCGAGGATACAGAGGATCCGAAGCCCGCTATACTCCAACAGAAAAAGAGCTATTGGCAGCATATGAAGGGGTTTACGTTTCTTTAGAAGTGGTTGGTACAGAAGCACAGATCCTCTTAGCACCTTGGCTGCCAGTGCTGGGCTGGATGTTCAAAGAAAGGGTCCCTGCCACACATCATGCAACAGATGCTACGTGGAATAAGTGGATTGCACTGATCACACAACGAACTCGAACGGGAAGCCCCAGTCACCCAGGAATTCTGGAGGTGATCGTGGACTGTTCAGAAGGCAAGGATTTTGGAATATCACCAGAGGAGGAGGTGATGCTTGTGGAAGATGCCCCACTGTATAACAAACTACCAGAAAACGAGAAGAAATATGCCCTGTTCACTGATGGGTCCTGCTGGATTGTGGGGAAGCATTGAAAGTGGAAGGCTGCTGTGTGGAGTCCTACAAAACAAGTTGCAGAAGCCACTGAAGAACAAGGTGAATCAAGGCAGTCTGCAGAGGTGAAAGCAATTCAGCTGGCTTTAGACATTGTCGAGTGAGAAAAATGGCCAGTACTTTATACTGATATAGAGGGTGGTGGCAAATGCTCTGTGGGGATGGTTATGGCAGTGGAAGTAGAGCAATTGGCAGCGCAGAGGCAAACCTATCTGGGCTGCTGAACTGTGGCAAGATATTGCTGCCTGGATAGAGAGTCTGGTTGTGAAAGTACGTCATGTAGATGCCCATGTACCCAAGAGTCAGGCCACTGAGGAACATCAGAACAACCAGCAGGTGGATCAGGCTGCTAAGATTGAAGTGGCTCAGGTGGATCTGGACTGGCAACATAAAGGTGAATTATTCAGAGCTCGATGGGCCTATGACACCTTGGGCCATCAAGGAAGAGACACCACATACAGATGGGCTTGTGACTGAAGGGTGGACTTGACCATGGACCTTATTGCACAGGTCATCCATGAACGTGAGATGTGCTTGCAATCAAGCAAGCCAAGCAGTTAAAGACTCTTTGGTATGGAGGACGATGGCTGAAATATAAATATGGGGAAGCCTCGCAGATTGATTATATCACACTTCCATAAACCCGTCAAGGCAAGTGCCATGTGCTCACAATGGTGGAAGCAACCACTGGATGGCTGGAAACATACCCTGTGCCCCATGCCACCACTAAGAACACCACTCTGGGCCTTGAAAAGCAAGTCCTGTGGTGACATGGCACCCCAGAGAGAACTGAATTGGACAACGGGACTCATTTCTGAAACAACCTCATTGGCACCTGGACCAAGGACCATGGCATTGAATGGGTCTATCACATTCCCTATCATGCACCAGCCCCTGGGAAGATAGAACGGTACAATGGACTGTTGAAAACTGCACTGAGAGCAATGGGCAGTGGGACCTTAAAACATTGGGACACACATTTAGCAAAGGCTACCTGGCTAGTTAACACCAGGGGATCTACCAACCGAGCTAGCCCTGTCCAATCAAAACTTCCACGTACAGTGGAAGGAGATAAAGTCCCTGAAATGTACATGAAGAATATGTTAGGGAAGACCATCTAGGTTAGTCCTGCCTTGGGCAAAGGTAAACCCATCCATGGGATTGTTTCTGCTCAAGGACCTGGGTGCGCTTGGTGGGTGATGTGGAAGGATGGGGAAGCCCAATGTGTACCTTTTGGGGATCTGATTTTGGGTAAGAATAGCCAATGAATCAAAATGTTTGATGTTAATTGCTAAATAACCCTGCCACTGTATGTCATCACTACTATAACTGCTATCAGTTGCACTACAACAAGAATCACCCAAACTAATGACAGATGGACTTTGATGAAAAAAACGAGTCAAATGCAGTGGTGATGGGATCAGAACTGACCTCAGTAGCTGCCGCCCAGAAACTTCATCGAGATCGATATCTTCAACCCATGGTCCGTGGGCATGAGCCACATCAGATACATCAGCTGCAAGCCCTGAAAATACATCATGCAACAGTCCAGCACCACACACCATCTTGCCTGAGAGACCGTTCTAACAGATGGAGTGCAAAGTCATGGATTAAAAGTACTCAACTGACATTTTAGACTGATGGCCCATAGACTAAGGACATCATATATGTATGAATACATATATACATATATATTTATATCTCTCTCAAAGACAGGGAAAAGTGGTGGCAATTAATTGGAAACTGTAAGATCTGGGCATTACATAGATAGTATGGAGTAAGGAGTGGCTAATGTCCTGGTTCTGGTGGGGATAGGGTTAATTTTCCCCAGGGTCTGGCAGGGACACAGATATTCCATCCCATGCGCCCCATGCCCAGTTTATCAAGTATTAACATCCTGAGACCAACCAAGACATGATTATTTTATCCTGGGAGTCATCTGGGTACTTTGCTGTAAACTTTACTGTGAACGTTTGTTAAAAGCACAATAAGCAGGAAAACTCCTTTATACAGCCATTTATTAATATTATGATTGGACAAGGAGTCCATGCAGGTACAAAATGCACCCTTTTCAGAGAAGGGAAATGGACCCCACAGAGATTAAATCATTAGCCCCAGTACATCTGTCAGCAGAAAACTGAGATCAGGACTTGTAAACCCAAGATTAGACCTTCATCAATTGAACAAATCACACCAGACAATTAAGGTTCTGTCAGGTCCCACATGGTCCTGATATGACACATGGTCCTGCCAGATGTGCAGTAAGGCCCTGGCAGCTGGAAACATATATCAAGCTTTTAAAGATGTGTCATCTGAGCTGGCATTCCCCTAGGGTGCAGGCAACTTCAGGCCTTCCCATGCACAAGTTATTTTTGTTTTTCTTCATATATTGGAATCTAGGTTGCTCTATAGGCTAAGTTTCTCCAGTGAGTTCAGAGGGTTTCCAAAAGTGGCAAGGAAGGCTTGCCTCTAACCCAAGGAGGCCAGGGAAAAAGAACAAAGTAAGCTCCTTTTATTTCTCTAGGCAAAAATGGGCAACAGAAAGCAAGCTACACATTCAAGCTCTCCAAGTGAGAAGACAATGACAAGAATTATAAAGGGAATTATCAGCAACATCACACACAAAGAAGCTCCCAAATCATCGACTATGTGGCCTGCCTCAAGATCAAATACATCGATATTCAAACAAAGAAGAGACTCTCGTTTACATTCAACGGGGATGACGCTTAGCAGTCCTTTTGCTGATGCTCTCAAAGGAGATAAGTTAGTTGAGATAAAAGAGCTATACCTTGGGAATTAAACAGTAGCTATTACTGTAAGGAGAGAGAAGTCGGGTGCAGATAAGGAAGGGCTAGCGAGATGTGATGGACTGGCTGAGGCTGAGAGAAAGAAATACCTGCAACGTGAAAGGAGTCTTAAGTTTTCCTTTTGATCTTTAGTACCTTCCAGTATAATTTTGTCTGTTTATGCACTCCAGTGACCTCCAGTGCTGTAATGTCTCAATGCCTTGCTGTGTTTTTTGATGTCCACTCTCAAAGAGCTCTTTTGAAGGAAGGGAATAGTGGTCCCACAGTTAAAAAGCAGCAGTGAAGGAACACGAAAGGTGATGCCATTTCCCTTATATGCCAAAGCAATGCTGCAGTCACACAGGTTTGTGTGGCGGAGCTCAGCAACACAAGGAAGAGTAGTCTGGAGGTGACGCTCAAGGGATGTGAGCTACTAAGGAGGTCTGTTACATCATACTGAGATAGTTATGACTGAGGAGAGTGCACAGATAGAGAATATGTGATCTTGAGAAATATATGCATGCTACCCACGGTCACTGATTGTGCTAAGATCTTGTTTCACGTGCTCTTGGTTCATACCTATCCATTAGTACTGTAAATCTTTCAGGCCCAAAAAATCATTAGATACAAAGCTCTTTCTTAGCACTTGGAGATATAAACTTAAAAGTGACCTTAAGAAAGTAGAAAGCCTCATGGATTCACGTATTCTGGCACAGACCCTCGTGTAATAGCCCTCTGGTGAGTAGCTGCTTCTGTAGCAAATCCACTGTGCAGAGTAATGGGGATTAAACACAATTCTGCACGTTTCAAAACCCATACAGTTTTCAGGAGAAATTATCTGTCACCCTAATCCCTGCAGCTCTGTTTATCCCTGATCAGAAAGGGGAGTGCCAAACTGGCATACTGATTCACGTACCAAAAAAGAGCGAGCCTATAAGCACAGATCATGATTTGCATACTTATGAGCCTTGACTGCCAGGGAACATTCTGGTTCCTTTGTAAGCACAGAAACAGTAAAAATATGCTAATGGCAGCAAATAAAAATTGGCCTTTGGCCAATCTGTCAATATTGAAATTACTTGCCTGTAAAATAGTGGGTAAACAACCTGATGTATAGGATGATACAAGGCATGATATGAACTTGTTGAAATTTAGTCATTCTGTGCCTGAAAACTTCACAGATCGGAAAGCGAAACATAAGCTTAAATGCAAGACAGATGTCACGCTGACTTTTTATGCTGTTATCTGTTTGCTGCCTTCTTTTCTACTTTTCAAAGTGGCTCATTCAAGAAGCCAGGGGATTGGTGTGAATTCCAGGGAGAACCACTTAAATCACCATCAAAGTATGTCCTGCATATGAACACCATTTTTTCTCTTCTATGTACAATAAAGACAAAATGTCTCCTGACATAAATTATGTAAACTCAAGTCATCCCTTTCTTACTACAGACAAAAACAGATTTTCCCCACAGAAACCGTCATCAAAACCCATCAAAATCAGAAAGCTTCACGGCGGCAGCGGCACAGACGGCTAGTTCGCGTGGCTCCTTGATGCAAGGCAGTTGTGAAGGTGGCCCCTTCTCTCGAAAGCCCATGGGCAGTGTGACACGGGCAGTGATGGCTCCGGCAGACACGCGGGGACTCGCTGCAGCTCTCGCTACACCCTGGAGCGCTGCGACAGAGAGGAGTCAGCATTTTGCTCTCGCACTGGGCTTGGAGGAGAGGTTCTTGGCAGCTCAGAGCGTGGTGCCAGGAGGGACAGGCAGCACGAGCTGGCCCCGACTGGGCCTGCTGCAAAAAAAGGCAAGAGTCGGTTTGGTAACAGCTCGGTCCTCCGAGAGCCCGGAAAAGCCACATCCCTTGGGCTGATGGGCACCGGGCACCCCTTGGGCTTCTTTAGCACCCAGACAGAGGCAGTCCATTTGGTGTGACCATCACCAAAGAGCTTGCAAATCTTTGCCCACGTGCCGTCCTTGGGGTTCCCCTGGAGGTGTCCCACACACAGGGAAGAGTGCACCTCTCCTGCCACACAGCTGCCCTCAGGCCTTAGCTACAGAATCCGCGAAAGCAGAGCCCACCACCTCAGCTCTTCAGCAAACGCCCCCCGACTCTGGGGCAGCTGAGCAGTCAGCACCCTGTGCCCGCGTTCCCCAAACAACTGATGCACACACACTCAGAGATGCAGCTTTTGTTCAAACACACACACTTTATTGACAACTTTGTACACAGTGAAGCTCCCAGAAGGAATGGACTCTCTTGAAGACGTGGGGCAGCCGAGGGGACGCAGGCACGGCTCTGTCCATGAAGACCTCTTTCAGACTCCATAGAAGAGCAGTCTTGTGAGCCGATCTTGCAGTTCCTCAAGCTCACGCAGTGCCGTGGCGTGGGCAGCTGGATCCTGCACCAGGCACTGGAAGAGGTTGAGTGGCTCAGCCGCCTGGAAGGATGGGGGCAAGATGATGTCCTCGGGCATGTTCTCATTGCCAAAGAAGAAGTGGTCGAGGCGTTTCTCCTCCAAGGAGCTGCGCAGGTACCACATGATATCCTGCAGCCGCAACAGGAATTCCTTCCTTCTCCAGCTTTCCAGGGGCATGGTGTTCAGGAGGTGCATGACAACGGTCTTCAAGGTATAGGTGGAAAAGCTTGTACCCACCAGGATACCGGCACAGAGCTGCAGACATTTGAGGTGGAAGGTGTCCTGTGGGACCTGCTTGGCCATTTGCCTGAAGAACTTTGCCTCTGCCACAGCATAGGTCTCTGCCCATGTTGTGTCTGGGGTGAAGATGGCCTCTGTAGCCTGGCTGCTCAGGAAGATGTCCGAGTCACCTTGCTGTACCCCAAACATCACCTCAACAACAAGGAATCTCCTGGAGGCGTTCCTCAGCTGCAGCTTGCAGGAGCGGCAGGAAGGCAGCAACTTCATACTGTAGTGATGCCACTGAGTCATCTCCCCCCAGGCTGAGCTCACCAAGGTCTGGAACCAGCGGGCAATTTTCTGTGCGTCGAGGTAGATTCCGGTGCAGAGGCTGCTTAGGAGGCTGGAATCCTGATTTCTCCTCAGCGCCTCCTCGGGCTGGTGGACGAAGCAGAGCATGTTCTCCACACATTGGTCCCTCATGCAGGTGCACTCCAGCTGAACACGGACGCAGTTCTTTGCCGGCATCTCCTCCCCAGTGCCCAGCTCCAGCTGGAAGCTGTGTCCACGGGGGGGCTTCAGGGGCACAAGCAGGCGGTAGACCAAATCATGCCCACGGGGATTCCAACCTTCAAAGGCGCTGCCCACCCCAATGGCTGGCCCCAGCACCGGGAAGAAACTGTTGGCCAAGCGCGCTTGGAAGACACCAAGGAGGTCGCTCACCAGGTCTTCCGCCACCTGACGCTTATAGGCCGCGCCCTTCCTTGCCCCACGGATGCGCTTTGCAATAAGCATGACCAGGCGCCCCTCATCATCAGAGTCTTGTCCTTTCCTTTCTTTTTCCTCGTCCGCTGTGCTGCTGCCAGATCTCTCCTCTTCACAGCTGCTCTCTGGCTGATGGCTCCTTTTCCTGAGCTGCCAGCAGAGCCCGAAGAGCAGCAGCGAGACTTCAGCAACTGCCCAGAACTGCCAGTGCTGCAAGGCAGCGAAGAGCAGGGCTCCCCAGGCAGAGCTGCTCTGCTCCTGGCTCCTCTGCTCCAGAAGCCGGAGCTGAGTCGTCTCCTCAGCATAGAGCCGCATGCGCTCACGCATGGCCTCATCCAGCTCATCCCCGACCTTGGGCAGGAACTGGAAGATGCTCAGCACGAGCAAGGCACGGACCATTATCGAAGCCATGGCCTGCAAGCCCACTCGCCGCTGGCCCAGGCCGTACTGGGGCAGCTGCCTGCTGTCAGCCTTACAGCCACCCCCGCTGTGTGACGCCCCCATTGTGACGCCTCCCCTGGGGTGTCCCAGGCGCCGGAGCGCATCATGGGCACCCGGCAACCGGGCATGACCGTCGGCCCCACCTCGGCTCAGCCAGAGCCTTTGAGAGTGTGTTTTAACAGGATCTGATGGCAAGGTGCACTTGGGTATTTACTGCATGGAGGACAGGGTCAGGCAGAAGTGTCAGAGGCTGGAATCCTGATTTCTCCTCAGCGCCTCCTCGGGCTGCTGCAAGAGGCACAGCATGTGGGATGAGTCCCCTTGACCTGTGCAGATGGTCACAGACAATGCCTGCTTGCTGGGTTGTGTGGCCTCCAGGGCTCCCACTTGGCCAGTGGAATGCCCCTCCGTCAAAGAGGTGCCCTTCCATGCCCTGTCGGCCCGCACTCCCCCGGCTGCTTTTCGTAGGCGTGGGGGTGGTCACTGCTGCTCTGCCAAGGCGCAAGCCTCGTCAGCATCTCTCGTGAGAGCTGCTGGCTCCTCTTGGGTCTCTCCGCTGCCCTGGCATGTCCCTGCCTCGGGAAACTCCCCCGTGTGCCGAGATCTGCCGCTCTGCTGGAGGTCAGACCGGCTCTGGAGCAGCTCCCCTCTCAAGTGCCTTGGTGGGAAGGGCAGGGAAGGGAGAGCGTGCCATCCACCTCTGCCACGGGATAACCGTGCTCAGACCGAAATGGACCCAAATTCCCAGCCGCATTTTTAAAGCGCATCCCAGGGGAGAGCAGCTATTTCATCAGCGCACAACTCTTTTCTGTTATTCAGACGAAGGAACAACCTTGGATGCACAAAAGCAGGCTCTCCGGGCTAGCTCTTAAAAATCACTTGGCTCCAGCTTAATGGGAAAAGCTCGGGCTTGCTTTCCATAGAGTCAGGCTCCAAAGCCACCAGGAGCACCCGGCGGCAGCGTTGTCCCTTTCAAGACCCCGGTCGTGGCCGTGGCCTTTGGCGATACCCAGCGCCCTCAGGCTGAGCTTCCACCTGAAACTCTTGTGCCAGTTCACACACGGGCACTTTGGATCTTCTGCAAGCGGTTCTAAATCACATTGGCGGGCCCTGATCCTGACAGGGGAACTTCAACCCCCCTGGACATCTGCTGGAAAAGCAGCACAGCCGACTGCAAGCAGTCCTAGTACAGGGGATGGAGAGCCCGAGCAGAGGAGAGGCACTGCTGGAGCTGCTGCTCACTGATGCAGAAGAACTTCTTGGAGGGGTCAAGGCTGGAGGTAGCCCAGGCTGCAGCGGTCACGCTCGGCTGGAATCCTCAATCTTGAGGGATACAAGAGGGGTAAAAAGTAGAGTCAGGAGCCTAAATCCCAGCAAGGCAGACTTCCGGGTGTTGAAGGCGCTAGTGCGTGGGATCCCTTGGGAAACTGCCCAGAGGGGGAAAGGAGAGAACAAGAGCTGGGAGATGGCTTAGAGCCATTTTTCTCAGGGCGCAAGAGCTCTCAATCCCAATGTGCAAGAAGTTGGGCAGGGGAGGCAGGAGGCCAGCTGGGCTAAGTCGAGACCTCTTAGCCAAACCAGAACACAAACGCAAAACGCACAGGCTGTGGAGGCAGGGATAGACATCCTGGGGAGATTACAGGCATGTGGCTAAAATACAGAAAATAAATATTATCTACATTAATTTTTCAGTGTTTTACTACTGAAGTATGGAGATTAAATGGCACACTTTGATAGCTCAGACCTCATGTTGTTTATGATCCAGATATTTTTTTAACTCTTTCCGCCTCTACAGGTGGGAGTCACCTACACCCCTCATGCACTGTTGAGCGTCAGTGATTTCAATTTAAGTGCATGAAGAAAACAAGGATTGCTGTGCCATAAAAACACCAACTTCTGCTGCTGTTGCCCAAACAGACAAAACCTTCTTCTCTCACCAACGTCACATCCTAAGGCGGTGGCACAGCCATTAACAGTGGTCACTGCACATTTCCTATGTCGGTTTTCCCCAGAATTTTCTGTTCTGAGTCCTACTTTATATGTGGCCTTAGTTTCAATGTTTCACCCTCACTGTTTGTAATGGAAATGGGTTTTGGACTGAAGTTGGCGCCTTTTAAAGCACTCTATGTATCTTATACTAACGAGACACCCCCCCACACACACCCCCCCTTTCACTCAGCTGCTCGTCAGTTCTATGAGCTTTACAGTATTTGGCCAGTGATGTGCCTCACATTTAGTTGTAGATTCTTGTGGCTGAATAAACAGTGAAACCTAAATATACGCCCTTTTCGGTCATTTCTCTCCTGTAGCTGAGCTCAGCCTGGGTTCATGAGTGTACAACGTGCGTGATGAGGGTATCCGTGTCTCATCCTTATCTCCGCAGTCCCTCCACAAGCTGTAGGTTGACTGACTTTGTCAGGTACTCCAGTTCTTAGGATGTTTCCCAGCATCAATCGAGCAAGGTAGTGCAAGATGCAGGTAGTGCCTTGGAGTTCCAGGGACCAGCAAATTTAACTGCCTTCTGCTTCCCATGCTAGCAGAATTGTTGTTGACTATTTTCATGGGGGTTAATATAATATTTAATAATAATAATACTATTAATAATATAACAATATTGTTATATTATAATAAATAATTAATAATAAATAATTAATATTAATAATAAATAATAAATAATAAATATTAATTAATGATATTTTCAGGGCGGTCGGCGAGGCGGAACCTGGAACCTTCCCCAGCCGGAACCCGGAAGTCCGCGTCAGCCAATCAGGCGCGGAGGGGGCGCGGCCGCGGGGATTTAAACGCGGTCGGAGCAGACTCTGGGTCGGTCGGCGAGGCGGCGGCAGCAGCACCGGTCTGGCAGGCGGCGCGCGACACAGAGGGAAAAAAAAAGTCACTTGGCAGAAGAGATTTTTTTGAATCATGGTTGGAACTCGGCCAAAGGCTATTAAAAAAAAAAAAACTGTGGGTACCCAAACTGAGGCCCCACACAAACATGCAGGCACCCAGGCAACTGGCTGCAGTGAGTGCTGGAACCTTGCAACAGAGGGTGGCAGAGACACCACCTGTGTTAGGTGTGAGCAGATCAGCGATCTGCTTAACATGGTGGCTGAACTAAGGGAAGAAATCAATAGACTAAGATCCATAAGGGAATGCGAACAAGAACTAGATGTGTGGTATCAGGCGCTGCAGACCCCTGTAGCAGAGGGAGGTGACCCAAGGAAGAAGGAGGAATGGATACAAGTGCCTGTTAGAAGAGGCAAGGGAAAACCCTCACAGCCCGCCTCTTCTCTCCATTTACCCCTGCACAACAAGTATGGGGCACTGGAGGTTGAGGGTGAGGCAAATGAGAAGGTAGAAGAAGCACCATCTGGGGAGTCACCTAAAGCAAATCAGTTTTCCCCTCGCATCAGAGCCTCTACACTACAAAAAAAGAGGAAGGTTATTGTTATTGGTGACTCCCTTCTGAAGGGAACAGAGGGTCCCATATGTCGGCCGGATCCTTCCCACAGGGAAGTCTGCTGCCTCCCTGGGGCCCGGGTCAGAGACGTTACCGGAAGGCTGCCAAGTCTGGTACAGCCCTCTGACTAATATCCGTTAGTAGTTATTCAGGTGGGTAGCGATGAAGTCAACACTGGAAATTCAAAATCAATCAAAAAGGACTTTAAGACACTGGGGAAACTAGTTGAGGGATCAGGGGCACAGATAATTTTCTCGTCAGTACCCTTAGTTGCAGGTAGGAATACCGAGAGGAATAAAAAAATATGCATGATTAACAAGTGGCTCAGAAACTGGTGCCACCAACAAAATTTTGGGTTTTTTAATCTTGGGGAACTTTATACAGCACCAGGTCTCCTAGCAACGGATGGAATACGTCTGTCTCAGAGGGGGAAAAAGATACTGGCATGTGAGTTGGCAGGGCTTGTTGAAAGGGCTTTAAACTAGGCTCGAAGGGGGGAGGGGTTAAACACAAGTCCAGCAGAAATAAGCCTAAGGAGAGCCTTCAGCCTGCCATCTCACTTGAAGTGGGAGATGCTGTAAATACTGTAACAAAGGCATGGTCTTGCAGAGAGGGACCAAGATCCCCTGAGACAATAGGGGACAGAAGTGTATTTGGCACAAAACATGTTGGGGGATCAGTGGAGTGCCCCTCTAAGAAGGAGACACAGCCAGCAGACTGACTAAAGTGTCTCTACACCAATGCACACAGCATGGGAAACAAACAGGAAGAGTTGGAAGCCATCCTGCTACAGGAAAGCTACGACACAGTGGCAATTACGGAAACTTGGTGGGACGAGTCCTACGACTGGAGTGTGGCCATTGATGGCTACAAACTATTCAGAAGGGACAGGAGAGGAAGAAGGGGTGGAGGTGTTGCCCTCTATGTGAAGAAATGGCTAGAGTGTGAAGAGTTGTTGCTAAAGAATAGCCATGAGCAGGTAGAAAGCTTGTGGGTAGGAATTAGAGATCGGGACAACAAAGGGAACCTTGTGGTAGGAGTCTACTACAGGCCCCCTGACCAGGCAGAGCCTGTCGACGATGCCTTCTTACTCCAGCTGGAAGAGGCATCACGATCACAGGCTCTCATCCTGCTGGGTGACTTTAACCACCCTGACATCTGTTGGAAAAGCAACACGGCTGGCTGCGGGCACTCCAGGAAGCTTCTAGAGTGCCTAGACGACAACTTCTTGAGACAAGAAATCACCAGCCCTACTTGAGGAGATGCATTGTTGGACCTGTTGGTCACAAATGCAAGTGAGGCCATCAGGGATATCAAAGTTGAAGGCAGTCTGGGCTGCAGTGATCATGCTCTAGTGCAGTTCACTCTCTTAAGAAGTTTGAAGCCCAAGAGGAACACCATCAGGACGCTAAATTTTAAGAAGGCGAACTTCTAACTCTTCAAGGAGTTAGTAAATAGGACCCCATGGGAAACTGCCCTTAGGGACAAGGGAGCAGAACAAAGCTGGCAGATCTTTAAGGATGCTCTCCATAGAGCACAAAAGATCTCAATCCCAACATGTAGGAAATTGGGTAAGGAAGGCAAGAAACCACCATGGATGAGCCGGGACCTGCTGGTCAAACTAAGGGGCAAGATGGGGCTACACAGGAAATGGAAGAAGGGACAGGCAACCTGGGAAGAGTATAGGGATGTTGCCCGGCTGTGTAGGGATGAGGTCAGGGAGGCCAAGGCACAGCTAGAATTGGACTTGGCAAGGGACATAAAGAAAAACAAGAAAGACTTCTACAGGTACATTAATCAGAAAAGGAAGGTTAAAGAAAACATACCCTCCCTAATGAGCAGCAGTGGGGAACTTGTATCAACCGAGGAAGAGAAGGCGGAAGTTCTCAATTTTTTTGCCTCAGTCTTCACTGGCAACCCCTCTCCTGCTAGCTCTTGTGTTGATGGCCCACAAGTTGAGGATCCAGGTGACAAAGTCCATCCCACTATAACTGAAGGCATGGTACGTGATCACCTAAGGAATCTAAAGATATACAAGTCCATGGGACCTGATGAAATCCATCCCAGAGTCCTGAAGGAACTGGCTGATGAAGTTGCAAAGCCACTTTCCATGATATTCAAAAAGTCATGGCAGTCAGGTGAAGTCCCTGCAGACTGGAAGAAAGGAAACATCACACCCATTTTTAAAAAGGGTAAAAAGGAGGACCCTGGGAACTACCGACCTGTCAGCCTCACCTCTGTGCCTGGGAAGATCATGGAGCAGATCCTTCTGGACGCCATGCTTGGGCACAGGGAGGATAGGGGGATGATTCAGGACAGCCAACATGGCTTTACTAGGGGCAAGTCCTGCCTGACTAACCTAGTGGCCTTCTATGATGAAGTGACTAGGTCAGTAGACAAGGGGCGACCTATGGATGTGATCTATCTGGACTTCTGTAAGGCCTTTGACACAGTTCCTCACAACATCCTGCTTGCCAAATTGGAGGGATACGGATTTGATGGGTGGATGGTTTGGTGGATAAGGAATTGGCTGAATGGTTGCACCCAGAGGGTGGTACTCAATGGCTTTAGGTCCAGATGGAGAGCAGTGACAAGTGGTGTCCCTCAAGGGTCCGTGCTGGGACCAGTACTGTTTAACACTTTTATCAAAGACATAGACAGAGGGATTGAGAGCACCATCAGCAAGTTTGCAGATGACACCAAGCTGTGTGGTGTTGTCGATACACCAGAGGGACCTGGACAGGCTGGAGAGGTGGGCCCAGTTGAACCTCATGAGGTTCAACAAAAGCAAGTGCAGGATTCTGCACCTGGGAAGAAACAATCCTCAGTATAAATACAGACTGGGGGATGAGGTATTAGAAAGCAGCCCTGAGGAAAGGGACTTGGGGGTGCTGATGGACAAGAAGCTGGACATGAGCAGGCAATGTGCACTCGCAGCCCAGAAGGCCAATCACATCCTGGGCTGCATCAAAAGAAGTGTTGCCAGCAGATCCAGAGAGGTGATTCTGCCACTTTGCTCTGGTGAGACCTCACCTGGAGTACTGTGTGCAGGTCTGGAGCCCTCAATATAGAAAGGACATGGACCTGATGGAGCGGGTCCAGAGGAGGGCCACCAAAATGATCAGGGGGCTGGAGCACCTCTCCTATGAGGACAGGCTGAGGGAGCTGGGGTTGTTCAGCCTGGAGAAAAGGAGGCTCCGGGGAGACCTCATAGCGGCCTTCCAGTACCTGAGGGGGGCCTACAGGAAGGCTGGGGAGGGTCTGTTTACAAAGGCCTGTAGTGACAGGACGAGGGGCAATGGTTTTAAGTTGGAGAAGGGGAGATTTAGATTGGATATTAGGAAAAAGTTCTTTACCATGAGGGTGGTAGAACACTGGAACAGGTTGCCCAGGGAGGTGGTTGAGGCCTCTTCCCTTGAGATATTCAAGGTGAAGCTCGACGAGGCCCTGGGCAACCTGGTCTAGTTGGGGGTGTCCCTGCTGACTGCAGGGAGGTCGGACTAGATGACCTTTGGAGGTCCCTTCTGGCCTGGACCAATCTATGAATAGTATAACTGAAGACAGATTGAGATCTCCTCTCCCTGCCTAAGAAGTAAGAATTCAACTCAAAACTAGTTTTGGCCTGGTTTCACTCCTACATACAATGCATGTACAAAAGCATGAGCATACAGCATGGATGCACGCGTGCTTACTCTCCCTCTTTTTTTATTGCAAGAGCAATAGCTCTTGCCCTCTTTCTTGTTTTTTTTAAAAAAATAATCTTTTTTTTCCTTCACTGAACTCTTAACAACCCAGTCCTGAGTGAGATGACGACATTAAGAAATTGGTGGGTATATATAATGACTTGTTTGAAGCAGACGTCAGTGTCAGCCTACAGTGCAGTGGCTATAATCAACTGGGAGTAAAACTATTTAAAATAATTTTTTGGGAAAAAACATTGAAGTTATTTTCCCAGACTTTTTTTTTTTGGTGACATTTTGAGATAATTTCATGAAAGCTCCTCGTTTTATATATTACATCAGCTCAACAATTTGATATAACTGTACATAATGAAAGGAAATTGCAGGCTATGAAATTTTCTTTAGACCTTTTAACATTGCTCAAATTCTTTTCCCCCTGCATAGGTTCTTTAATGGCAGAAGAACTGAGTATCATGTCAGCAACTGACTATTAGTTCTTGGCAGAAAGGTTTGCATGGGCATTTGTGACAAGCTGGCAATGAAATAATGGTTAGAGTTGGCTGACTTCTACAGAGAGAGAAACTTTAGTGAGCTCCATCTGAAAGTAATTGCTTCAAAATACAAAATAATGACGGTGGAGGGAGAGAGGAGAGCGCCTGTGCGCGGCAAGGGGTGGGGAGGATCCATCCTTTTATCTCTGGACACAGCGCTACTCTGAGAGCCATAGCCGTGAAATTGGTAGCTGTGGCAACAGCCTGGAAGCACCACCAGGTCCACCCATCTTTAGCAGGCTGGAGCCTGGGCGCTGCTACTCGAGATTGAGACTTGGACACTTCAGTATGGAGCTGGTGTATCTTCACCCCTACCTGAGCACACAGCGTGGATGTGAACTACTCTACACTACCACTACTAAAAAGTGCCAGATGGGAAGCTTTGACTTTCCTAAGCCATGTTCACAGAATCGCCTAGATTGGAAGGGACCTTTAAGATCATCTAGTCCAACCTTAAAAAACAAAACAAAACCAAACAAAAAACCCCACCAACACTAAACCATATTCCCGAGCACCATGTCAACTCGTCTTTTGAACACCTTCAGGGATGGTGCCTCAACCACTTCCCCGGGCAGCCCGTTCCAATGCTTGATAACCCTTTCAGTGAAGAAATTTTTCCTAATATCCAACCTGAACCTCCCCTGGCACAACTTGAGGCCTTTTCCTCTTGTCCCATCACCTGTGACTTGGGAGAAGAGACTGACGCCCCCCCCCCCCCCCCCCAGCTACACCCTCCTTTCAGGTATTGCTGCTAACTTTGCAAGCTTAACTGCACCACGGTCAACGTACTAGTTCAGTTTAATATCCTGGAAATAAACCACGCTTTTTTTGCCACCATGGTCGGGAAGAAGCAGTTGGTTTGCTACAGGAAGTGTCTTTGAACATACAAATGCAAAGCAACTTGCTTCATAAATTCCTCTGCTAGAAGATGGGGAATATGCAGCCACCAGTGGTAACAAGTGTAGAAAAGGTGTGAGAGTTCTCACAGGCTGAGCACAAGTCCCATTTTCTACAGGTAAGCACGACAGAAATTGGCTAACGGCTGGGGGATTTTCACTGCAACCAAACACAAGAATTCTTAGTGTTCAACCAAAACCCTTGTGATCGCACTGGGCTCTCCTCGAGGTGCCCTTCCCCCTCTCCAGCACTGCCATAACTCCTGGTTTTGAAAACCAGTTCCAGGGTGGGGAAATAGTTGAGCATTTCCAACTAGTAATAAGAGTTAGTTGGTTCAACTTCATATTCTTCCTCCAGGAAATTACAGTCTGTTGCAAAGGAAAAGATCTGGTCCAGTTTCGTTCAACATATTCATCAATGACCTGAATGAGGGGACAGAGTGTATCCTCAGCAAGTTCGCTGATGATACCAAACTGGGAGGGCTGGCCAACACCCCAGAGGGCTGTGCCACCATCCAGCATGACCTGGACAGGCTGGAGAGCTGGGCAGAGAAGAACCTAATGAGGTTCAACAAGGGCAAGTGTAGGGTCCTGCACCTGGGGAGGAAGAACCCCAGGCACCAATACAGGTTAAGGGTGGACCTGCTGGAAAGTACTTCCGAGGAGAAGGACCTGGGGGTCCTGGTGCATAGCAAGCTTTCCATGAGCCAGCAATGTGCCCTTGTGGCCAAGAGGGCCAATGGGATCCTGGGCTGCATAGGGAAGAGTGTGGCCAGTAGGTCGAGGGAGGTCATTCTCCCCCTCTACTCTGCACTGGTGAGGCCACAACTGGAATACTGCGTCCAGTTCTGGGCTTCCAAGTTCAAGAGAGACAGGGAACTACTGGAGAGAGTCCAGCGTAGGGCAACTAAGATGATTAAGGGATTGGAGCATCTCCCTTACAAGGAAAGGCTGAGAGAGCTGGGGCTCTTTAGCCTGGAGAAGAGAAGGCTGAGGGGAGACCTTATCTATGTTTACAAGTACCTAAAGGGTGGGTTGAAGGAGGATGGAGCCGGACGCTTTTCAGTGGTTCCCAGTGACAGGACGAGGGGCAACGGGCACAAGCTGGAACATGGGAAGTTCCATTTAAATACGAGGCGAAAACTTCTTTCCAGTGAGGGTGCCAGAGCCCTGGAACAGGCTGCCCAGGGAGGTCGTGGAGTCCCCTTCTCTGGAGATTTTCAAGACCCACCTGGATGCAGTCCTGAGTGATGTGCTCTGGGCAATCCTGCTTTAGCAGGGGAGTTGGACTAGATGGTCTCTAGAGGTCCCTTCCAACTCTGACAATTCTGTGATTCCGTGATCTGTGCCACCGAACGTGGGCTCCACGTCTGAATTTTTAAATGTCTCGCTCTGACAATCAAGCGGGTAGTTATGCTGCTTGTGACAGTGTTGCATTAGCACGCAAATAAGTTGACTTACACAGGAGTGGAAGGGTCAGCACTGCTGGAACATGTGGCTGGTTGCCCCCCCAGACACACCCATAGTACCTGCAGACATTGGCAAAATTTTAATGACAGTACTCGAACTGTACAACTGAGAAGCAACGGCAACACAGACTGTACACAGTGTTTCTCCAGCCATTGCCCAAGTGTCAGTCTCATTTTGAAGATGAAACTTATAAAAATGCACAATTCTCTCCCAAGTTACTGTACACTATTCAGCAGGTTAAAAACAAAACAAAAAAAAAATCTTTCATTAAAAAAGTCATTATATTATTTGTATACATCAGGGATAGTCTACATAATCATGTTCATCTAGAAAATATGTGCATTATAAACCATTTCCATGCAATGCAACAATTTCTTATTTCAAAGGTAGTATAAAAAGACAACACAGCAGTCCTAGCCTCTAGAACACTATATGTGAACCAAAACCAAATGTGCATCCTTTTGCTGAACGTGCTAGGTGTGTAAAACACAATACCAAAGATTCAAAAAGATGGAGATTTTTTTTTTTTCTTTCCCACCAAGTGACTAAGGTACCAAAAGATAATGTGAAGGTAATGTGAAGTGTGTGCAGTCATCATTTTAGGCAAAGTGCCTCTTTCAACTGCTTGTTTGCCAGGCTGACCCGAGACAGACTGCTGTGTTTAAGACGACTGTGATGTAGTTTCCGCGTCTCGCACCTCGCAAGCTTAAGAGCGCCGCACCTATAAAATAGTGTAATCTATTGCATCAAAGTATAAAGTGTGTTGCTTACAATTTAAAAATCTATAGAAAAAGTTTGTTTTCCATACAAAAATGCTGAAATCTTGTCAAGATATATATTTTAGGATGTGAAGTTTAACACATTCCCTGCAACAGGGAAATGAGGCTATAAACATGAGGCTGCTTTCTTTCTAAGTTGGCGGAGGCCCGTTGATGTATCGCAGCATGGGATGGAAAGAATGGGCAAAGTTGTTTCTCCTGGTGCAACTGTAGTCTTCCTCAGAAAATGGAACCATGCAAGCCAGGAGCAACAGCAGTAGAAAGAACAACTGAAGAGGTAAAGCTGCTCGTAATACACGGTAAAAGAAAGAGGGAGACCCAGGAATTGCTTGAACAGGTTGGAGATGGCTTTCACCTCTGCAAAGGAAAAAAAAAAAAAACAAAGAAAAAAAGCCTTTAGAGTCTGAATTAAGTTGTTTTATCTCCCTCTCTAGGGTTCTTACTACTCTTCCAAGATGCAGGGCCGTTTATCTACAGGAAAATGCACCGCACATGAAACACTAACTATAACTTGAAAGCGTGCAAGACTGCTCAGTGGGAAGCCAGCTGCTGGCTTGGGTTCCCTGTCCTCACTACTGAAGAAGAAACGTTTCTTTGTGATAGCTTAGATCAGTGGGTTTTTACCTTATTTTCAGATGCAAACCTAAGTTTTTCCAGCAGAGAAATAAACCACTCTAAATACATGTTGAAGTATAAAGGAAAGCCACCATTCAGAGTGATTAGGCTCTTCTTTGCCTTGGCCTTACTGAGATCTATCCTTTGAACAGACCCTAATGAACTGCGGATGAGGTTCTCCCTTTGTCCTTCATGGCCTGTTTGTAATAAGGGGCTCTAAGCTGCAGGTTTCTTTGTCCAGGTATGCTGGTGGAATTAAAGGAAGATTTAAAATGAAAATATTCCCCCATTTGGCACAAAACCTATTTCCTCAAGGGTAAAGATATGCCAAGGTTGCACATTGGTGCCGAGATCTAGGAGAAGGAGTGCTAAAGGAAAACCCTTCACCAAGGTGCAGCCCAGAGCCGGTAGGCAGAGGAGACACTACCGGTAGGCAGAAATCACCTCCACCTGCATGTCAACCTATAAGGAACAGCTTCTCAGGTTCCTGCTGGCACTCAGCTCGGCTCTGCTGTTTTCACTATCCTTCCAGAGATCAGGCTAAAAGAATATATATATATATAAAAGAATACCTTGTGCTGCTGGTTTTGCCATCTGCAGTTCTCCTTACGGTGATCTGTTGAGAGAAACAGCTTTTAGGTTTCAGAAAGTACAAGGAATTTCTTTTTCTCAAAAAAGACAGTTGTAGATTTGAAAGTCTCTAAGTTCTGTAATAAGGTACGTGCATCTAAAAGGTAAAATGATTGCATTTGAGGAAGTTTCAGGATAAATATGTCAAGATATGCTATATGCTGACAGCAAAATATCGGAAAAAAATACTTGCCTTCTTCACAGCAGGGCTAGATTTCACTGCGACTGGATTATAGACTCCTGAGTCCAAGTCGTCTGGAAGTAGCAGGCATGCTCTGGTACCCTGAAAGGTAACCACACCTTCCTCTTTAAGATGCACATTCCAAACTCAAGACAGATGAAGTACAAAGAGGCATCTTTCATTGCCTCTCTGTAGGTGCCCATTGCCTCGTTAGATACGCATAACCAGTGGTAAACAGATGATCCAGCTCTCCAGCATAAAATAGTGTTTTACTATGCGCAACCCGAAGGAATTATGATGGAACAGGTGTGTACAGGTATTAACTTGAAAATATCTCTGTCTGACAGCTCTCAGGGTAAGCTATGTATTGCTACGAACTACAACTCCTATGTGTTCGTTACACACTCCTAGCTTGGTACTTGGTATGGATCACAGGATAACTCAGGTTGGAAAGGACCTCAGAAAGTTCACCCAGTCCAACCTCCTGCTCAAAGCAAGATCAGCTATGAGCCCAGACCAAAAGCCTTACTCAAGGCATTATCCTTCTGCTCTTCAAGCCACTCAAGGATGGAGACTGCAGAACCTCTCCGGGCAATCCGTTTCAATACTGTACTAGCCTCATGGTGCTGAAGTTTTTCCTATAGGCAGACTTAATTGTTCTCTTTTCAGCTTATGAAGGTGGAAGTACTTAAGTTTTAAGTCGGTCTTTTATAAATACCTTTACTCTTAATGTTATTACTTTTCAGTAAGAAAGATCCATGAACAAGTATTTAAAGTCTGACTCACCAGATTTCCTTGTATTGCTTTTAAGTCATGTGAAACTTGTTTATTAAGCTGTTTCAGTTTGCATCCAATTACGTGGACCTTCTCACCAGCTTCAATGTAATCACCATCTGATTTAAGCAGCAGGTAACCAGTGAGTTCTTGAAGTGAGTTCACTTTAGGCTGTTGTTTCAGCAGCTCCTTCTCCAGTTGCTTAGAACAAACAAACAAAAACCAGTGCAACAGACTGTTACTCTCAACTTTAAGGATGTTCTCATAAAAGGAGGAACTCGGGAATGCTTTAAAGAACAACTCAACCTGCCTGAGAATCTGCAATACATAGGAA
Organism: Numenius arquata; assembly: GCF_964106895.1. Taxonomy (NCBI): domain Eukaryota; kingdom Metazoa; phylum Chordata; class Aves; order Charadriiformes; family Scolopacidae; genus Numenius; species Numenius arquata. Next base: position 31,447,496 of record NC_133581.1, read on the forward strand.
TGGCTATTACAGCTACATAAGAAACGAAGTTCTCTTGAAGAGACTGGTTGTACCTGTTTGAACTACCACTTCGAAGTAGTTCAAGCAGTAATTAATCCATATGGAAGAGACATTAAATCTTGGAAATTGGAAGTCTTAGTCCAGCATAAAGACTGTTCATAAGGAACCTAATTATGATGCGTAATTACAGAAAACCTGCCTCATATAGGCACCTTACTCCATCCTCCTCCTCCAAGTAGGGCCAACGTCAAAGTCAGAGCAGGCTGCTCAGGGCCTCATCCAGTCAGATTTATGAGTATCTCACAGGACTGAGATTCCCCATCCCCTTTGCACCCCTGCTCCCACACGAGGCCACACCCGTTGTAAGAAATCCTTTTTCTTCAGAGTCACGAGTTTCTGTCAGGCCATTTCTCTGACTTGTCAAGGTCCTCCCAAATGGCAGCCCTGCCTGCTTTCCTCTTCTCCCTTAAAAGGGAGTAATATTATAATTAATTCCCTCTCCCTTGCAGAGGGAAGTAATATAGAATTTGTGAAGTCATCGCTGTATCGCCTAACCACCTTAGTGTTAAGATAGAGCCTGTATTTTTGAAAGTTTTTTAAAAAAATGGATGCCAAACAATACCTCGTACCCTCAAGAAGTTTACACATTGAATCAAGGGTACTCAGTCTTTTTCAAGTTGCGGGCTCTTGCAGTAGAAAAGTAAGAGCTGCAGGATGAGTTCTGCAATCAACACAGCTCAGATTGCTTTTCTTAGCAGCCTTTGTAACTAAGAGTGTCAATCTATATATTCTCAAGATCTGTTTTCCACTTGTTGAAAACTGCTAGTCTAAATTACATTTTGCCCAACAAAGAACCTGATCCTTCAAGCTATGAAGTTTCTTTCAATATCAGACAATACAAATGGTCCATCACAGACTTCTAAATATCGGTAAGCCAGTCTGCAGCCAGACTGGATTTATCCTTAGCCAGGGCAACCGTGATGTCCGGACACCTCATGAAATTCATGTCTTGGTGCCTGCTGGCTCCTTCAGACACCTATAGAAAGCCAAGCTGTCTGAAAAGGGGATTTACGGCCAGCTGGACTCTTAAGAAAATTCAGAGGAAAGAAGAAGTGAAGCTCTGCTCCTTGAAGAGGTCAGACACAACTCAAGCCTGAAGGGAAGCACCTCTCTCCACTTGCAAGGCATCGCCAAACCTTTCCTGGTGCTTGGTGCCTAAGCCAGGCTGGCTGATGGAATCAGAGTCATTCTCCCTGTCCTACATACAAGGATGTGTAGGCTTAACCACGCTCTCAACATGCCTAGGAAACCCCTTCTCTGTCCTGCAGAGCGTCTTGTTTGTGAGCATGATCCCAAGCGTGACATCAAACTGACCAGAAGCCTCAGGATTTGGGTGACTCCATGCAAGGCCGCTGGCAGAAGGGTAGCAGACAGGGATTTTGCACTTCCACAAGTGTTAGGAACAATTGCTCTCTTAGAGCTCAACCTGAGGCACTTTATCACCTAAATCCTAGGGACCCAGGGTAACCTGCTCGTTCAACTTGCAGACCTGACTTAGTCCTACTTCATTTATGGAAGCTGGCAGTCATAGCAGGCAACATAACATGACCACACATGCTGACAAATGTTCATGTTGTCTCTCTAACTATTCTATTCCTTGGCTGAAGATTAGCAGAGACCGAATTTATTCTGTTTCTCATTTTTAACTAATACATTCTATCCAGTGAGAAATCTGCATTTGCTAAGTGAAAAAATGCAACTGCACGTTTTGAAATGATGTATCCTTCAAGTACAGGACAAAAGTGCTATTTAGAGCTAAGGTTTATTGCAAACACCATATTGCTAGAAACCACAGCTTTAAAGCAGATCTTTTCCAGTCTCCCTGTTGGAACTACAATTTTCCCCACATTAATTCAATTAAAAATAAAAATTTTTATTTGTAGATAGATTTGTAGCCTGTAGACCCGGCTAATTTTCCATCTGTTTCTGGTTTGCATGAAGAGGCATGGCACAGAATAAGGGAAAAATGCCAGTACCAATGCTCAGAATACCCAGTCCCCTATAACAAGACTCGACCCTAGGCATTTGGGGAGTCTCAGCCTCCATCATTTAGCTTTTTTTTTGTGTGTTTGTTTCCTAAAAGAAAAGGCCTAAAAAGAGCAGTTTGGGTTTGAGAGAGAATAAAGTGTCTCTGCAAGAAAGCTGGGAGAGGTTTGTTATTTCAGCCTGGCTGCCTGTTGTACCCAGGCATATTGCCTGCACATCTCTGCATGTGAAGACAAAAGCACCTTGCTTAACCACACTCTTTAGTCCTCTTAGCTGAGAACAGCTTAGCTCCTTCTGTGGAATATGCACATTGTTATTAGTATCCATGCTGCCAGCAGACCCTAGGAGCACAAAGACTGTGATCAAGAGCATCAGCATCTTGAAATCCCATTTTTCAGTATGCCACAACTTACTTTCAATTTCTGGACCCTTTGTTCCAATGCCTCCATGCTGGTTGGTTTCACTTTTCGCAGGTCTTCCAGCTCTTCCTCAGTTTTATCAAGCCAAGCAGAGACGTCATTGAGATCCGAGTTCAGTTGCTGCCACGGCTGCAACTTCTGTTTCATCCTAGGTTTATTTCTGAGGTCTTGAGCTTGGATGAGCTCCCACCTATCAATAATGCCTACAGATGACAGAAGAACAAACGGTTAAATCTTAAGTAAGGTGAAGAGCGCATAAAACAGATGCAAGGAGTTTTATGCGTACATCATTCTCCAATCTACTTAAGGCCAGATAATTGCTACCATGTACTACTGTCATCCAGGCACACTTTTTCTTGAGATTGTGCAGTCTGTAAGTTTCACGTTACTGGACAAGTTATCCACATACTACTTGCTACACAGGATTTTAATCACATTAATTGAAGATGTTTTAATTCACTTCGAAGAATAGAGCAAATCTAAGGAGCCTGAATTCAATGAGCCCAGTTGCGATTTGGTAGACACCAAAATTCATCATGGGACAAAGTATGATCCAGCAGTTAGGACTTGGGTTTATGTTTCATCAGTTCAGTGCTAAAGCAGATGGAGATGCCACCTGTGTGACCACTAATGCTAGTTCTGGAAGCCCATCTCAGAGGTTTTCCTATTCATCCCATGTGTGGGACTCAACCCTGGTCCATTTGTGAGATCAGAGACATAAACTAAGCAAGCTGGTGCATACAGCTGCAATCTTCTTTTTATCTCTTAATTCACTTTTGTAATTGCAATGCGGATGTGTTCTTATTACAATCTCAAGCACCTGAAACCAGGAATGAGTTCTAAGAGGTTAAGAAAACCATCTTGTTGGCCTACTTGGAAGAAAGGACCACAGCGAGAAGAGCGAAGAACAGAATACATTACCAGCTTTGACAAAACATTTCTGTAAATGGGAGCTGTAGCATCTTCTTATATGGAGTACCAATAACTGAGAGAACAAACTACAGCAATCTTATTTTAGACAAAGAGACACACTTCTTTGGTTTGAAATCTGATTAAAAGTCTCTGAAGTATTCAGCATCACACAAAAGTGAAATTGTTCTCATTCAATCCAACTAGCAAAGAGACAGAAGTATATTATGAGTGATAAAAATCTCAGTTCTGGCAGAAAATATAAAAGCTTAGAACAGCAAACACGGGTTGGACAGTACCAGGTGAGAAGGGAGCTCAGCAAATCCTAGCAAAACACATTAACTTAGAAGACAGAGGTTTACAATGATCTTGTGACATCAGTGCTTTGTCTCCCCCAAGAGCCACAGGACAAACACCACAGCATCAAAGCTACTCCTAACACTCTGTACCTGACTGATCCTCTGCAGCTGCTATATTCACAAGCTCTTGGTCACCCTGGGGGTCTTCATCACTCATGTTAGCAGACGTAGTTTTATCCTTGTTGATGCTGCTGCTGCTTGCAGAGCTGAGCTGCTTCACCTGGAATGACATTTTGGTGGGGGGGGTGAGCACTGCAGGTTAACAAGCTGTCAAAGGTCAATCTTCATTTGTGCTACTTTGGGGTGGCTGGGCTGCTGTTGAGCTCTTGCATGTCAGATTTAGCACTGGGCTTCTGCATCTTTGCTAACAGTTTATCCTGGCTCTCTGTGCCTTCTCAGTAAACACATACCATAGGGACGCTAATTATTACAGGACTGCACATGGCAAATTAACTGCTTTTGCACTACATGTACCAGACAGCATGTGTTTGCTGATACTCTTTTGTTGGAGTCTGGGTCTTGGCAATATTGACTCTAAGGCTCTAAGGCTGGATTAATGATGACAAAAGCAGCCAGATACCAGTACCCATTTGTGCCTGGAAGAGTGCTGACAAGTGGTCCAGATCCACAGAGCTTGGGCGGTTGCTGGTGAAGCCACGGCTAGCAACCAGCCACCAAGACTGAGGCACCAATGAATAACAGCCATTTTGGCACAAGTTTTAGTGCCCAGAAGCGAAGGAGACCTTTCTGACCCTCGTGACTCAAGGGGAGTTGTATGCTAGAAAAGGACCCTTCAAATCAGTCTGCTTAGGAAAGGGAGAAATGTCAGTATCAAGGGAGGGTATTCACACCCTCTCCTCTGAGGGGGTTAAATTCTTTTAGACTTGTCCTTTGACAACAGAGGAAGAAAGTTATTCCAGACACTGACTCTGATCAGGAGCCTAACGTGATTGTTCTGAATTGCTCTAAAGGAGCTTTTCTAGTGAGTGGATAGAGACTCTCACTGGCTACCCAAGTCACCAGAAGTAACGTCTAAGTTTGCATAAAGTGAACATTCCCCCCGCCACTAGTCTTTTCCTTGATGCTGGAGGAGGGAAGAGGATGGAGCTACACAAGAACAAGCAGCAGACCGTGTAGTACAGGCTCAGTGCCCACACAGCCTCCAACTCACATAGTCTGGCTTATAGGGAGTACTTGTCTCTGGACCAGACAACACATTTCCAACCACCTCTGCCTGGTTGTATCTGTGTTTCCTGCAGACTGGGCTATCTGGAGAACGCCAAGGATGAGCTTCTGAAGCGGACTTCCCTGAAACAAATAAAACCCAAACCATATGCTGTAAGTGCAAAAACCCATCTCCACAAGAAAGCTGTTGCTTTGTATTAAGTTAGAAAGCGCTCTGAATAAAATGGCATCAAGTTATGGCATAAAAATGACAGTTTTGCAGCTTTCCTTGCAAAGCATGCACATTTGCAAAACATCCACAGTGTTTCAAAGGTAATGAGATGAGAGCCATGCAGTTATGGGACATTCTGTTTTCTTCTGGAAAATGCTTGAATACAGGTCTGAGCATTCAAAAAGTAAAAGAAAAAGGCTGCACTCTGGTTTTGGAAAGTTTGCATCCCAACAATACTATCTCACATCTGCAACGCATTTCAGTAAGGACAAGTATAGACAAGTCCTGATTTGGAGAACACTTGTTCTATATTTAACAGACAGGACACACACGGTTCTGTCATGCACAAAATACAAAAAATACTTGCAGAGTTGGAACCACTTCCATCAGTAATTAGGCAATCAAAATCAAAAGCAACCAAAAAAAGTGATACTACCCAGAGCAAACCACCAAGAAAGTACCAAAAGATCTTGGAACGATGCAATGAAATGCACATTAACCACCTTGGCATTTACCAGGCAAAATCTAAATGGTATGTTCTTGACTGCTTTTGTAATGTACATGTGAATACTGCAGCATAAGAACACCATGACAGGATGAGACATGGTGTCCACACAAGGCAGGAAGTCAGACATTACATATGAGAGAGGTTGAGGAATATAGCGTGCAGCACAGGGAGATCGCCATGTTCAGACACATGCATTAGCAGGTGCCTACCAGAAGATGCTTTCAAAGTTTTTGTGGTCATTTTAAGATATGCCTCAGGATTTTCAGTGATTTCTACATCTGAAAAAAGAATAATGTCATTTTCCTCACTAGTCAATGTTTTCCAACTATTAAAAACAACTGAAACAATGAGGGACAGCAAAGAAAAAGAATAAAATAAAAAGTTTCATCAAACATTCTTAAAAAGTAAAGTTTCTAAAAACCTTATGTTTCTGAAAATACAAGCTTGGTTTAGACCATACCATTCCCTCCATCAAGAAATCTAAGAGATGAGACTGCTCACATCTATTAATAGTACTTGAAAAGCAACGAACAGAGTGGGAGCGAGACCTCAATCCCCCTCCCTTCCCACACAGGGACATCTGGCAGTTGTCCATGTCCAAACAAATAGCTAGCAATTGGTTCTCACCTGACAAAGCACTGTAGTACGTTGCTTCTTCTTCATCTTCGTGGGAGGAAGAACCTCCCACGTCACCTGTGTGATCCCACTCAAGCGGGATGGAGTCAACACTGATAGGGGTTTCACAGCCTGATCTTTCATGACCTTGAGTAGGGGGCATAAGGTGGCAAAGGGACTGCGGTGAAGAGGGCCCCTCGCTGATGGCCTTCTTATGCCAGGGATCATTCTGGATTTCTCTGGAGTCTTCTGGATCTGTCTCACTTTCAGAGGTCTCCTCTTCATCGTCTGATCCCTAAAAAGAAAGAAAAATTATTGCTTATTAATAAGATTTACAATAGATCTACACTGCTTAATAAGCTAAGGATTGAGCCACACAGTACTATTGGGGACTGCTTTGCAATCAGCTGCAGCAATTGAAGACCACATGCCAAAAATTAAAGGGAAGCATCATTTTTGCCTCCTTCCTCTTTTGCCAAAACAATCCTCACATCAGCAGCTATTCGCAGGGAGGGGTACCCAGTTACAAACGGACCGCACAGGTCAGCAATGAAACGATGCTCAGGCAGGTACTCGTAGGTGCTCACGTTACTTCCTCTTCCTGGCTTTTTAATAGATGTTCGTTCTTTTTGAGCCAAAGCAAACTGAGAATCAGCTAAATGTTCCCAGTGAAAAGTGAAGAGCATGCTGTTCCCCATTCAGAGTTCCCACAAGAAAGTGGACAGATGGAGCCTCACAAACAAATCCATAAAGAGATATTCTAAGCATATTATTGAAATTAAAGACAACAAAGTGATATTAAAAACACCAAAAAAAGCTTTTGAAGCCCTCAAACCTCTACTATCTAAATATTAACTCTGTGAATTACTTCCATGCCATCATCCAGATTCTGCAGACAGAGACCCAACATAAGAGGTGTGAGGAGACAACACCGGCAACAAAGATTTGGCAAAGCTGGCACAACTACTGAGGGGCTCCTGACCCCTTTGAGCTCAAACCACTCAGTCAAGCTGCTAGGGATAAGCAATAAGCATTGCAGTTCAAACACCAAAATCTTGCCACAGCATCAAAACAAGTGCTGCTTCTTACAGGATGTCTTGCAGTCAGTCTTTGATGGAACCGGGCAACTCGCCCAAACACTTCCTGACAGTATCGATGAAGTTCTTGCAATTCGCCTTCAATCACAGTAGCATCCAAAGGCTCACTCTTCTGAATCAACTGCTCCCCAAAAACGATTAGCTGATCAATCTTATTGGTGTTTAATGTGATTTCCTGCTGGAAACCCTATTTGGAACAGAGGAGAAATATAATTACTTCTGCAACGCCCCTTTCCAGCCCAAGGTTTGTCCTTTTTTTTTCTCACTCACTGCAGTGAAAGAAAAGCAGCAATGGACATTGCTGTCTAATTTTGTTTAGCAAATATCCTTTTACTGAAGAGGTCCAGAGGTTTGTTTTATTAGCAGGATTACAGAGTGGCATCTCCACCATCTATATAATTGCAGTGTCCTGAGCCTGCTGGCGATCACAATGTGAGAGTGCAGCTAATCAGAGTTTATTTTTCTGTTGGTACACACAATCGTTTCCTCAGTAGCAAAGAAGTTTGGCTGTTTGAGCCTACACAACAGTAAATCAACATCCCAAACCAATTAACAGTGCAGGGGGAAAGGAGAAATGAGCACATGAGCAGGTAGCAAGGAACAAGCATATTCTTTAGAATCATTGTACCCTATTGCTGTCTTATTTCTGTTGGAAAGTCCAAGCTACAAACAATGCACTCAGAGGAGAGATCCTACCTTAATGCCAATTCAACAAAATTCTCACCAGAAAAGAACACCTGAATTTAGGAATGTAGCTTTTACTGTTAACCTGCACGTGCTCCTTTCCAGGCCAGACATCACTGTCACTGACACTGGGTGTCAGGACAAAATGGCAGAATAGAACTGAGCTTGAACACTGAAGCTGAATTTAAATACTGTACAGTTTAATCTTGATTCAGAGGATAAGCCTTAACAATTTAGTGGCATCTTAAACAAATACAGCCGTACAGAGATTTATTGCCTATTGTGAAGTTCCAGAAAAGTAGGTGATTCTGTCAAGAGAGGTCAGCCCAAAATATTAAACAACTGCTTTATAAGGATACATACATTTAACTGGCGCATTTTGTCATCAAAGTTACTTTTCGAGAAGTGCTCCACGTTTGTCAGCTGGAGGTCCATTTCTGTGAGCCAAACAAGGATGCTTTCCCTCGTCCCCTCAAACTCATCTCTCCGATTGGTGAAGTGCTGAATAGGAAGAAGGGAGCCAATGTTATATGACTTTAGCTACTAAAAGAGATGGTCACAGGATCCCTTTGAAAACTGTTTTGTTTCATGACTCCTGTTCACCTTAAAGGCCTTCAGGGCAGAAACAGCAGCGTGCCACCTATACAAACTGTGCCCTTCCTGTAGTAATGCTGGAACAAAGCATCCTATGTCAGTACACTATGCACACGGGAGAGGCAATAAAATTCAGCAGTGCAAGATGCTTCCATAAAATGATATTCTTCCTTCCAAACTGTATACCTTCTCCCACATCATTATACCTGTGTAACAGTCATTTCGTTTAACATCTCATTTGTTCTAAATTTAGAATCAAGCCAGACAAAGGAAGCAAGCCCCGTCTCTAATTAAAGTAACTAAAACTATGGCATTAAAATCGATAAAACAATGGAGAGGCTGGATCATGGATGACCATGACAGTGTAAGTCATGCACCATTTGGCATGGAAGCCAGGAAGAGTTCTCTCTGCTGCTGTCTCCCACAGAAGCCGCTAACAGACACGCAGCTTGCAGTGCCCCAGTTCTCCTCGGTCGATTTACTGTTTAGGAAGGGGATTATAAAAAAACCCCAAACACAACACCTCCTAACTGCACAGATCAAACCCCATCAGTGCTCTCCCAGCCTCATCCACTGACTTTTGGGATCTAACAGTTTCCCCGTCACTTGCTTACAGCACTGCTGCATTTAAAAATCAGGCAGTCACAAGTTTCCCCCAGGGCACAGTACAGAATGTCTGTCCAGAGATCAGTTTAACTCGACAAGCAGGACACATCTTTGAAGTGTCACAATTCCTCAACAACATTCCTCCGTCAGGCAGAGAGCACAGCAAGACCTGATGACAGCAGCACGCCTCTCCACGTTTAAAGCCTTGTAGGTGAATCATAACTTGCCATAAAGCAGAGTCGTGTAGTAAACTCCAAACCATATCTGCACTGGGGTCCTTTTGTCTCTCTGCCTCTTATTCATCGAAAGGTGCAAGTGCGTGAACGCATCCACCCGTGACAGGACTGGATAAGAGGAAAGTGGGATAGGAGCAGTAACACCTTCCAAAATCTGCACCCATTCTTCCCATATGCTTTTTCAACTACCAAGAACCAAGGACATGTTTATGCCAGGTACTTGGTGACCTTTCCAGAGCTGCTCTCCTACACTGATAACTCAAGACACAAATCAACACAAAATAGTCGCTCCGGTATGTGTTTTGCTCTTGGGTAATTCCTACAGAAGCTTGCAAGTGCTCCTCACTCTCTCACCCCACCGTGCAACTACCTTGAGTCTCCTCAGAATAGCAGCGACTCGTTTCTGGAGATTATCCCAGCGCTGGTTGCCTTCATGTACCATCTGCTTCAACTTGCTGGCTGAGTCGGTGCGGTTCTCTCGGGCAAGGCGCCTGTACTGCTTATTGATCAGCTCCAACTGAGTGAGTCGTTCATGAACATGAAGTTGGAATGCCTGCAAGGCAAATCAAGGAACTCAGTTCCCTTGTCAATAAGAGAAGGGATGTGCATGATACTATCTATCAAGAGAGATGATGATGCCCTCCCCTTAGAAACAGACCTTCCGGCTGCAAAATTAAATCCTGAGGAGGAACCATACTTTAAATCATCTGGTCAGACTTAGCTCATTAGGAAAAGCAAGAAAGAAAAAAAAAAAAAAAAAAAAAAAAAATCGACGCACAAACATCTCCTGACTACAAAAAGCAAATCTTTAACTTATCAGCAAGATCTTGTCAGTTCAGAACATTGCATTCTCCACCTTAAAAAAAAATTCTGGAGACAAATAAATCAGCCAGATACCTAGCAGCCACACACTAGCCAAATTATTTACGTTTTTTATTTATGTTATTATTTACTCTATACCACCACCACCAAACTGGTGATTTTCAGTCATCCAGGCATTTCACACAGACAGTAGGTACTCTGCAGTCTGACCATCCAGCCTGCTGCTGAGCATAAAAAAATGAAGTTAAAAAAATTCACCTCAAATTTCTTCAGCTCCTCTTTTGCATGTGTGTACAAAACCTCTGAAGAAAAAGGCTTAGCTGCTATCCATTCAGATGATTTTAGCCAATCTTCAAAGCTTGCATAGTCGTCCAAAAACCTTTGCCATAAGCGCCAGGTTTCCTCGATTCTGAGAGAGAGATGGAAAAATGGAAAGGTTTTATCACAAGCTCACTACTAACTGGAAATTCTTTTTCAAATTTCAGTTTGCGGCAAAAGCTACAGCATTTCTTCAAAATGATGCCACAGGCTTCTTGAGGAGGGGTAAGATAAAGAGACTTACTTCATTCGCCTTTCCATAGACATGGCGCAAATGTTTCTCCACTGTCTGTCCAAACTCCTGGTAGTCTGCTGGATGGAGTCACACTCTGTCTCATTAGCACACGCGTCCGAATCGTGTAGCAGGACTTCACAAATATTAAACACTGATTCCACTCCTGCAGTGTGTTGCTCTATGTCTCGTTGCAGATCCTGCCAATGGCAAAAGAACAGCTCGAGTAGAAGGAAACGCATGCACAGCTGGACTTCAGACATACCCTTTCAAAAGGCTGCAGAGGATGGGGAAAGAGCAATTTCTGTGTCAGGAAAAGCTTATTTAGCTTTAAGAAAATAGACTTGCAAGATGAGCTGTGCAGATGACAGGCCGACAGGTCAGGACAGAACTGCCACGCAAAAAGGGATCATCCAGCTTCAGTTTCTCAGTGAAAGCTCAGTCTTCTCATTAACAGTCTGGACAACTTTAATGTGCGTTCAAAAATCCAAACCTTACACATACTTACTAATTTTGACAGTACAAGGGACAGTGTCTCATATCAGCTTACTCACACTGTTAAGACTTGACAGAGAACTTGTAGGACAGTTCATGTTCTTCAGTGACTGCGTGATCACAGGCTGGTATCACGCAACTCAGCACACCAGTAGCTGGTGTTACAGCACTTATTCCCTCTTGTAGAGCTCCTGTTTTGACAGACTATTTTAAAGGGTCTGGCAAAGAACCTTTGTCTAATGTACACTACGTGTTTCTTCTCCAGAACCTGTACGTCCACCACAGTCTGGCCTCTCATTCTGTGCCTATAACTACACCTAAAGCCAATGTAATTGAATACCAGAAAAAGAAAGCCTTATCTAAATCTCTCTCATCAAAAAGGCAGCTACCAATGGTACAATGCTACCAACTGTAAATATTAATGAAATGACAATGTCCACTACGCTTCCATTTTTTCAACCCGTTTTTGGCTTCCCTAATGAAGGATATGGATACTTTTGCTTGAATAACACTAGAACAACAAGAAACAAAAATAAATATTTTACTGGCAACAGTGAACAGGAACTCCCATTAAATGGTATTACTGATTTTAGTGAACAGATGAAGCAGAATTGGTTTGGCTCTAGACTTGCAAAACCCAAATAAAATAAAACAAACAAAAAAGTCCCAAAACAGACACAGCTTGCAGTAAATCCAAAGGGACTTCAAAGAACATCTTCCCAGAAGTCAAGAAGCTGCAAGGAGTTGAGTATCATCCAGTGGTGTCTTCAGTGGTGTTACATGGGTACCTGAAAAGGCTGAGCCATAAATGGTCAAAATTTGGTCTTTGGGATTTGTGGTAATGTACAGCTTTAAGGAACGTAGAAGCCAAAATCTTTACATAGATGAGAGCCTGCCAGGAGCAGACCAAACATCATTTTTGACAGCTTATTAAGGATTCACAGCTGTTTTCCAAGCAAGAGGCAGCACTGCCTTTTTAACACAGGCAGTTTGTCTGAGAGCAGGTTCTACCCTACCACTGGTACCTGTAGAGACAATTCTCAATTCATTAAATTTCACTGGATTTACAGCTGTGTTAGCGAAATGAGAATTTGGACCACAGAGTACAAATCCATTCTACTTTCACTATGTTAATATTGCTGATATGATCTCATTACTTTTGGTCGCGCCTGGGTTCATGGCATAACCCTAGACAGAATCCTTGCAGTTCTTCAAGCTGTTATTCCAAACGACCTGACTGCATTATGGCGAGACAAACACAACAAAGTAATGGGGCCAAGAACATGCATTGAGCCCCAAAAGGTACTCTTCCTTTTTCTGCACAGCATTGCCCAGAAAGTTTAAACAGACTATACGCTGCTGGACTTCTGCTTTAGTAAAACAGCTTCGAAATCTTAAAATTAATATTATTCATGTTTTAATCTTCATCCTGTAATCGAAAAAACACGCCGTAAAACATCTCTGCAGGTGCACAATGCTTTTAAATTGCATTTAAAAATGCATTCAAGACTGAACAGGCAAAAAGCTCTTCCAGTCGCGGATGTCAAATAAAAGAAGCCTGTAGGGCATATTTCTCACCATCACTCTGCTCTTGCTGAAATAACTGTTCAGATAAAACCAGGAAAGATCTTTTTGCTTGTTGGATTCAGACAAAGGTTTTTCGAATGCAGAGCAGAAGAAGCTTTTTATTTATTGCTGTCTTTTTAGTCAGCACGGTCTTCTCACACTCAGCCTGCTAAAAGGTTACAGGAGAAGGAGTCTAGAGGTACCCAGAGGCCTGTGTTTGAGACAGAATCCAAACAACAAAGCTGTAAGTAGCTCTGAACAGCAAATGATGGCTCTTACAGTAGAGCTGAAGCTTGAATCCTCATCATAAGAATCAATTAGTTTGGACACAATTCCTTTGTGCCTCACGTTCTGCTTTGCCTAGCAATTTATCAGAGCCTTTGAGAACGCAAAATGTTTGGATGGGCAGAAAATATTTCCTTGTTGTTTACATGATCATTCACAATGCAGCTGAAACCAGTATAAGCACTGGGCCAAGGCTTTTGGTCTTTGACCAACTCCTGCAGTGGGGTCAGCGGGAGCCATCTCCAGTCCTGTCACAGAGGAGCTGGCCTTTCCCATGTCTGGGACATGAGTGGATGGAGAGCCACGTCAACCAGCGGAGAACACAGCACTCGGGTCTGGGTCACTCAGGGATGTCTCCTTAGACACGAAAGCAGAAGATGGGAAGAACACCCATAGGTGTTCTTAAAGGCAGATGCCATAAACCGTCCATGTTTGACAGCTTTATTCTCGATCCTCAGTTTTAGGGCAAATATTCTTGTTTAACACAAAGGCCAGATGACAGCTGTGGTCATTCTCAGCCTTCCCAAGGAGGCACTTTGACCCTGGCAGACTCATAGCACAGCCCTGAGCAAAGGCTGACTCCACCAGCAGGTCTGTGCTTTGGAGAAGTTCCTTTTCCTTTCCTGGCTGCTGGAGAGAGAAATTTTCTTCAGGACTATCCAACTCATCTCCCACTTCCACTGGGCTGGGATAGCTGGCACATTCAGCAGTGCCCAATCCTTGCCATCTCCAGCACTTAGAACTCGCATAGATCCTTAAGATCTCTCTGGTAAGCCACTGTCTCGGGTAACACCTACACGCACTCAAACACCACCCAACAGTGCTAGGCTGGTTCACACTTACGCCTCAGCAGGATTCACACACCGTATCACCCAACCCTGAGGGGATCTTCAGAACCTCCCCTCCTGGATCAGGCCTCAGGCAAAGGTGTGTTTGCACAAGTCCACCCTCCAAAGCTCAAACGTCCTTCTCTGCCAAGCTTGCTCTGCAAGGAGGGGAAGAGAACTGAGCTAGTGAGGGCAACACATCAAATCAGAGCACTTGAATCTGCCACAGCCAGTTTGCAGGAGACCTGGCGCTCGTGCCTTGCCAGCCTACATCATCCTCATGGATTTTGCCCGCTGTTTCTGCCCTGCCTAGCCCTTATGAATTCTGCTGTACTTAGCTGAGCAAACTTTCAAATGGAAAAATGCTTTTGTTTGGATTTTGCACGTTTTCCTTGGGGGTAAGGGAGAAGAGGAGGTAAGTCAACACAAAAATTAAAGCAAGCAAATAAAAATTTTTCATGAAACACCTCTTGGCAGGGGCATGCTGTGAAAACCACAGTTAGAAGGCCTTGCTAAAGAAAAGAAACAGGTGATTTTAAACCAGGACTAATTGTAATCAGCAGCATTTTAGCTCATTTACTCCAGCTGCTCTTATTTCCCACCTGCTGTTCTGCCAGTCTCTTCTGGATTTCTTGGTCATCACAGACATCATAAACGACAGGTTTGGAAAGCTCAGACTCAATCTGGGCCAACCAGGTGCGAAGGTTACTCATGTTTTTGTCCAATAGTTGAATAAAAGAAAGCGTTTCCTTCAGTTTCTTCACCCTAAGCAAACCAGGAAGAACATTTTGTTACAAAGATCTGCAATCAGTGGAAATGGTGTTAGCAGAAGGTGATGAAAAGCATGGCTTTAGAAAGCACTTACTGTCGCATCAAGTTGTTACCTGTAAATCAGAGCCGTGTTTTAGTCAAAACCTACCTAAATTGGCTCAGCAGGCCTCTGCTCTACAGATGCAGAAAGGTCTTATGTGAATTCTTTAATGAAACTGTATGAGCAGAATGAATTTTTGTAGCATCCTTCATCTGCCTGTGAGCTCTTCAGTCAGTTCTTGGACATTTGTTTAAGTGGGAGTTTGTACCGTAACATACCGCAGTTAAACTAAAATGGGTTTCTGTGGTCTGATTTTCCTGCTGTGAATTACGTTCAGTGTCTTCGTCAGCAACCAAGAGGGCCACCCTGGGCAAGTGGATGCTGACAGGAGAGGACAAGGCCTGAACAACGGACACTGTAGAACTCACAGCCCCACTACATTAAAAGCTCTTCTAAACAACACACCGAAATGTGCGGAGATGGACCAGACTCTCCTGGTGGGTGACAATGAAAAAAAAAAACAATCCTGAAGAGGGAGAATATATAACGGCTAGAGAGAGCTGTGCAGCAGACAAGCAAATGAACCATCGAGACCATTTACTTTTCTTACAGCTGTTTGTAGAAGAGCTCTCAAACTGCAAACTTTTCCTTATTTCCAGCCTTTACAGCATATTCCCACGTCAAAACCCCTCATCAGCCCCTCAAATTATCCAAGTAGCATGTTTGTACATTTTGGCACGTTTGTCCCCATGTGTTGGAGAAAATATCTGTTAAACTACCTCATCGCTCTCAGATCTTTCCTTGAAATTCTCATTTATTGCAACAAAAATTACTAAAACACCCAACACTGGGGTGACATCTCTTCTGACTTCAGATTGACGTCAGAGATTGCCATCTACACCTTGATAGTTAATGGAGAAAAAAAAAATATATATATATAGATCATGATTTCCATCAGACCTGTCTTAAACATCCAGATCACAACATGAGATGAACTGTACCAAAAAGCAGGTATTTCTCTCCATGAACTGCAATGGTCTACCCTGTAGTACTATAAACACCAACACTGAAGATGCTGAAGTCAGGTGAAGTCATTCCATCTGCGTCCTAGGGAGAGCCCCCTTCCCAGCCAGCATCCCTTCCCCGTGCTGTCCTCCTGGCTGCTCGCATCTCTCTGTTTGTTGTCCAGTTCTGTCTCTGTGCCTTGGGATGGATTTCCCAACCTTGCATGGGATTTCTAAAATGAAAATTTCCGCATTAAACCCTAAGCTACTGCCTGGTCTAGCAACTACCCAGACGAGCCTCATTATCTAAGTGCCATACAAAAAGTTGAAGTATGCATCGTGAAAAGGCCAAAATATTTCCCATTCATTAGCCACCCATGACCTATTTGCCAAACAGCAGGGAACCATCACCAGCTAAACAAAACCAGCAGCTGGGACTGGAAGGGCAGCTTGTACAAGAGGATCATTGCATCTCCCAAAATGCCGGGGACTGTTGAGATGAATGTTAACGTACTTGGCAACACTAGGGTTGTGCAAGCAAGGACTGGGGCAGGGTGGGTGGCATGTAATGTCATCTAGTGTAGGCAGGGACAGATCGGACCAAGACAGAAGCGTCCTGACAGAGTACCTGGATGCTGGCTTCATGCAAAGGTCCTGCCTCCTCCTGCAAGAAAAATGAGTAGTTTCCCAGCCCACCAGCCTGCCTGCTGCCAAAACTGTCCTAGCAAGCTTTACAGGAGAAAGGTCCAAACTGCCTGTGAGTGAGTGACTTCTGCAGTTGCCTGTTGTGGCATACAATGCAATGACAGAAGATCTGCAGGACAGCCAATCCACAGTGAATATGCTACTCTGTAAGCAACAACTGATCTTATTAGCAACCTTAAGGTAATAAAAGAGGATACGTATGTCAGCTAGATACTTGATTTAAGGTAAAGCACTTAAGGAGGAGATGTGGGAATGATCCTGCTGGATTTGTTCAGTTCTATTGGTTACTGTGAAGGCACAGGGTCCTGTCAGCAAGTCTGGAGTCTCATGAATTAGCACATCATGGGAAGCAGTTTCCCCTACCTCTTGTTCCAAAAGGACCAGGCAGTACTTTCAATTGTTTTATGAGGAGAGAGGACAACAATATTCCCGGCAGGTATTTAGCAACTCTGCACTGTCCCAAATGTAAAATTAGTTTTGTCTGCTTGATGCAACTCTGCAAGCCAGTCTGAAGGATTCAGTCCAGTTCCATGGTCCATCTTGTCACTGATACTGGTGTAAAGTGCAAAGCGTCTGCCTCTGCCCCTTTACACTGATGGTACTTTCCACCACTGCGGCTGAGAGGAAGCCATTGGATGACAAAAGCATTTAGCTGCTCTCGCTTTCCTTAAAGAGCTCTTTTCAGAGCTCTCCAACCAAGTTCAACCCTGCATGCAGAAGGCATTTGGCTCCCAAGCAAACAACAGATATGTAAATCTTCCTGCTTCTGGTTCTAATTCCATTAATTGGTACTCAACAAACACGCCATACTCTGTTAACTGTACAGCATTTTCTTGTGCTATCATGGGCTGGCAGTAATTTACCCAAAAGACCTAACTGCCCCTCAACCCTCTCCCCAGCTCCTGTCCCAGCAGTCAATTTGGAGCCAGCTGGTTCTACTGCTCATCAGTGCCTGTGGCTCCCCAGGGTATGTAGCTCATCAAAACCACAGGCAAGTCAGGAGACCTTCTCACTGGAGAGGTGGGATGGTATAGGCTCTGTGTTGAGCACCAAAGGTAAGAACCACTAGAACAGCCAGGCTTGAGGAAGAGTCTGAGCCAAACATCTACACTGCTGCATTGTTAATTCTGCATGACCTCAGGCCACCCGGGAGGAAAGCAAGGCTAGATGGCTGTGCTGTAGCCTGGACTGTATCCAGTGGTAATTTATTCGCTGCATATTCTATGATGTTCTCTACTAGTGCTTTGGAACTGTCTCTCTGATGACTTGCAAGAGATGCACACGTTGGGACCATCTGATGCTACAGCTGACCTGCTGAGGCCACAGCCTACTGTGCTGCTCAGCATCATCCCCCTGCTTCCCTGTACTCCCTTCTCTGGCTGTATCCACCTGTTTCCTATCCTGAAGTTGCATTACAGAAAAATTCATGAGTTGCACGACATCTTTCTTCAGTCTGCATATCGGGTAACAGGTAGGTGAACACAGCCAAGGAAGTCCAAAGCAAAACCAAAGAATATTCGATTATAAATAAATCTCTTTATCACTGGCAGCACATTCAAAAAATTTAGAAAGCAACAGTTTTAGAATCCAAGGTGGGGGTTTTTTGCACCAAAAAACCCCAAACCCAATAATATTATTTTGGCTTAGAAATCGCTCTAAAATTCAAGTTACAGATATTACCCTAAATATGTAGGTCTTTATCTACTAGTGTTACTAGAAGCAACATTCTCAAAGACAGCACAACCGCGATACTGCAAGCTTGTATTTACTTTCTAGTAATTGCCATTACAGACACACACCCCTGAAATTAAGTCATTTAATTTGTTATGTATTCTGGATAGAATGTGGCATTTGTAAGTCATTTAACCATCCTTAATGCTCTAAATCATTAATCTCAAACTTGAGCTAAGCAACCAGAGAAGAATAAAGACCTAACAGAAGTTCACATTAGTGCAGTGTGTAAATAGGAAGGCAGCCTTGTCCAGATGCTCACATTGGCTGATCTGCTCTTGTTGCAGTCAGTGGACACAAAGCCCAAGGTGAAGAGTAGGGTTCTACACTGAAGCAAGGGGTAAAACAATGAAAAAAATCGAGCGTCCTTCTTGAGCACACTCATCTGGCACAGAAGTCACAGGGAACTGCCATTTCTCTGGCTACAGCTCCAAGAAAAACGTACAATAGACTAATTACAGCCTTAAAGGTCTTACACTTGCAACAACCATTCTCGGATGCATTTCTGCAGGCTGCAAGTATTCCTGCAAATTATCTGCTCTTTGCATGACAGAAATTTCATGAACTCTTTTGAGATGCATCCTGAAGGGACTATTTGTCTGGAAAGACAGGCCTCCTGGGAGCTGGATGGGGGTGCACAATTCAAGCCACCCAGCCTTTGGGCAAAAGCTGGCCCCCATGTCCAGGTGACCAATCACCCAACACACAGTGAATTAACAGCGATAAAAGTTCCAAGTGCAGCAGAGGAAACGAGCTCCTCCCAGTTACCCAGAAGGTGGAAAGAGGCTGCAACCACTGTTGATGGAATTCTTCCTCTACAAAGTGTACTTCTCAAGTTATTTGGTCAAAGAGGCAGGACTTATTGTTTACTGAATAAAGAATACTACCTATGTATTTACTGAATAAAATACTACCTATCTGTACTTCACTTGCCGATGAGGACTCGCCTGCCACCGTGATGCCAGAAGCAAAAAAAATAAAAAATAAAAAAAAAAATCCAACAAATAGAACCACTAGTGTAAAAAAAAAAAAACAACAAACAACAAACTCAAATATCTCTTGGACTGTGCAATGGGCCCAGCTTAAAAGATATTCTGATTCAAAACAGCGCTTAGACACACGTATAAGATGCCTGGGATAAGCCAAACCAAGCCAGTTTCTAAATGTCTTAATCTTTACACCAAAATAGAAGTGCCAGAAAAAGAACGAAACTAGTAGATTATAGCTAAAAGCTGGCTGCAAAAGTGAACAGAAGGACTAACTGACCTGACTGATAATTGGATTTGGGTCTTAATACCTTCAAGGAAGTTGCCAGCATTGGGTTACAAAAGAAACGCATTAACTGTTTTAGGGTGAATCGTTGCATAGCCCCACAAACACACGGAATATTTTGTCGTAACTACTCAGGAAATACCTAGCAGTGGAAGACACTTTCAGGTTGACTGAAATGTATTCACACAAACATAAAGAATTGCAAAATGCCTGCCAATTGCCTTGCATCAGCTGTTAAAATGCTGCAGGAAAACGTATGGGGAAGCTCAAATAAGGTAATAGATAACACTCAAATTTTAGTTCCCCGAAGGAAAGAAAAACATCCCGACATATATTCCAAACTCCTTCACAAGCACAAATGTCATCAGAAAAAGATCCTACATACATTTCTTTTTAACTGAAAAGGAGCTGGAATTGCCCTGCCTGCTGATGGGATTGTTTACAGCTGGGTAAGGCAAATGAGATGCACAACCCAGGAAACCTTTGTTCAGTAAGTCGCAGGGCGAGCTTAAGCACACGGGCAACAAAAGACCCGATTTGGAGAGACGATGTCAAAGGCAAATTTTAGACCTTTGTATAAAAGGCAAGGCCGTTTCTCTGTACAGCACCCAGCCCCGGTACAATGACAGGAAGGCTCCGTGTCCCTGGATTGCATTAGCACAGTGAGCAGAGCAAAGAGTGGGTTTGCTGGGGGAGGCTTTTCTCGCGTTACCCTGCCAGCGAGTCCAAAAAGGTTGTTGTCGCAGATCTCCACCCTCTCAGGCGCAAAATCCCCAAACACAGCTGATTTTAAGCGAGAGGCCCCTGAGCGCTATTCCTCCTGCTCAACGCCCCGCGTCTCCCGCTCATCCACTTGTCCGAGGCAAATTGCAGGGAGCCACTGTGCCCTCCCCCCCGTCCATCGCTCCAACAAAACCCACCCCGAGCAAACCCCTGGCCGCTTACCAACATGGCACTTACGGTTCGAAAGCAAATAACCCATTCCTCAGCTTGCAAATCCCAAGCTGCAAGGGGGACCGTCTGTGCAACCACGGCAGGCATGGAAGAGGAAACCCCTCCTCCACAGATGCCCTATTTATTCGCTGCTTTAGCATCCTGAGTAGGGGGGGGGAGGAATGAGGCTCCCCCCGTCCTCCTCCCCTACTTCCCGAGCTGGGGAGCCACTGTAGCTCTCCCCAGTTTTAAACCCCTACATTTTGCGTTGGCATTTTACCTGGCAAACGGCCGCATCCCTCCTCAGAACAAAACCAGGAGAGCTTTATTCTGACACAAGAGGATTAGCACGCCAAGAAGCGCACGCCGAGCGGCTGCCGACAAAAAGGTTGCCGGCTGGAGGCTTCGGCGCCGAAAAAGGTAGATGCGGTGCTCATTTCTTGTGCAAAAGAGGGACTTGGAGCCTCAGACCCAGAGGATTTGCAGCAGAGTCAATGTGAAGCACACCCCCCCCCCAAAAAAAGGAGAAAACGTACGTCCATGCACAGGCACCACGCACACGGATGTATCCTCACTTCCCCCGCATCCTCCCTTCTCGCCTTTACCATTATATCCCCACTATTTAAGTATGAATTAAATCTCCCACACACTAACCTGTCCTTTCTTTAACCTTCTAGTGCAGGGCGAAGGCTGCCAATGCAAGTAGCCTGTTACGCCGGTGGACATAATAAGCCCTAGCCTTCACTTATGATATCGTTCGTTTGCGGAAAGACACGCTGTAATGATTTTTGTGTGTTGTGACTGCCAGAGATCACGGGGTGGGTAAAAAAAAGGCAGAAGTCAGAGAACCTTGAATTAAAAGTCACTCCCCACCCAGACAATATCAGGAAAAAAAAATATAAAATAAATAAAGAAGTTATGATAATCCCACCAAAAATGTGAGGAATGATTTTGAAATCAAAGGGTTTTCAGCGTTCAGGTAATCTTGCGCAGACCTGTATTGGCTTGCCAGCCGCTCCTCCTCAGTACACGGCAGGATAAAAAGTGCCTGGGAAGACACCGCACACCGGGAGAGGGCTGCAAACATTTGCAGAGGTAAATCACGCCCGGTCACCTCGACAATTTAACCCGAGCACGGTCCAGGGGAGGTTCAAAAATACGTTTGAAATGGTAAGTCAGAGGAAACGGGGACAGGCAGACACCGGGAACGGCAACAGCACACAGAAGACAAGGACCCCCCTCGCACGGCCAACCTCCCCCTGCTCCCGGCACACCCTGCATAACCAAAATAAATGCAGCCATCCTGCCTGATACCACAATCAATTCTGTCACAGCTTCTGCACTGAAGAGAAATGTAATCCATAAAGGACAGGGAGCCCGGAGAACATGGAAAGAAAGCAGGCGCTTCGTGAGTGAGATTCAACTGTCCAGATTTTTCTTATTTTTTTTTTTTTTGCACCAAAATAATTACAAGAATGAGATTTTACAGTGGTACTGCCAGAAACCAGTATAATTCTGCTGAACGTGGCTGCATCATTTACCCAGGGGCATCTCTGCAGCATACTTTGCTTCCTTTACCATGCAATACCAATCTGCCACAATTTAAAAAAGACCTTTGAACTGGGAGTACACCCACCTGGACTGTGGGCTGCCCAGCCACAGCGGTGCCAGGGTAGGAGAGCACACCAAGGCACGGTGCCTGACGGTCTGCCCTGGCAAAAGGTAAGCAACGCGGTGGAAAATAAACAGAGACCAGCTGAGAGGTGGTATGAACTTGCAGGGTCCCCATAACTACCCAGCTGGGACCTGCTGCCACCGGAGCAGCTACCAGGGCAGCCCAGCCGCAGTGAGGGTGCAGAGAGGACGAGGAAACCCGGAGCAGCAGCTCGCTGTATTACCAAAGCGTATCCTTGAAATGTTATTAGGCCTTGTAGCAAAAGGCCTTACGTGTATTCTCAAGAATAATGAGGGTTCTGTCCTTGAATTTATCAAACGAGTTAATGAGAAGAACTTCTAATCAAGGGAGGCAAGTACTGTATCATTCTCGAGGAAGCACATCGAGCATAAGGACCTTGAGGATGGTACTAATCTACACGTTTTGAGAAGTTTAGCCAACTTGGCAGGAAAGTGAAAATTCCTAGTGTCCCTAAGCTGAACTACCTTCATTATAATACTAAAAATCACACCCATAGGTCAAGGAAACCCTTGCCTGGGTGAAGACCCTTCCCTTGAGCATGCATGGTAGATATAACTTGATGGTATAATCGTATGTAAATTACTAACCAATCAAATATAGGTAGGAGGTACTAATATTATAATGATGATGTAAAATTTTTATAAGAATCGCGCTGAGAGTTCTGATGGGTATGCATGATAGGAGGAGATATCCCCATGCACCCAGCACTGTAAATAATATTGGCTTTCTAAACTATAAACCTAGTTTGGAGAGCGATAGTTTTGTTATGGATTTTGGCAACAACTGGAGTGCCCCAATAAAACCTCCATGGAGTCCCTGCACAGCACAGGGTGGTATCACCGGAGAGCTTCAATTCCCTCCTGTTTTACTGCAACCTCACCAGTTTCAGGCTGTTTGGGAATTTCAGCCAGGGTACGCAGGAAACCAGCTGAAAACATCTTCAGTCTCCCAAGTTAGATGTGGGAAGGAAGGGGCTGACTTTTTGTTGTGGCAGTTTAAGATTCCTGGAGCCTGTACCACGAGAGCTGTCAGGTTGCAAGCACAGGGAAAAGACCTAGTTGCCAAGGATCCACATTTAAAAGAATGAGAAGGCACACTTGGCTTTGCTAGCTTACCTGTATTTTCATGCTTGCATTAAAGGCCACAGTCATTTGAACCCGTTGCTACATACACAAAAAAATGTGCCTTTCTCCACAAGGCTGAAAATATAGACCAGACCCATCAAGTAAGAAAACACATCACAGTGTGCCTACAGCCGGAGCAGCTGAGAAATGGCATCCCCCTTCCAGAGCTTCATGGCATTGGTTAAGAGCCGTGTGATGCCGGGAGGTAGAGAAATACAACATTCGTTACTGCAGGGACTAGTCTGCAGACCCAGAACCGCGGGAGGCAGCGCTCCCGATGAAGCTGGTGGCTTTAATGAAGGCTCAAGCACCGTCCAAACATTTTGCACAACCCCAGGCAGCGCAGGCACCCTCCGGTGACACCCCGGTCTGCCAGCTGGCACAACGCAAACACAGAAAGCAAACTCTTCCCAGCTGGGCTGGGAAACAAAGCCTGGAGTTAGTATCAGCGGTGGATGAGCCAAGGAAGGACAGCAAGGGACATGGCTACACACAACACAGTTCCTTGGCCATTCTCAGTTCTTGGCCAGTTAATGCAGCCGGGGAGTGCTGCTCGGGAGCATGTTGGGAATGTAAATCCCACTCCATGGGGTATCGGCTGCCTACAACCTGCACGCAGGCTGTGCGCTCCCTCTCCCCACTGCTTCAGGCCTTCCTTGGGTGTATGTGCAAGCACACAGTGGTTTCTTTTGGCAGAGTGCTGCTACGAGGCCGGTGATGGGAGAACAAAAGCACGAGATTTTCCGTGTCCGTTTTTACAGCCAGCACAATGCTCCCTTTCTGCCTGTTCGCATGTTTGCATTCCCCCTCCATCAACAGAGATTTCGGCACCAGAACCTCCCCTGGGAAGAGTATCTTCCGAGCTGAAGAGAACTCATTTGTTCCCCATTCCAGGCACGCTAACATCTTGATGGTTGCTTTACCCTACGAGAATTATTAACACGTTGAGGCTTTTCCAAGTTTGCACCAAGGCACGCTCCGGCAGAACGCACGCAGCAAGGCTTTTGTCACCATGCAAGCCGAGCGCAGGCATATAACGGAAGCGTTAAGCCCTGCGAGCGCAGCCATATGGCAAATCTGAGCCTGTCACCACGAACTAACAGAATCACTTCAAGGGACTAAATGGAGAGCTCGCCTAATTTGCCCGTCTGTCCCAGGACGTTTATTGGTTTAAAAAAGGTGAAATAAGCTATCAGGAGGAATGCTCTGTATTGATACTCGAGACTGGTTTTGGTTTTGTGTTGGTATCACACAGATACTGGACTACGGAAAAGATAAAGTGTTGCTTAGGTTGCAGGGTCAACCATGGAGACACTAGAAATGACAGAAGTGAAATTGCCTATAAATCTCCATCAGGCTCCCTTGAGGTTATAGGTTATTTTATACTCTTTAACCACAGGATCATAAAGTGCTTGTCTGCTAGGAAGATTCAGCGTCCAGGAGGGAGGATCGGCTTCAAACGCGCAGCTATTCAATGTACGTTTTCTCCTTCTACTCAGTGCACGGCTCTGTGTTTTATTTACTGCCCAATTCTTGCCCTGCCACGAAGACCCTGTGAGATGAGGTCCTTGCTCCCATGACGGACGGCCACAGGGGGCCAGGGAAACGGTGCAGTGGTCTGTGGTGCAGCCGCAAGTGCAAATGAAGGCAGCAGCTGGTAATGTGTCTAACAGAAAATGCTGAAGTCGTAATACTTGTCAAAAAAAAAACCCACAAAAAAACAAACCTCAAGCAGTCACAGATTTGGCACCCAAAAACTCTGAAAATTTTCACTTCAATTTACTTGCCGCAGCTACTGATTGGAAAATCCGGGAGCAAAACCACCTCCTCTTTTCATGGAGGTGCTTGCTGTGAAAATAAGTTCCTACAAGTAGTTTTTTCAGGATCAAGACAAGATTGCCTCCCCGCCACATTCGAAATTCATCATTTCCCTCCAGGCAGCATTCTCCTACCTCCAAGCCAAACCCTCTAAGGCTCTCCAGCAGTTCTGCCTTGGAGCGTTTCTTCCATCCCTTCTATCTTCCCCAAGAAATGAAGCTGTGCCCAATAAAAAGGGCTTGGTCTGTGTACGCTGCCACGGCAGCAGCTGCGCAGTGCTGCAGTCTCTTCTCCTCTGTCAGGCAGCGGTGGGTGCACAGCTCCCGTCCCGTGCCCTACAGGCTCCAGCCTCCCTGGAGCCAACCCATCCTACCCATCGAATGAAAGCGGTGATAGCGGATGCTTGAGATCCTGTGAAGATGTCTGGATTGTGATGGTTTCACGCAACAGGGCCAACATGAATCTTGCCACCACTCTTATTTTCGTGTGCTCTTTCAATACAGCTTAAATACGGGTGTTTTTTTTTTAAAGTTTTTGCAGAAGTAAACTGAAAAGGCAGGAGCCAGTCTACCAGCATGGGGCGTCACAACCCACGCTCACAGGTCATCTTGCCTCCAGCCCAAGGGTCCTTGCTCTGCTCCACTCCCCCACGAAGAGGCCCAACTTGTGTCACATTTGAGATCAGTAGAACTGCTGCCTTCTCCCCATTGCCTGAGCTTAAGAGAGGCTACCTAAAAGCACAGGAGAAGCCTCCCCTTTAGTGTCCCAAAGCGTAACTGTGAGGTGGAAATTTCAGTCAACTTAAGTCTAATTTAATTCTGTCACAATTGAAATCTCAGCAGCAAGCCACCACCGTGCAGTGCAGTGACCTCGAAACGGAAAGTCTCAAGGTTGTAAACAGGGCAAAATAAACTCTTAGGACCATACTTAGATTCTGTTGTGAGTATCTAACCTAGTGGTTATTTATCACTGAGCAGCTGAGAACAGCTGAGCTGTGATTCAAACCCAAGCAAGGTGGATTAGGTGAGGGAGGAGATGTGCTACACCCATGCTGCAAAATGCTGCAATACGCTGAACCTCTGTTAGTATTAAGCCCAAGAGGACCAGCAGAGCCCACTGGGCTGCCTGATAACCTTGGAACACCAAGGGAGCTGCTTAAAACCATGCTTTGTCAGGTCCTCCCAGTTCATTACCCTGGTCCTGAACACCAAGTCAATGGAAATCACAAGTAGAAGCTGATATATTCCAGATCTTTTGGGGTAAGAACACAGCAACGGTCATAAGGCATCACATCGACTCCACAGTAGCTGCAACATCCACTTAGATATGCAATACTGGGAGCTATGTTGATGCAAATCCACATTAACATACCTCAAAGCACCACCATACGCTTCTCTGAAGATAAAGATTTAAGACATACCAGGTAGACAAACCAGTGCTCTGTTGTCACAGACTACTTCAATAGGACTGCCAGATCTCTCGCTAGATATCCCATCAGCTCCTTAGCATATCTTCCTAAAAATTACTAGAAATGTGCCATTTACTTCCGTTTTAAAATAGCACATTGTAATCTGCATTTAAAAATTGCTACCATTCAAAACAAACACACAGCAGAACACAAATGACCATAAAAATGTTTTAAAAGTTGTATGTTACCATAAGATGAGAACAGAAAAAAGTGCTGTTACGGAATTGAAGCTTCTTTCCTACAGCAGATCAAATACAGACATCTTGAGAGGAACCATTGCAAGACTATCTGCAAAGTATTAGATCTTAAGTAGGCAGCTTCTGCTTAATCATTCATGGCTCATGTGTCACCATTAATTCAGATCTCATTCCTGATTAGGATCCAGCACACTTAGCACTGCATTATCACAGCACAACCACCCACCTCATCTGCCCCAAACGTTAACTGAGCAAGAGAGCTTCTGCAGCGCCAGAGAGGAGGTGAAACAAAGCCTTGGCAGAGAATTTTAGACCAATACTAATTTGGTGTTTGGCTTATTATTTCTGGATTACTAATAAACTAAGGCAGGCAGTGAGACCAGCTCAGCAGCATCCTCCCAAGCTGTGGTAGAAACTCAGAGATAATATTGAAATGGGATAGTCCCAGTAAGGCTAATACTAAAATGGTCATGATGTTCTTAACTCAGTCAAGATGTTTAATCCTTTAAGGAGTAATTGCCTAGGCTATGCAGGATTTTGTTTTAATTTCAACTGATACTGTTTTTCCATTTCACCATCATGCAGATGATTCTGAATTTAAAAAAATAAACTTGTTGTATGGCCTTCTAGTTGTTTCTAGGAAAAAGACTGAGTAAAGAAATAGCACTAATATAAAATGAAATTTCATACACTTTCAAATGTAAAAAAGAACATTATCTGGCTGTCTACAGATACAAGCCAGGAACCTATTCCCAAATTCTGTGCATCCAGATATAGGGTGAAATAGAGACATATCTTAAAACAGGAGGCTCTCCTAGAGAGCCAAATGCACTCCCACCATACAGCCTTAAAAGTAAGCTGCAATTCAACACAAGCCACACAGAAATAACTTTGACTCTTCCTTTTGCATAGCTCCCATGATTAAAATTACATTTTATATGAATTCTTACACCCTGCCCTCTACTTTTAGATAAATTAAGATATTTGGTGTCATAATACAGCCAGAAGGCATAATGAAAAAGCATTAACTTCATTTAATTTGACTGTCATGAATACATTTCAACAGAACTGAAAAGTCGTGTCAGTCTGTTTCCGATGGTTGTGGACACTAGCCTCCAACTTCTATCTCATATAAAACATCGAAAAGAATTTTCTTACCGTGCTCCAATGACATCAAAGAGATGCTGCCAGCGATCATTGATTTTGTTGAGTTTATCATCTATTTCTGCAACTCGGCTCCTGTTGCTAGCCTTGATTAGCTCATCACCCATTTGTTTCAAGTGAAGCTTATTTTCACTAAACAGGTTTATTTCTTCCATGTAATCCTGATAAATATACACAAACATTGCTTAATTTCTGGACAAAACAAAACAAAACTATCTGTTTCTTTTCCCATGTGTGCGATGTGAAGGCAGGTTTGGCTTGCGATGGCTGAGGTTTCTATATTAGAATACAGCACTCTTGCACTTAAAACAAACAAAAAAAACCTGAATGGAAAAGCATTCTCACAATGAAGCCACTACGAAAAAACAAGCAGCTTAAAGAATTACAAGTGTAAGTAAGTAAGTACCCTAAAAATAGCAATGTTCTAAGTTTGTTCTCTCTTTTCCCGATTTAACATAATTTTTCAATCAAGCTACCTAAAAAGAACCCGAATTCAAGTCTAGGATAGCTTTATTTTGCTAGTATTCTTATCCAGAGGAGATCTGGGATTAGATACAGAGACCTTTAAGCCATAGGGAGGAACACTGCAACAAAAAAATGGTCCAGTTTAAAATCAAGCTAATACGAAAGTACTAGAAAGCACCAACTGCAGTGACTATCAAAGAGAAGGGGCAGAATTAGGTTTTATTGTTGGTTGTGGTAACTTCTTGTTTGCTTGGCGTAAGACCTACCCTGTCCTTCAGTCTTTCCTTTGCCCTCTGACTACCAGTATGGTAACTGCTGACCAGGTAGAGGTGGTGAGAGCAGCAAGCCGCTCCCAGGGCATCACCGATCCCCAGCAGGGAAAGCTCCGAGTAGCGCTACATGTGCATGTGTGCCCAGCAACCCCAACTCCACAACTCACATATATCACACTCCATGCCTAAACACAGTCAGGTAGCATTTCTGTTTTGCATTATACTCCACGTCTGAACATCAAGAAGACAAGAGCTGAAGCTAGAAAAGCTCATCTTCTCACAAAAGCCTGGTACGTGCTGGTTTTATATCACGCAGTGCTTCCGAGAGGCAAGGAAGAAACGAGGGATGGTATCTCTATAACGAGCTATCAGACTGCAATTGAAGAAAAGTGGCATTACTACTTACCTTCTGCAATTTGTCGATCATGTCTTCAATGCTAACATCTGCAGTCTGCAACACTTTGCTTTCCATTTGTACCAGCCAGGAGCACAGCTCCTTATTCTTTTCATTGAACACAATCCAGGCATTGAGCCTGTCCTCGATCTCCTGCTTACGCTGAGACACCTATGGACAAGCACACACATTAACTGCTGGCACCGTCTTTCTCAGGAAGGAAACCACAAATTACAACCCTTCTAATCTCTAGTCTGCATTTGATCATATTCCATTTTGCAGGAGCAGTTACCAAATATCTCTAGTTTTCTTCTCAAAGCCAGCAAGCAGATTGTTATTACATTTTATTTTGGATAGCTGTTGACTAGCAAACACCAGATTCTCTCCCTCAGAAGAATTAAGAGTGAGTGACAGCTTTATAAATAACGAGCTTATATAAAAATTTAAATATTACTCAGTGAAAACCTGAAAATGCCAAATAAAGAATGAACATAAAAATATATAATTACTACATACTGCTTAGTGTGGTCTCATATATAACACAAGAGAAATGACGTCTAGATCAGTTCGTATTTTTCTGCAACTGTAAGAGAACCTTTGCAACTACTGACTGCAATTATTTGATCTCTATAAAAAACCTCCCTCTTTTCTTTCCACTTGCTCACCAGTTCTTGCAGAGCTTCCAAGAAAATCAGCATCAAGAATCTATCCTTTTTATTGAAAACTATAGATTTTTTTTTCTCAAAATTACATTTGACAGGACAGATAAATTGTCTAGACAGGGAAATTAAAGTCTGATGCTGCCTGAACCAGCAAAGCTAATATCACTGCTCCAACATCTCAGAAAGAAGTAGGGTCACTCTTCTACTAGCTAATAGTACTTATTTCTAGCCTAGAGGTCTTAAATATATATATATATATATTTGAATTCACTTAGGTACTTTGATGGTTTCCTGCACAAAGATGTATGGGACAAAGGAACTGAAAAATGGTACAAGTTCTACTAAAACAAAACAAGACAAACAACTGACCCCTTAACTCTCACCTGTAAACTTCATGTAAAAACTGAGCATAACGTTTTGCTTGCCTTGGCTGTGAATGGCCACCTGAAGTATTACCCCATGGCAGGAAAACACTCCCTCTTCACATCTAACATGTGCCTTAGACAGCACATCTCCTCAAAATGGCATTACTGATTCACCTAGCCTGATTTCTAACACTACTTTGTACCTCAGAGTGAAGTTCAAGTGTGTAGTGCAGAAGTAAAGCCAGTACCACATAATGGCAGGATCAAAATAGGAGGCACCAAGTGATCTCCCACTGTATTTCTTTTGTCCTTTAAATTCTGACTTTTTTTAAAGGAGGGGAAGTGAAACTGATTTCTAAATCTTCATGCCTATCTAAGCAAAGAGATCACAGAATCACAGAATTGTCAGAGTTGGAAGGGACCTCTAGAGATGATCTAGTCCAACAGTATCTTGGGACACAGGTAAACAATCCCTACGGTTCTCAATTGGAACAAGTTTGCTGGAGACCTCAGGGACCTCAGGAAGTCCCCCCAAGAGGGCCCCTGCTCTGGTATGCTCTTTCATACACTCAGCCTCAGAGGTATGAAGGGTAAATCCCTCATGCTTCCTTTACCACCTGAAGCATCTCCCATGCGCGGAGGTGAGTTAACTTGGCCCATAGAAGAAGAGACTATGCATGTCAACAAAATCATCATTAAATCCTGAAACGATGCTGACTCCATTTTTGCCTGCTAAGCACGGGGCAAGGCAGGATTTTAAGAGCAGGAAGCACCTTTTAGCTGGCTAAGCAATACAGATTGGGGGGTAAAACAAGAATGAGCCAAAAAGTCCTAGACAAGCTTCTAGGAACATGAGTCCCTAGAATGACCCCCAAAGCATGACTTGCTTTGGTCCTCAGACCAGCTGCCCCAGGATACCAGCCCCAGTTTTGCATCCACAGCACGATGTGGGAGCAATGCGGGGCATTCCTGACGGAGGCTAAAAGAGTATCAAGGCCCAGGCATCCAACCCGTCTGCTGGGACAGGATACTCGCCGATATGAATTAGTTAAATCTTTGACCTACATGGTACCTTGCAAGGGCTGCTATGTAAATGCTAATCCCTTGAGTGCATCTGCTCACTGAGTGTGTTTGTGTCCCTGCCCAGTCCGGCACAGGCATCTGGCTGCCCCGCTCCCACGGCCAGGACAGCTGCAGCCGCGTCTCCCTCTTTTCAAAGGCTTGCTTTCACCTCTCTGCATTTATATTGCAGGCTTTGGTTCCCCCCCCCTCCCCCCACAACACACCTTGACTCCTCTTAATTTGTTAGCCAAAACAAAGCAAGTCATGCTAGCAGCAGAATCGATAAAGTCTGCTTTCCCACCCTCCTGTCCAGCACCGAGCATCAGTGCAGGCTCTCCGGAGGCTCGTTAGGGCTGTGTAAACATTTCAGCTTGTCCCTCCACTGCAGAAATTTTGAATACAATCTGAACTTAAATTACCACAGGAAATTACTACTCGGGTGAACTGTAATGGGGTACATACAAAAGATGATAGCTTAATTTTCAGAGCTGTTCCCCGCAGTTGAAACAGCAGGCATCAGCAGTTCACCAAAAAAAAAAAAAAAAGGAAAAACAACAAGTTCTCTCATTTATAGGTCTAACTACAGGTTTCCATTAGGAAAATGGTTCAGGCTTTTGGATTTTAAAATAACGGCCTGTATTTCTCAGGAGGGGGGAGGGTGTCTCTGGAATTATTTTGAGAGTTCAGGAACAATTAACAGAGAAAACACTGCTTGTAGATTAACCATGCAGATACTAAATTCTTCTCATTGCAATGTAAAAAAATAAACCCTAGTAACTATTTCATCACACCAAAGTTTGTGAAATAAGCATAACTGTTTGTCACTGGCAACATTCCCACCAAGATTGCTTTACCTTTGCTTGGGTTAGAAACAAAATACTCCCTCGCTTCAATACCTCTTTACAAACGGTAAAATAAAAGCTATTGACTTGTGAGTGGAAAGAGGCAAAAGTTTGGCTTGCTGGCATGCGGAGCCATCCAGAGTAACTTAAGACCCCGAAGGTATTTTACTTCTTCCAATCCTGTTAACAGGGCAAAGTAAACACGCATTCAAACTGCATAATAACCTAATGAATCAAGTTCATGTGACTCTGCTGGTAAATGTTCCCCAGCAATTTTACATGCAGCGCTAAATTAAGCGTAATATAGCAACAAGCTGCAAAGAATGCAAACGTTCCACAGCATTTTACTGCTACAGAAAAGCCAAGTCAGTTCTTAATGTGTTTAAACCCAAAGAGTCAGTATTTAAACACACTGAAGTTTTCTTTATCAACTCTCCTGGTATATTTTTTTTACAATTCAGTCCTGGAATATTTTTTTTTTAAAAACATCAGATTGCAAAGACCTCCCCCTTCCTTTCCCTGCTTCATGCCCTCAGGCAGTTCCTGTGTTTATCCCTCTCTCCCCGCCTCCCTCCCTTTGGCAGCCCAGAACAAAGCCACCTATTTCAGTACACAGCTGCATTTGAGCTTTGTGCGATTCAGGCACTCACTAGTGACAAAGGGTTTTTAAAAAAAAAAAAAAAAAAAAAAAAAAAAAATCTCAGCAGCCTGTGTCCAGGAAACAAAGGACAAACTTCAGGCCTGGTCAGCTGCACCAGGAGAAGCCCCATCCCCACCCAAGACTGCAAAAGTGAGCCAACCCCAGGAGAAATCCCATCTGCTACCCGGCTCCCCCTTTTCTGCCAGCCCCTAGGAATACCCTGCTATAAAACCCCAGAGGAGGGAGAAAACTTACTCGCAAGCAGAGCTCTTCCCACTGCCTGTGCAGATGTTCAGCTTGCTCCTCGACCACCATCATGTCCTCGGCGAGGATGCCGTAAGCCAACCACGCCTTCATGTCCCGCACATCCTTCATGTCCCGGGCCCAGTCCGCCAGCGACTGCTCCAGCTCCTGCACGGAAACACACCCAGAACAAGCCTTGGCACTAAGCTCCTCTGGTTTCCCAACCTGCTGGTTAATCCCCTGCCTGGCCCGCGGGGGAGGAGAGGAGGGGAATGTGCAGTCGCTTGCGCAGCCTTCTCCGGCTGGACTGGACGTTCTCTGGCTGGACCGGACAGGGTCCCCCTGCATGTTTGGCTCAGGGCCTGACTGGGAGCCCAGTGGAGCCCAGGGCAGAGCTGCTGCTCGTTAACTGGTACAGCAGCAGCCTTCCATGGATCCAAAAAGTGCCAAAACGCTGCCTGACCTCCCGCAGCTCCCCACGCTCTAGGGCAGTGTTTGGGGTTTCACATCCAGGAAGGAACGCGCCCACTTCTTTGGGTTTTCTTTTTTTTTTTTTTTAATTATTATTTTGGCCAAGTTGCTTTCCACCTGTATTTGTTCCAATTTCAGGTTATTAATTTTAATGCTAAAAAAAAAGAAATCGGTTCCCTTCTCTAATGAATGGTTTCACAGGCACTGCATCAGAATTGTCAGAAACATGGAGCTTTCAAACTGCTTATTCACAGAAACATGCTCCCTTTTCTGCTTTCTTCCCCTGACTCCCCTTTCCCTTTATAACAGGGTTATGCATTTTCGTTATCAGTTTTAAAACGGTCACCTAAAAAGCAGAGACACCACTTTGTGCGGGTGGGAAACGCGATACTCTCCAAATGAGGTACTAGGTCTCATTTTGCAAGGCAGCTGCTGAGAAGTGTCACTGGCTCCCCTAACAACAACAACAAAAAAAGCTCTTACGGAGGATCCAATTTGTTTCATTTTAAAGGGAAAAAACTATGAGCATTTGTGTGTGGCATCCAAGCCCTGCGAGCATTTTCACACATCTTTTGATCCAGTCACGTATCTAAATCATAAAAAAAATATGACACCTCAGCACCAGAGGAAAAAACAAACAAACCTGAGAGTAAAATTTACCTGAGCCCATAAGAAATTACTCCCTACAGATGTGGACACATGCATTTATATATCTTAACAAGGAGTGAATCCCTGCATTAATGGAGCTAATGATGGAATTTCATGGGACTTTGCTAGCCTCCGGTCCAGGCCTGACAGAAAAATAGCTTTATTCTACAGAACAGTGAAATACAGGGAGAGGAAAGAAGGTCCCTTCTCCCCCATCCCATTTTGGTCCTTTATTTTATTGTACTGTGAAAACCAAGAGCAGAAACTACACTGGCACTGTCTGACCTCTGCGGCTGAACCTCTCGTACCGGAATAAGAGGCAGGAGCTGTGTGCTGCCATCTCACAAATAATTCAGGGCTACAGCAAGACTGCCGCCATGGGAAAGGCAGCCAGCACTCACAAAGAAGATTTCAGACAGCTGGTAATGAGTTCAAAGCCTTGGCTCATTAATAAGCTTATTTGTTCCCACTACATAGGTCAACAATTCACTTCACAAAAAGATGATGAAAGACTGACCAGTCCAGACAAAATGTCTCCTATCCCTTGGAAATGCTTTCCTTGCCATTTAATTTTCATGGTGCAATATGGGCTGCAAGGGCTTTTGCAACTCCCTTACTCTTAATTTTCTTTCTCTTTAATTATGCTCAGACCCTGCAGGTGTGTACAGTGCTCTGCAGACTTACAAGGTCTTTTGCCTGAGGAGCTCTGTCCCAAATGGATTGGAAAACAAAAAAGGAGATTCAGCCATGAGGACAGCAGCCAAATGAGCTGAGGCCAGGGAGTTTTTTCCCTTTTGTTTGAGGAACTTATTTTATAAATTCCGACTGTGGAAAGGGAGCAGAAGCAGGAAAAAAAATCCAAACACTACTACTTTTCTTGTAATATTCTCGGTCAGCTGGA
Source organism: Numenius arquata (assembly GCF_964106895.1). Taxonomy (NCBI): domain Eukaryota; kingdom Metazoa; phylum Chordata; class Aves; order Charadriiformes; family Scolopacidae; genus Numenius; species Numenius arquata. Next base: position 31,482,398 of record NC_133581.1, read on the forward strand.
CTATGCAGATTGGCAACAATCAGAACGGTATAAAGGAGAGAAATTCAGTGTCACTGAAGGGTAGGGAAGAGGGGAAACTGATTTTACAGGGATCAGGTGTTGTGCAAAGACTACATCTATTTAAATACAATATGGCTGTTCAATACCTTAATGTGTTCCTTGACTTTGTAGAGCTCTTCGTGTTCAACTGGAAGTGGATCTTTTACTTTCTCCTTCAGCTCTCGCAGCCTGCTTCCCAATTCCTTGGTTTGCTTTTCATAGCAGTCCCAACTCTGTTCAACGAGACCCAAGGAAGTTATAAAAGGTTAAGGTACTTTGTCATGACATAGTGAACCATATGGATATGCTACAAAATAGCCTCTTCAATTCACTTCAGCAAATAATCACCTGCTCTGGTTATTTGGATTTTCTTTTTGGTACATCGTAGCACTCACGAGAATTTGGTATATGGATTTACAGAACTTGAACCCTCTCTTGTATTTAAGGTTTGCCTTACAGAGCACTTCTGCTCATTCTGTTTTGTCCAACTCGAGAGGCTTTAAGCATAGCTTTTGGCTGGGGATTATATTCAATTTTAAGACATAATTATGTGCTTTTTAGCCATGAAAGCAAATTTATTGCTCTAAGGAAATAATAGGACCTTCCCCTTCTGTTTAGAGGTGCAACAACAAAAGGAGTAGCAAAGTCACGCTAACTCCCTCTAAGCTAAATTTTAGCTTAGGCTTCACAGCCCAAAGCAGGAGAAAGCTCCTGGTATGGAGCATGGTAAAATTGGGGAGCATGGTAACAATTAGAGCGGGAAAATATCCATTGTAGCAACAAACAGATATCAACCCCATTTTCCTTTGGAGAATCAGGGGACCACAGTTTTAGCTTCCCGCAAGCCCTGATGGCACATGATGGGCACTTCCCTCAGAATCCCTCTGCAGCGAGCAGCAGCTCAGCATCTCCCTTGTCGCTGCAGAGCTCAGCCCTGGGGACCGGTGGGGCAGGGAAGCTCTTGAGACCCAATGCCAGAGAAGCAGGTACCACTCCTCCCTGGGGAGGGCATCATCTACCTCTAGGGTGCTGCTGAGGTGCATCTTCTCCTTCTCCAGCAGGGCCTGGGTGTGCCCCCAACTCTGCTGTAACTGGCTGAGCTCCTCCTGGAGAACAGCGTTGGTCTCGGGATCGGAGACAATACGTAACTTCTCCCCAACATCGATGATTAAAGAGTACATGGCTTGCCACCTCTGAAGAATCACTGCCTTACTCTTTAAAAGAAAAAAAAAAAAGTAATTTAAAGTTTCTAAACTGTTCTTAGCAAGCTTTAGAAGTGCACTCCTGGCATTTCACTTGGGAGAAAGACTCACAAAGGGAGTTACAAGGAACTAGTTCGTTCACATTCGTGAAAGAGTAACGAATAGGTCTTCTCTTATTTGCTTTTTTACTTTCAGGAAAATCAGATTCTTTCTGATCTATAAAACTCTACAATAGCTTTTTACAGACAATCTATAGAGTGGAAGTGCAGGACTTACAAAAAGATGGAAATTCAGTTGTCAAGTTACCATGAAAGAAAAACCAGTTCTGTTAGCACCTCTAGCATCAACAACTGAGACAAATTTTTTCAGAGATAACAGCTCTGTTAATCGTCACATACTGCAAGTGAAATAACCCATCAATAATAATTTGCCTACAGTACAAATTGGTCTATAATGCAAGCACATAGGATCATTGTTTCTTTCTGTAAAACAAGAGCAGGAGGGAAGGGCAATTTGCGGTAGGAGGGAAAAGACTTTCTGGCTTTTCTCACTAAGGAAAAGCACGAGCACTAACTTGTAAAATCTACTGAAAATCACCTTTACACAGCAGATAAAAATAAAGATGAAATAAATAAGGCAAGCGCCAAATGGAATGCTGGTAATGTGTTAATCCATCAACATTAGGTGTGTGGGAACTCAATAAACCTTGGACCATCCAAACAGCATTCAATAAATGTATCTTTGAAAGGTTTTAGATTGCCATAAGCAACCATAAAGTTCACTGCATATTTTTACTTACTTGTAAAACAAAGAGATGCATAATTAAATGGAAAACAAAAATACCCAAAATGAACAAAGGGAAATATTTTTTTCCACTGCACATAAAATGCAGAACTCACCACCCTGAAGAACTGCTGCCCAGGTCTGTGTATCCTGGAGAGGTGGCTCCAAGGACAGACCCCTTTACAAGTGCTGTATCCTCTGCTCCTGGCACCTCCTGCCCATCCCTGCACACACAGGACCCATATGACCTGTCTTGCCGTGTATGTGCCTGCTTCCTTCAGGCAAACTGCAAGGCCTACAGTCAGCAGCCGTGTCAGTAAGGTGCATACAGACCTAGAGGATACCTGCTGACCAGGGTTCCCACCTAATCTCCCCGGCACCCTGCATTTCCATGTTCGTACCAGTAATATTTTTAAAGCATACAAGGCTACTAAATGACAACATCGACCAGGAAGTTTCCTAGCGTAATGAGCCTTTCATAATATCACTGTTTTCTCATCTGTACTCAGCTTTAAGAAAAAGGGTGAGCAATTGTTTTTCTCCCCCAAAAGCACGTGATTTTAAAGCTTTGTACCCTACCGGGCAGAAGTTATTTCAGTCTGAGAAAAAAAACCACACAGATCTTAGATTTTGGAGTGATAAATACAGTACCTTGACATCATAAATTAGATTTCTAAGCTGGTAAGGGCTACAGCAGTCCTTGCTCTTCACAACTGTGATGAAGCTGTTTGTATCAGCAAGAAATCTGCTGAGACTCTGCAGGGAACTCCTGAAGAGCTGCCACTGGCTCATAAGTCCATCGATATCTTTCTTCTGCTGCTGAACCATTCGGATAACATTCTGCCACTGCTCCTTCAGCAACGTGAACTTGGAAATAAACTCTGTTCTGAAGATGACAAGTGTTGAGTGTTAACACATTTTGACCTCAAGGCCGCATTTTACAATAACGGTGATGGATTTCCATTTGCAATATTGTATTCCAACTATGCCAAAAGCTCTATGCAGCCCTAAGCTAAGCCCTGCTCTCTGTATTCCACCTTTTAAGCAATCAAAAAAACCTTTTATGTGACACAGGAATGGATAATGCAAGCTCTTCTTGTTGTTGTGGTATAGCAACATATATAGTACAGCACCCACAGAAACAATATGCACTAAACACTTCTCTGAAGGAGGTCAATGCAAGAGAGGCAAGATTTCTGATTATGCTGCAAAACTGACCTGTACCTTTATCAAGCAAGTAAGGCTTGCAAGGCTGCAAGCAGTTCGACCATCATTGTATCCTACAGCAGATGGACCTAACTGCAAAGTGAAAAGCCTCAGTGTTGTTATTGAACCCATTCAAGCATTTTTTTGGCCTCTCCTACAACATGGTTAGATGATCCAGCAGACCTAGCTGGAGTGGTTAAGACAACCAACATCTATCAGTTGTGCTCCTCTGCAGGAGGCCATGGCCCACAGATTAGCTCTTATGCAAACACCTGTGTTTGTGGGGCTAGCTTCAACACCAAAATCCAGCAGCTTTGCTTAGTTGAGCCCTACCTTCCCTGGCAGCTTTAAGTCAAACTATGGAATGGCTGAGGGGAGCGCACACGCTGTCCTGCCTTCTCTCTGGAAGCAGCATGCTGCGGCAGAGAAGGGTAAGTTGTTGACAGCAGAAACGCCTGAGGCATTTAAACCTCTGCTCACAAATATTACTTGCTGCTTCTCACTCTACATTGATTAAGAGAAAAGTGTAAGATGATACTGATAAAAAACAAGTTTAGCCACCATATGTTTTGGGTTACGTGTCCAATGACTCAACGCCCTGTCATGTGTGCCAAGGGCAACATGGATAGTCTCACACCTCTGCACTTTGAAAAGTAGTGAAGTCTAGGAAAAGAGAAAGGATCCTTCACATGCAACATCCTCATTACCCTCTGTAAGAAGGTAACTTCTCAATCACAGTTACAGTTTCAATGACTGTATGGTAGCACCAGGCATAGAAGCCTCCTGTCCAGGAGCAATTATCTTTTAGGCAGAACATCCAGTTACTATCCAAAATGCAGTCTGGCCAGGGCACTGTGTTTCCTTCTCAATGCACCTCCTCACTCTTTTGCAAGAGGTGCCAGGTCGTTATTAAAAGAGTGAACGCAGGCAAGAATTTGGGTTTATGTCCTCATGACAGCTCACGAGAGCAAAGATTCAACTCCAAGGAAAACAGCATACTCACTGAATTACCAAGATCTTAAGGAGAAAACCAAATAGATTACCTTTTCTCTGCTTCTCCAGATTCCAAGGAGAGTAGAACTTTTGATATGATAGAATTAAATGTCTGCTGATTTATGGAAATCTCTGTTTGCAGCATCTGAAAATACCATGAGAACAGCAGTTTTAACTATTCACTGAACAACCTTTGCTGGTTCTGCAGAAAGCTGGTTCTGTTCCTCCAGAGTGATACTCTTTATTTAATTTTAAATGCTGAAAGCTCTACAATTTTCAAATGCTAGTATCAAATGCATCCTAAAAGATTTCACCCTTTTTTGATACCAGGAGGAATTTGCAAATGTGATAGCAGAACCCATCAGGAACTGTATTCTACAGGTAATCTGAAGCCTGAAGTTTGCTGGACTCATTCATGAGAAATGCAATCTAGAGAGAAACCCATAGAAAAGGTACAAAAAAAGCTACATATAAGGCTGAATTTACTCTTTATCACAACGAGCAGAAGTTTATTCTATAAAAAATTTCATTGCAACGAATGAATCAGAGAGGTCTAAGTACAAGAGAGAACATAACTTTCTTTGGACCCTAATGAATATTACTAACATGCAGAGACTTAACACCCTGTGGGAATTAGTGGCAGCACAAACACCCTAACGGATGTTTAGCATTTACCACTTGTTTGTTTGTTTGGTTTTTTTTTGCTGTATTTTGGTCGGTTTTCCATCCTCCCGCCTCTAGGACAAAGTCTATAGATGGACACTTTGCTTAGAATTGCATCTACATGCTACTGCTAGCATGCCATGCACCTTTTCCTCTGAATGGACACTGCCATACATGTGTGAAGTACTATCTCTCTAGAACAAGTAGCAAGCGTTTGGAAAAATGCCAGCGAAACAGATTTCCACCAAGATCTAACAAACGGTCAAAAAGGAAATATGCAAAATAAAACATTTTGTTTTAAATACAATTCTTCCAGGAACTGGTAAGGTTCCTGCCAGATCGACAGCAAACTGCCTAGCTAGTTGCCACAGGCTTCAGTGCTCTGGGAAAGGCAGACAGGCAAGTAACCTCAGGGTTGCAGAGATCTAGGATTTCCATGACACAACACTCGAGGATGCACTCCTAAAGGTCTGATCCCTGCAAAAAGGGATCCATCCCTTTTGAAAAAGGACTTCCACATTTCAAATTTTTCCTCTGAATGAGTACAAGGCCACATTTCAAGAGTGAAATGCTCTGTAAAACTCTGCCCAGATCTACTTTCAAAAGACATAGTATTTTCTAGTGATTTCCCCCCACCTTCACCATTCAAGAAGATGCTTCCATTTTTAGAGTTAGCCTTACCTCATATACTCTCTGTTGCTCCTGCAGTTCTTCAAAACGTCCTGGAATATTTGTTTTTAAGGTCTCTTTCATTTTTTCTAGGAATTTCATCCAGCTTTCACATTTCTGAAAAAATTTCTTTTCATCATTTTGAGTTCCTTCAAGAGCACTGTAAAACAAAAGAAATCATCAGAAACTGTTGTGCTGGTGGCTGTTTTTCTGGCCGTGCTTGCCTACAGTCTAACGCTGGTGGTTAGTAATACTAACATAGTAAGGTTTTGCTTAGCACTTTGCTACCTGCTTCACCTATGAACATCCAGATTTTTTGCTTCAAGTGACTTGGAATACAAATAGGCACTGACTAAGTCGAATGGGCAGGAATTCAACTTGGAAATCCCCTGAGCAAGCTGAGAACAGATTTCAAGACTTTCCATGCTTTAATTTTGTTTTAATTTTCCTCACAGAAAAGGAAATGGTTAGTAGTGATTTTTTTGTTTGCATTTCGGACCTGCAGCATTCAAGAGCAGTTGCTGTTTTCTGACTCCACTGCCGAGTCAGGCTCTGGATTTTCTTCAAGGTGAAGTCGCTGAGTGGCAGCTTAATGCTTGCTTCATTCAAACTCTCTATGCTTGGAGAAAGAGCAGCAAGCTCCAGTGTGTGATTCTGGAAGTAGGAAAAAAAAGAAATTAATTGCAAAACAATACTGCCTGCCTTTCATTTCAAAGAAATATAGAAACCTCTTCTGGGGGAAGCATCTGAACATTATGCTTTGAAAAAGCTAACTCAAAAACACCCAACATTTCTGTGTTAACTTCAAAGAATATAGGAAACAAAAAAGACACAATTCCCTTACACAGGGCCCCTTTTTCCAACAGCACTGAACAGATACTTAAGAGTTGGCATTTGCAGATTTACTTCTACCCTACATTGAGGGCAACAACATATCTCCAGAGCAAAGCTGGGAAAAAAGATCTCCCATCAATCCCAAATCTATGTGATTTTCCTCCCCTCCATGCACGCATCGCAGGCCAAATGCCTATCTAGGGTTTTTATGAACTTAAATCATTGTTTTGTGTGCTTTGGGTGAGATGATAGTTACTCTGATGGAAGTGCCATAGCTACGATACTTAGGACACAAAGAGTTTCTTGAAGTAGGCAAGAGGTGGTATCCTACGGACACTTAAATCCTAAGTATGTATCTTTTTGTACTTGGGAATCCAAACATACCACAAGCAATTCTGAGCTGTCTGTTTCTCCCTCTAGACAGAGACTATCGAAGGCGTCTGTGCAGTTCTTGACATGACCCTCCAGCGTTTCAAGGCAGTTCTGGAAATCCTCCAGTTGTAAAAGATTGAACTAGGGTGAATATGGCATATTTATGTTAATTATGATTTAATATACATATTCAAAAAGGAGCAGTAAGCAGTATTGTCAGGAAAACAAACAGTTGTTAAATTCAAATTACAATCTATTTAAAACTCATTAACTGAACCTTTTCAGTGTTTGCACTGGATAAGGGAAAAATTTAAGCCAAAGCAGAGAGCAAGAAACTGAATCTTGAAATCCTGAGATATTCAATATCTATCTGGAAGGAACAGGAACATCTGCAATAGCGTTTTGTAGCTTTGGGCTGTTTGATTTATTGTGAAATTGAAAAGCCAAAACTTAAGTTTATCAGAGGGAAGAAACTTGTTAAAATGAGCTTCCTTTGAGCTACACACAGGGCTTGCTCCCGTGTGTCTACAGCCAAGGCTGTGCAGCTTACACGAATTCTGTGGAGAGAAGTAACTAGGGATGGAATTCAACTTTTTTATTCACTAGGTTGGTTGCTTTGGGTCAGGAAGAAGAACACTGGGGAAGATTTTTTTCTTTCTTGCAAGAATTAAGTTCCACATCTCTAAGAACACTGAAACAGCAACATTTTTATAAGGAACAAGCGGCCAAAAATTGGTGTGGGGAGACAGACAGTTCTGAGGGAACGCTACAAGGTTACACCAGAGCAAATGACTACCCAGAAATGAAATTTTTCATGGACTGGGATGTTCACGGGGAGTATGAGAAATCTGTAAGCTTCACAGATATCTGGCTTCCAGCCATTGAACCGTGTTGGTAGATGGAGTCATAAATAGAGCTGGCTGAAAATTTCTTGATGAATTTGGGTTTACTTTAGAACAGAACAATTCATTGAAACCAGACTTTTTCACAGGAACAGACTAGTTTTACACCAGTAAATGTACAGCAGTACATTTGCTTGGAAGTTTTCTTAGGAATACCTGTGCAGAGGGGAAGTCGATCCCACAGCACTCCTGCAAGCAGAGCATCATATGGGGAAACCTGGATACAGGTTCCTTCCTACTCTACCTGAACTGGGATGAGAATCTGGTCTTCAAAATTACATCAGATGACCACAGTTTTCTGCTTTATTTTAGATATATTGTGTGCACTCTTATCAAAGCAAACTGAAGCTCTTCATCTTCTTCCAAGGCAGAGCTGAGAAGTTTACAACTTACTTTGAAGTTCACAGAATAAAAATACGTTTCCTAACAACCTGTCATCATCTGAGGGTCCCGTACTGCTTGACTGCAATAGGTCCACTTACAAAGGCTTGTTAGAGTGACAGAAGCCAAGTAAGAAGGGCGAAACCCTTCCTTCATCTGTCCCTCTGGCTTCGTGTATTATTTCTTTACATAGTTGATCATACTGTCAAGCCTTATTTTATTGAAATTCCTTTTCACTTCAAGAACTACAAGGATCTAGTGAAGAAGGTAGCTCACACAGGGCTCTAATGAAGAAATTACCTCATGCTGACAGCTAATTTAATATTCAAAAACATACCTCAAGCTCATCTAACTTTCCCTGCAACATCTTGTCCAAATAGAATACTCTATCGAGCGGCTGCAGCTTCTCCAACAGAACGTCTTGTGCAGCTGTGCCAGCCTGCTGTTTTATCCGATCAGCCAGCAAAGAAATCCGGGCATGGCATCCTACTATGCTATAAAGGCCATGCTGTAAATTCTGATGAGAGAAGGGGAAAGAAAAGAAAAAAGTCAGCAAATTAATCAGATCATCATTCATGTGCCACTTTCATTTAGTATCTTTTGTTGTTGTAACTAAGCTCTTTTTGTTGATCTCCTGCGGAAGCCAAAATCAGCTATAGTGAAAGCTTCAGTCTTTTACTCGGAGGATAATGGGAATTGCATCCCTTGACTCTAGTGCTGGGAAAGGCACAAAGTTCAGTGGAACACCAGTGACTTCAAGCAGTGGGATACTACTGCTACAGAGAATAGCAGAAAATCAGAATATTCCTCTCTACAAAACTGGTTTACACCAGTGGATGGAGGAACTGGCCCATGCTGCAGATGAGAAATGCTATCGAGTTACAAACATGCTGGTACTTTGGATCCCTTAGTGACTGAGGTTTTCATTTTATTTGTTCCCCTTTACTACAGAAATGATGCTAAAAAATTTAACTCTGAAGTCAGTACAAGAACAAAGGGAGTCATTTTATACTCATTCAGAATACTTGAATATTTTTTTTTGACCCGGACAAGGAATGGCAAGATGTCATCTTGAAATGTACCTATTTCTAGAACTGTCATTTACACTTTTAGCCATAAAACCCCCCCGGAATTTGCCACTGTATGTTGTCTTTTCTGTGAGTAATTATCAAAGACTTTCGTTTGATAGCAAAGAGCAGAGGCATTTCCCTAAAAAGCAAAATCGCTCTTAGTTCCTGAATCATATTGTAAACTGCCACTTCAGCCATTTAGTAAATAATCCATTTTGATTTCTTACTCTCTAGATAGGACTTCATTTTTATTTATCATGGCAACGGAGTTCCATAAAACCATAATCTTTCCTAATACATACTAGAGCAAAAGATTAGAGAGATTAAAATACAGTTTTGTCAAGCTCATGTGTTTTCAAATACACATAACTCACATGCGATATCACTGATTCCCATTCTTCTAACTCACCACTTTCAAAAAAACACAATAAATTCTGTGTTTAAATAAATTGTGTGTTTAAAAACCCACACAAACCAGGACAGGATCTATAGTGCTAATGGCACTCTAGTGGTTGAGCCTTCCTTAGCAGGTGTAAAGCTCTCTCCCAAAGATTTCCAGAAAATGTGTTGCCTTTTTGTTGACACATTAATGAATTTATGTCACAGCCATTAATAGATCAGAAGAAAGTGAAGAAGTTTTGGTCTAAGGTTTGCTGCTGTCAGGTGTTTCTGACATGGGAAGAAATATATGAGTTCTCTTTCCCATAATGTAAAGTTTCTTAATTGGCCACATGGAAACTGGAGTACTTTGGACTTCTTCCAGTATGTGGTCAGAAGTTCATAAAGCATGATGAATCATTGTTCTGTTGTGAAATAAGGATTATTATATTTCTTTACTGTAGTCTGAAGAAACCCAAACTGTCAGAACCTAATGACAGCTTTGCTGCCTGAGAGAGTGAAATGTGGTCTCAGCATGAGATCTCATTTGCCTAAAGTCAGAAGTATCTAGAATAATCTAATGAGCTCAGAAATTTGCAACCTTACCAGACCAGGCCAAATAAAAGTACCAAACCCAAATAAAAGCAATTTGCAGACTGTAGAAGACCTCAAGATGGTCCCTGTGCTCTGGAAAACTGGTCTTTTTTTTCCCCAGCTATTGTTCTAGTATGTATTATCTCTCCTCCCAAGCGGTGTCCCATAAAGTAAATAATTTTTGGTTTAATGTTTCCTTCCAACACAGCCTGATCCTTTGCATAGAGCAGAAAAGGGCAGATATGGAATGTGGTCATTCCTGTCTGCTCTCTTCTCATCCTATGCTAACTCTAGTTTGGTTTGGTCTCAGGATCTGGTCAAAGCATTTAAAGGAAATTCAAAGATGTCTGTTAATGGGAAAAACCCACAGATTTTATGTTTCCCACTGACTGGATTTGGGGGATGAGAGAGGAAGGTAGTGTTCTTTTGATTTGTTTCTCAAAAATAAATTGTGGTTTGTACCAGGCAGCAAAAACATATTCGTGTACCTTTACATCCTGTATCCTCTGCTCCAGGGTTTCTACCATGTTATCCTCAGGCATGTGAGCATCCAAGAGCTGAGTGCACTGCTCTTTGTACTGTTGTAACTTGGCTGCTGCCTCAGTGCATAAAGTATTGAAGCGCTCCCAAAGCTGCAGGGTTGCTTGCTGTGCCCGTAATTGATCCGTGATATCTTCATTTACTGAGTTCCACCTACCAACATATCAAAGGATAAGAGCATTTTCCTAGTAGATTCTCCTCCATACTATGATTTGGTATAGGATTCCTGTGAGAGTTTCTTTGCATTCATGCCCACATTACTGAAAGCTCGCTGACACAGCACCATTTTGTGCTCTCTGGTCCATCACGAAAAAGGTAGTATCAGCTACTCCTCACATAGGTACCCTCAGACGGGTGAGATTTAAAAATCTGACAGACGTTGAAGTCCTGCCTCGGCAACATTTATTTTTTTTAAATACTAATAACTGGAGGTCTTTTTCCCAAGCTTACCTAGTGTGTGCCTCCGTGCACTTCTGTTCAATAATCTCTGCAAAGGAGGGGGAGCAGTTATTCTTCAGGTTACCGGCAGCAGCCTGGAGCTTGGCCCAACTTTCTTCAGCGTTCTCTGACTCATCTTGAAGAGACTGCAAAATGGATTATCGCAATTAGATGTGGAGATGAATGACCTAGGCATAGATTCCCCTGTAGATTGGTAGCAATAATGCCACACGTTTGCAGCACAGATTAAAATGTTTGTGGAAAACTGTAACACCTGATCCTAAAAGGAAGCTAAAACAGTCATTCAGCTAAAACAATCATTCAGGAGGCCTATTTTAAACTGAGGTAATTTATTTACTCTTAAAGAGACAGCTCATTTAACAAACCCACAGACTTGAACAGGTAAAATTAATTCACTCAAAACCAAAAACATTTTTATTTTTAACCCACTGTTTCAGGGAAATTTCTACTGGCAGTAAAGCTGCTTTGAGAACTCCTGTCCCCAGCTGCATGTTCCCCCTCCTGATACAGGCCATGGCAGAAGCCTGCCAAGGATCGTGTCCGTGAACTGCTCCAGATGAAAAAATAAAGAAGGTGAAGGAAGGAGGGAGGGTAAGAAGGTGCCCAGTTCCTCCCATTAATTATGTGTTCCCAGGTGAGGATGGAAAGCACTTATACACGCTTTACCGCCGAGACACACGTAGCCGGGATTTACATTCTCAGTCTGGCCTGCACCACTTCTGCTGTAACTTGAAAATAAACCAAAACGGGCCTTATTTACACTGAAACAATGAGTGTTTACACAACCCTTAAACACTCGTTTAAAGCCAGGCAAGGGGATTTTAGCCATAACTGGAAAACGTTCAGACCCGGGGCCAGCCTGAGGCCTTCTCTAGATGCCCCACTTCAACTCTGTAACAGCCAAGCAGAGCAGCAGGACGACCCAGAGCGTTTACGCCTGGCATTTATGCTCAGCCTTTTTCAGAGGCTGTGCAGGAAACTCCAGCTCTCTAGAGGGTGACTCAACAGTTGACTTTGCACTGGAGGAATGGTAAACACCAGGCGTGGGTATCCCCCTGCTCTGACCCAAGGCTGCTGCACCCATCCAACCCGAGCCACATATTTTGGGAAGGAGACCTGGGTCCTGGACCTTGACTCCAGTGCTGTTTATACGTGGAAAGATTCCTTAATGCAAATGACACTTGAATGCAAAAATGTGTGAGTGGTCAGTGGCACAGTGACTGGGACATTGTACCCCAAGGTGAGCATTCAAATCGCAGATCTAGAGACATGGTCCCTTTGCCAGTTTTCTCCCAGGTTCCCGTCATTTCTGCACTGAGTCCCAGCACTGATGCACAAGCATCTCCTTCCAGGTTACACTACAGCCTTATGGCAGGGCCTTTCCCTGGGAAGCATAAGCAAAGGGGTAAATTTCCTTTCAACCAACGAGCCAAGAACTAAAATCTTTCCCCTGAATGGTGAGTAACCTTTAGACAAAAACATAGAGCAATGGCATTAGGTTTTCCTTTGCCAGCTGTGTTTTCAACCAAACTTCCTGCTGTCCCATGTGAATTAGACATAGACTGAGTAGACATTAGCATGAGGGATAGTGGTGGAGTGCACGTGTCCATCTGGACTCTATGGTGCAAGGGAGCACGAGGACCTGGTGCTTCACATGGGGATGCCTTTCAGCATGTGCAGAAGACTAAAACGTCAAGGGATCTTTGCAATCCAAACCCGAGGCTCTGCTTGCCCACAGTAAGGCAGACATGGTAGCAGCTGCCCTGTACTTCTCTCTTGAACCTTGGGACCTAATTTGCATCAAAGTTGAACTTATGTGCTAAATAAAGTAAAAAGTCTAAAAATAGTCCTCAGTGCCTCTGCAGGTAAACCAAAAATATCTCACTGACTTCAATGGCACTATAATGAAGAGGATGTTGTTCATAAAAATTTTTCTGTGGTTTTTTCAGTGGAGTTTGTTTGTTTAAAGGCACAGAAGGAAGTACGGAAATAAGACAACTTCAGTAGTTTTACCTGGAGAGTTTTGACCTGGTTTTCCAAAGCTTCCAGTGATACCACAGAACGTTTGCACTGGTCTGTGCAGTACAAATATCTTGTCGTCAGCAGGCTGACTTCTGCATAAGCTTCATCATATACTCTCCACTGCTCCAGTATTGACTGCGTTGAGGTCTTTAACTGTGCAACCTGTAAACGAACCACTTTTGTTACTATTTCTTGGGTAGCCCTGATATATAAATCACCTTTAAAGTGACTTAAAAATCTAAGCTTAACGCTCACTCCATGACAATCCAGAAGAATTTTGCACGTTGGAGCATTTTCTTACTTGGTAAGGAATTCAAAGCAAGCAGTAAACAGCACTTAGAGTAAAGTTTAAGAATTTCGTGGAAATAAAAATTTAACCAGAGTTCAAGGTAGCACTGTTCTGTCAGCCACAACTCCAGAACACCCCAAAAACTAAAAAGTACTGAAATAATGAACTGCTTATTCCTTCCTGCCAAAAGTGGGAGGAAGTGGAGAGCCTTAGTCTTCTTAGAAAGCAGATAGTTTGATCCAGAGATCAAGCTGCCTTTTAATGAAAATTTGAACAGAAATTGTTTTGTATGGAAGAAGATGCTACCTCAACACTCTGGAGAACTATCATCCCTCTTATGCCATTGTGCTCTAATAATGCAAGCCCACCTGAATCACAGTCTAGGAACTTCGGGATTCTCATATAAAATTAAATCATGGATGTCCTCTTTGTTTTCTATGTCTCTTTCATTACTACAGTTGTTTAATCTATACGGGAGCAAGCATGGTTTCCATTTGCCACGTGCTCCTAAACATTGCAAACAAAAACACAGTCCTCCTTCAGTGTGATTTGTCGTTTTTACTCTCCTATATCAGGTAAATACATAAGGCATGTCATGGGTTAGACAACACATTCATCTGCTTCCATATCTATTTTCAGCCATGCCAGTACCTGATGCTTTGGGAAAAGCATGAAAACCAGGCAAATAAACAAGTGTGTCTCCACGGGACCTGGCAAAGCCAGATGCCAGATTTCAGTTCTGACTATGCATCAACACAATGGAAGATGAAGACTTCTCTACACCATAGTGCATGCTAAATAGACTGCACGGACCATTGTATCCTAGCATCCTAGTTCTAGGCATGGAGGAGTAAGTGGATTAATCACCCCTATTCTCATTTGAATCATGGTATAGGTGGGAGGGATCTCTATTTGCTTTTTGTAGCCTGCAGCTGATTACTGACCACACAAGGAAGACGGAAAGACATCGTGCTTATGAAATGTGTCTGGGCCACAGACTCACAGTCTTGAGATCAACCTATGGATAATACAATCAAGGTATCACATCTCCTTAGACCTATATTTGAAATCACAGCCCAGCTCTGCTGAGAGCAGTCACCTGAGGGAAAAAAGCTGCCCTCGGTGTTTCATTGCACATGCAGACACCTAGGCTGCAAGAGCATTCTGAAGTTTGCAAGTTTGATACTTAAGTCAAAAAATACTAAAATTAATGTGACCTATGGTGATAATAAGAAGAAAAAAGCACTAGGCTGTCAATCCTGCTAATATCAATCCCCAGCTCTACAGCAGAAGGAAAACCTTTCATCACGTACACACACAAAATTTTCTCTGCTTTCTTGGTAAGAAACAGCCACGTCAATTCTGTGGTAACCTAAAACAAGCAGCAGCAGACCCATCCTGGACCGACACCTCATGTGGAAGAGTTCAAGCAAAAGGGCTCAGGTTTCACAAAGTTTTGAGGAACAAAAGCAAGGTGTTTATAATAGAAAGTGTAAGGGAATCTCAACTATAAACACAATCGCTGCATCACATATAATCCTCTGCTGTATATGGTTATTTATTATCACAGAATTGCAGGGGTTGGAAGGGACCTTCAGAGATCATCTAGTCCAACCCCCCCTGCCAAAGCGGGTTCACCTACAGCAGGTTGCACAGAAATGGCTCCAGCTGGGTTTTGAATATCTCCAGAGAAGGAGACTCCACAGCCTCTCTGGGCAGCCTCTTCCAGGGCTCTGCCACCCTCAAAGTAAAGAAGTTTCTCGTCATGTTGCAATGGAACTTCCTGTGTTCCATCTTGTGTCCATTGCCCCCTGTCCTGTCACTGGGCACCACTGAGAAGAGTTTGACCCCATTCCTCTTGACAGCCACCCTTTTGATAAGCACTGATGAGATCCCCTCTCAGTCTTTTCTCCTCCAGGCTAAACCGACCCAGGTGTCTTAGCCTTTACTCATCAGAGAGCTGTTCCATTCCCTTGATCATCTTTGTAGCCCTCCACTGGACTCTTTGAGTAGTTCCCTGTCTTTCTTGAACTGGGGAGCCCAGAACTGGACACAGTACTCCAGATGGGGCCTCACCAGGGCAGAGTAGAGGGGGAGGATGACCTCCCTTGACCTGCCGGCCAGGCTCCTTTTAATGCGCCCCAGGAGACCATTGGCCTTCTTGGCCACAAGGGCACATTGCTGGCTCATGGGCAACTTGATGTCCACCAAGACTTCCAGGATCTTCTCTGCAGAGTTGCTCTCCAGCAGGTCAGCCCCTACCCTGTAACAGTGTGTGGGGTTATTCCTCCCCAGGTGCAGGACACTACACTTGTTGAATTTCATTAGGTTCCTCTCTGCCCAACTCTCCAGCCTGTCCAGGCGTCTCTGAATGGCAGCACAGCCTTCCAGTGTGTCAGCCACCCCTCCCAGTTTTGTGTCATCAGCAAACTTTTTGAGGGTACACTCTGTCCTCTCATCCAGGTTGTTGATGAATATATTGAACAAGACTGGACCCAGTACTGACCCCTGGGGAACACCACTAGTTAATCACAAATTTAAATCCATAAATGCACTCATCATTTTATCTTCCGCACCTATAAATTACATCTAGATAAAAAGAGCACTTCCAAGTATAAAGATAGTTTAACTATAAATGCAAACTGCTGGGGAGGCAATTTGCATGGGAAATCAATCTGCCAGACTCTCCTTGAAGCAACTGCAAACTACACAGGATTTGAAGATAGCAAATCCAGGTGCATGGACAAAAGTAATTGGGAAATGGAAAAGCTATAGTGAGAATGAGTAGAAAGCTTCCACCAGCGTACTACATGGGAGAAAGGCCAGGGTATGAAAGAGAAGCAGATTGAGTAAGAAAGTTTAAGGTCTCCATTTTCAGCTCAACAGAAAAATAGCAGTGCTATATCTTTATTTTCTTAAACTGCAGATGGGGGTCTGTCCCTCTTCCCCCTGTATTCAAACTACTTTGATATCAGACCTTTTTCATCTCTCAACCTTGGAAATACATTAACTTTTGTTATGCTACAGACTTAAAAGGAAGTTCCTAGGAAAGTTAAGATTAAGAGCAAGGAATACTTTGTGTCTTTTTTGTACCAGCTCCTGTTATCCCATGAAGAAGATTAATAACACTGGTGGTAAGAATACGTACTGGAAGGAATCTGAATGCAAACAAGGCTGTTACCTGGCCTACAATGCTGTCCATCATTTCACAAAGCTCAGCCGCCCCGAGAGACAGAGCTTCTGGGGTTTGTTCTGTGCTACCAGTCAACACCAAACTCTGTTTGAGTTCATCAAGAATTTTGGATTTAGTTGCGAGTTGATTTTCTAGCTCCTAAATGAAAAAAAGAGGAAAAAAAAGGGAAGATAAATAATACCTTTTAATGAGGCTATAGAAAAAAACTTCTGTGTGAGGAGATTAGATAAACAGTCCTTCTTTAAAACCAATTCTGTGTAATTCTTCAGCCATGTAACACCCACCACCATTTCAACTCTGATACCGAACAACTGCTTTACAGGAATTCAAAATGACGGCAGCTGCTTTAGACAGTCTCCTGCAGGTAGAGCTAGAATAAGTTCATTTAGTGTCAGCACAAGCACTGGACATCATGCTTGGAAAGGAAATCATCAGGAACTAATTGCTCAGTGACCATTTGTACCTCTCCAGATGCAAAAAGTTTTCCTGTTAATGCAGCTGATCTTTTCCTTGGGCAGGTTAGCATTTGGGTCCTCCTCTGCTCCAGCAGACTGATTTAGGATTTAGATTGAATAGGAACTGATTTTGCAGCAAGAGGGTCCCTGATGTTCTAACAGCTTCTGGAAAGTTATTTTCAGCTTGTTCTCTTAGTCAGAGGCTTTCTCCCATGGGTGAAACCCCACCCAAATCAATAGAGATGCCTAGGAGAATAACTTCCCCCCTAACACAATCAGCAAGATCATAAGCTAGTCTTGACATGCTGGAGAAAGCTCAGCAGTAAGTTCTTCACAACATGAGTAAATATCCACACGCAAAACGGGCCCTAACATTTTCCTATAATACTACGCTTAAAGCCATGACCTGTTTTTCCCCCACCTACTGTCCCCAAAACATTTTCAAAGCAGACCTAATTTTTATTGAGCAAATTAATTTTAATGAAACATTTTAGTCACCTGCTTCCTAGCACTGTACCTTGCTGTGGGCAGGTTAGTTTAAGTCAAAGATACCCTGTGTCTCTCTTCCATTCTGGCCCCTTGATAACGTTTCAGAGTGCTCCAGAGAGACAAGTAACTTGGTGTGTAGCAGACCACTCTAGGCAATAAAAGCAGCCTACTACAAGAGAGACATGTAACCATGGCAATGAAAGAACAAATATCCCACGTTAAAAAAATAGAGAGGGAACACTGTACAGAACGAAAACAGCAGACTGTCAGAGTAATAAGAGCCAAATATTAGCTGGCTGCACCTGTACTAATTTTGAGGGAACTGACGCCTAGAAAAACACAACAATACCAAAGGACACCCAGATTCTTGAGGCCGGTGCAGAGAGACTACATTCTAGGGCAAGAGTAGAAAGAGTTGCTATTTTTCCTAAAGAGACTGTGGAGTTTCCACGACACTTCCACCACAGAGCCCTTCAAACTAATGGAACTGATAGCCTTTGCCATGGCTGTGCTGAACTAAGAACTACTTCTTTTGGAGGCATCTTAGAATAAGATCAACAATATTGCTGCACAACACTCGAAATACCACAGAACAACAACAGATGCATCTTCAATTGGAGGAAAAAACATAAAACAGCAATTCACATTAAAAGTGGATCTGGCTCTTTATCACCTGAACCTACCATGCTTTAACTGAAATTACATTAACTAAAATTACATTGGACTATTTTTCTAGGAAATGGCAATTTTCTTTATATTTTTTCTGTTAAAATCTGTGCAGTTCTTTAGTCTGGATTCAGCAAAATGCTAAACATGTTTTTTAGAGTAATATCGCACATATAATGCTTTACCTTGCAATCATCTAATGTGTTCTGTGCAGAGATCAGACTTGCTGGGGTTTGTAAAGATCTCAGTCGACCGCTCTGAGCTTCCAGCCAGCTGCGCAGAGTCTGTGCTTTGTTCTCATTTTCAGTAATATCCTCCAAAAGGTGCTCCAGGTCTTGTATCTGAAAGTTACAGAACTTAAACCTAGAGGCAGGCAGAAACAGGGCTCTGCCTTCCATGACAAAATTTGAGATTACAAGATTTACACTGAAAACACTATTTAGAGAAAATATTTTGAGGGGAAAAGCTAAGAAGTTTTACTGGCTCTTTAGGATCTGACCTTTTCCCAGGGAAGGAAACAAGGCAGTCTGGATTCTAGAGCTGGCAGCCTGCAGACCTAACAAGTCGGGGGATCCCCAGGCTATGTGGACACATTCATATGGAGTCTGCAAACCTCGTTCTCCCTAAAACTCACTAACGAAGTTACTAATAAGCAAGAGACCTCAAGTCTCCTATCTTCAGTCTTGGCCCTGGGGATCCACTAAGTCCTAGAATGCCGTTTCTTGGAAATGGTTAGAGAAGATAAATTTTTTCCCCCACAAAATTGAAATTCCATGATGGGAACTTTCAGTTGTGCAGGAACTGAATTTTCCCCTTGAAAATGTTTCCGGAAGACTTTCTGTGTCAGAAAAATTTGGAGAATTTTCTGTTTGATCAGTGGTCTTAGTATCTGGATTCAGGGAAGGCAGCTTCTCCCAAAGCCCTGTAAATTTGTGAGAGCAACAGAGATGAAAGAGGAACGTGCTGGTAAAGAGATTCCTTCCAGCAGCCTCATGTTTGCATTTTGCTAACCTTCCCCTGGTCTTTTCCATATCGCTTGAGTCACGCTAGCTTTTCTGGGCATTGGCTCACACAAGCACCAGCATCTAATTCTGGATACATGGACTATTTCTAGCCTCACTAGGGTGAAGCAATTCTGAGGGACTGCCTGAAACAGATTTTCTACAGAGAAACACAGAAGATGTGCTGGTATTAGTTAGTCTACACGTAGAATTTGCCTATCAGCTGCTGATCTTCAGAGCACTCCACTGGAAAAGCATATTTCATTACTACAGAAGGAGGACACAGACACAGTGTAACCCAGTGACCCACGAGGGCTGGAGCAGGGCTGGGAACAGATCCCTGCTGTGCCTTTTTCAGCAGGGTCGTATGTCCCCATCTGAATACGGCTGTGAACACTACTTATTTAATAATTACTTTTTTGGCAAATCCAAATGCTACAACAGGAAAATGGGTGCTAGATTAGTATATCCCTATTTCTTGTTCCCACTGTATGGCATGTGGAGGCGTTATTTGGTTTTTTGGTGCTGTGTTTGCTGAGCAGGGCCTGGCTTGTACCAAGCAGTGTAGCACCTCTCCCTTCCACAAACCATTAGGTGTTTTCTCCTGTTAGATTTTAAATGCCCCAACCTTCACAGCACCCCAAGGCTTCAACAGATTTCACTAACAGGTTCCCCTGCAGACCCTACCCTGAATTCTTCCCTTTCCACAGTTTTCTCAATATAGGTCGTCTTTGTTGACATGTCACTTCAGGCATTATCCTCATTTGAGGAATTCCGGGCTGTCACGAAGAGCAGATTTTGTCTATTTTCCCTCCTTGCAAGTTACAGGAGAGTTTACCCTCCCAGGCTTTGCTGAGGCTTGGACGCCTTCCCACCACCTGATGGCTGGTGTTCTTTGAAACCACTCCAGAGGCTGCTCGTGAGACAGCAGGATGGACAGAGAGCAGAGAGCACAGGGAGCCCCACTTTGTTCAACAGTGTTTTCAGACTCGGGGAGAAAGGCTGCTTGTAAAATACAGAGCACTGGCAAGACCAGAGTTGTGAGAGAAAGCGATAATAACTCAATCAAACCTTTCTGTTCAGAGAAGCCTGCAGCCTGTGCCATCGCAGGTTCATCTCTCCAAGACACTCGGCAAATTCTGTCCTTTCATACCGCTTGCTTTCCACATCACAAGTGCTCATCTGCAAGAGTGACTGGTTAACAAAATCTACCATCCACTGTTTAAAGTTCATTTCCATCTTCCATTCCTGGAAGGGAAAAATAATAAAAAAAAAGTACAAAAACATAAAACAATTAGTTTGGCAGTTTAATCCAATCAGTTCCAAAGATGCTTCAAGGCATAGTTATGGGACATTCATGGCTTACTCTGAACCATGGCCCAAAATATTTTTCTGAAAGAGAACTGGCTGTAGGGATAACTCTCAATTTTTACCATTCTATATTTGTATAGTTATTTCCATCCATCCAACTTTTACAGAAAATCACTATCATTACATGGGTAGCTCAAGGTTAAGAACTGGCTACTGCTGAAGCAGGGAACTGGGAGGAATAATGGTCCTCCAGCACCAGTGTCCTTGCCCACAGAGATCACTGAGAAACTACATGCAAAGTGAGGACAACATAAGGGAATGTCTTTTTATTTCAGAAGGTCTTAGGAGAAGAGAGGAGGAAAGGGCTCCTCATTGTATCTAGTAGTACCCACAAAATACCACCAGGGAATACCACAGTAGAGGTACTGAAGCCATAGCTGCTTCCCTGTAGAAATTCGTGACCCTCATCCCAGCTTTCTTCTCAGGATACACATCCTCAAATTGCTGACAAGCGCAGAAGACACAAGAACGCCTACAAACTGTTCTCTAAATATCCAAAGGGTTAAAACCAGCACCTCACCTACACGTTCCAACTGCCAAATCCAACTGATATAGACCAAAATGTTATATATCTGCTACTAAGGCACTCCTAAAGAAATGCTTACGTTGATGCTTGCTTCATATGCAGTACCAAAGTGCCTGAGAACTGCAGCTGTAGACTGAGAACTGTTGCCCTGTCTGAGCCCAGTGCACCGCACAGTAGCTCTACAAGGGCAGAGCAAAATACGTCTCTGTAGGGATTTGTTCCCTGAGGTACAAAGTACAAGCATGGCTTGAATCCTTCCTGTGGCTGGGGCAATCAGCCCATGCCATTGGAGCTTTAGCATCTGAATCGAGCCAAGAGCCTGCTGCAGCCTCTCTCTCTGCAGTGACGTTCATCTTGTCCCTCTTTCCTAGCAGGTTCTCTCTTTTGATGAAACTTAATATTCAAAACCCTGTTAGCTAGTTAAATGGATCCTGATTATGGAGCTCCATTACAAGGTATTCCTTGTTGAAAAGGCAAGACTAAAACACAGCACAAACACAGAGTCTGTCTTCCTAAGGAAGCAAAGCTTTCCTGCTCAACACATTTTATCATCTAAATGTAAGAGAGAGAGAACAAGCGAGACAGATGGGACAGCATGAGGAAAAGGAGATTATAGCACAGCAGGCAGTAGCTGTATTGTAGGGCAGGCAGTGTTTCGTGTAGCATGGAAGCAAAAGGTTTTTATAAAGGAAGATTTT
This sequence comes from Numenius arquata, assembly GCF_964106895.1. NCBI lineage: Eukaryota > Metazoa > Chordata > Aves > Charadriiformes > Scolopacidae > Numenius > Numenius arquata. Next base: position 31,504,193 of record NC_133581.1, read on the forward strand.
AAGGCACCTTTGAGACTGTTTGAGGAACCCTCCTGAGAGCAAGGGGAAGGATATGACAGTGCCTGTAGGCTGTTTCCATCCTTTTTACAGCCAAACACCTTGCAGAAGGCCTGGACTTAGAACTTCCATTTACCTTGCAACTCTGAAGGAGGCTTCTGACTTGGGCAGCGTTGTGTTGTGAATTTATTGTCTCCTCATGTCCCTGCTGTTGTTCCACATGGTCCAGCCAGGTCATTAGTTCAGCAATAGCTTCCCGCGATGAAAGTTTTTCCATCTGAAGCTATGGGTAGAGCATATAATGAATGTTCTACACTCTGCTTGAAAGAAATATCAAGGAAGATGACATCTGTATTTTTAGAAAGGCTGCAGTTACTGGGGTATGAACCTGAAAGTGAGCCCTGTGCTCCAGAGGGGCATATAACTTGAAAGAAGAAAAGTTCGAGAATTCAGAAATTTGAAATAAAATTCTTTCTAATTGTAATAGACTTTCATATAAAACTGTAAAGATGACAGATGTGTGCAAAACAGCCCAGGAAGAACACTGCAATAATTAAACTGCAGTACAATATTAGCGATATTCTGCAA